>NC_090930.1:393274575-393588203 GCF_040938575.1 Ambystoma mexicanum | reverse complement strand
ATGCCGGCACATCCTCCATCTGCTGGGGTACAGTTGTTGTGGTGTCCACCCTTGCTGGACCTCCGACTCCCGACTGTGGCAGGGATGGGATCCCCACAGAGCTGGCTGCATTGGTCAGGGCAGGTCCACAGGGGGCCCTGGTGGCATCTGGGCCAGAATACGGCAAGGAGAACGACCGGCGTATAGCCTCCACAGAGGAGGAGAGGGTCGCCAGATTGGCCGACACATGCAGGAAACCCCCGAACATGGAAGATCCCAATTGGGCCACGTCGGCAAGGTGCTCTTCATGATGATGTGCGTGCTCCTCCCGGGAAGCACGCACGTCATCACGAATTGCACCCGCGCGCATCGCGACCCCAATCAGGACCTTCTCCATACGGACACGGGTCCCCTCGTCCGCAGGTGGAGGGGAGTCAGGTGACATGGACATCCCCTCTACCTGCGGACGGGCCTGGGACGGGGCATCCCTGCTGGTGCATGGTGGTGCACTCACAGGGTCAGGGACAGCAACATGCACAGGCCCCTCCACGGTGACCTGTGCTGCCTCCTGCCCCTGCCCCTGGACTGCACCACTTGCACCAGCAGGGATGCCCCCACCAGGCCCCATGTGTGTCTCAGTGGCGGCCTCCTCCTCCTCTGTGGAAACCACCAACCTGGATGGCTCCTCATCGTCTTCCGCCGTAGCAGGCCCCTGTGGGGGCTCACCCACCCCTTCCGCTGCAGCCGTGGGGGCATCCCCGCCGCCTTGCTCCACAGCGCCGTCTCCACCCTCTTCTTCACTAGCCGCTGCGTAGAGGGAGACATAGAACACAAGCATCAGGGTACTGTTCAATGGTCCCCTAGACAGGAAGCAATAGCAGATGAGTACCACTGTCAAAGTACACTTCCATCATGTCCCTCCACAACACATGGGCCAGTCCAGGCAAAACACAGACAGTAACAGGCATGGTGCATGCCATGGACATTTCCATACATGTCCAATGGACTCTTGAAACATACAATGATATGGAACTCACATGCATCATGGGTCATGCCTATCACATGCACACACTTCACCTCAGTCACATCCATCTGGCCTCATACACCCCAAACACAGCGGATACAAGGGTAACTAGGCTGCATCAGTGAATCTGTGCATTGTCACACACATGTGTCATGCATCCATGGCATTCACAAGTCACAGACACGCAGGTCAGGCACACAAACATGGCTGCCATATATGTACCTGGCATCAGCACCCATCCCTCACCCCCACCCATGTCCAGGAACAGAGACTGGCATGCTCTCATGTGTAAAATCTGCATAGGGCTCCCCATGTGGCATTTAAACACATGCAACAACCATGTGGTTCACACATCACTGGTCGCACATGCATTACCATGATGTCCCTGCACACATACATGCATACATGGCCTATGTCACACATACAGGCAAGTATCAGACAACCAGCACACCGCAACATGCCCTGTCTCACACAGCAATGCTTGGACACTTACTGCTCAACTCCAGACGGGTCTCCCTCTCAAGGATCTGGGCGTGGAGCGCTGGGCGTACGCGTTCCAGGACCCTCATCTGGATGGAACTCATGCGGCCCCAGCGCCCCTCCACGAGGCGCCCGGCCTTCACGAGGGTCTTGGACCTCAAGTCCTCCCAGCGCTTCTTGATCTTCTGGACGTCGCGGGTTGCTACCCCCTCCGCGTTGATGGCAACCACACAGTCGGCCCAGATCCTCTCCCGTCCTTCCTTGCTGGTGCGGGACGATCCAAAGAGGGCATCATACTGCCCCAGGACATGCTCCACCAGGACACCAACTTCGGTGGCAGTGAAGCTGGTGCCCCTCTGCCCCTCTGGCCTGGGGTTGCCACTGGTGCCAGATGTGGAAGTGCCCGACATGGCAACCCCAGAGGCAGGAGTGGGTGGGCAACTGGGTCCTGGGGCTGGGCTGTGGAGCGATGTTATCCCAGTCGGGAGTCTTCAGTTCCAGCAGGGGTGGACACAGCAACTGGACCCCTGCAGATGGCTGATGTGCAGGCACCAAATGGCAAGGCACAGTGGCAGCAGGCAGGCAGGCAGCAGCAGCAGATGGCACGTGGGAGGCTGCTCGGGGCACTGGGGGGCAGTAATTCGGCCTTCTGGGCAGGAGTGTGGTCTTCCGTGTGTTTTCGCGTGGCCAGCTTGATACGAAGTGATTTGGCACGTGAAAATCCTGCACGTCAGCGTGAAATTCGAGGAAAGGCCCTTAGCGCGTAAGCACGCATACGCGATTCTATTGGACCAAAGGCCCTCAGCGCGTAAGCGCGTCTGTGACGTGACCCGCACGGGTGTTTCCCTCATAGCACGTGATGACGGAGCACACGTGGAAAGACTGCACGTCAGAGTGTCATCGCGTGTAATTGGACAAAAGTGCGCGTACACGCGATTGGCCTATGTACGTGTATTTCAGGGGTGCGCGGGCACTTACACACGCGAGTACATCAGCGCACATGTATACCGGGGTGCGCGGGAATTTCCACACGCTATTGGCCTGGGTACTGGATTTCAGGGGTGCGTGGGAAGTTTCACACGCGAGTACATCAGCGCACGTGTATACCTGGGTGCGTGGGAATTTCCACACGCTATTGGCCTGGGTACTGGATTTCAGGGGTGCGCGGGAAGTTTCACACGCTCGCCTACAACACGCGCAAAGAAACACGTACGTCAGTAGGAAGCAGGCATACGTCGACCCGCGACGCATAAATTTGCGCGCAAACAAAATAACAAGCTCAGACGCCAGGATGAATATACCGTTCCTAGCAGCAGTGGCCATGGGCTACCAAAGGAGGAGGAGGAGGATAGTCAGGGCCAGAATATTCACACCCAGAACCAGCCTTTTCGGGATGCCTGATGACCAGGTGTATGGGAGGTACAGGTTTCCACCACACATAATACTGGACCTGGTGAGTGAGTGGGAGGATGACCTCACATCACCCACCCTGTGCTCCCAAGCACTCAGCCCCCTGGGGAAGGTCCTCAATGTACTGCACTTCTTAGCCACTGGATCATTTCAGCGGACAAGTGCCATAGTGGGTGGGGTGTCACAGGCCACGCAGTCATGCTGCCTACACCAGGTCTTGAACATCATCACTGCACGCCCATCAGTCCGCAGGCACATATACCTGCCCAGAACACCTGCAGAAAGGCATGATGCCGCCCTGATTTTTTACGGTGTGGCATGATTCCCCAAAGTGCTAGGTGCCATCGACTGCACCCATGTGGCTCTACGTCCCCCCAGGGCATCTGAGCACATCTATAGGAACCGCAAGCACTGGCATTCCATCAACGTGCAGGTAGTATGTAATGCCAAGGGAATCATCACCTCAGTATATGCCAACTATCCCGGGTCCACCCACGACAGCTTCATTTACCGAATGTCCACCCTAAGCCAGGACCTAGAATCTGGGCGGCATGGCGATACATGGCTGATTGGTGAGTATGAATGCCACTGCACATGCATGCATGTCAGATACTGAGCAAGGTCACAACCCCACCAATGATACCAATCACCACCTCCACAGGGGACAGTGCCTACCCTCTCAGCCCCCACATGATGACGCCAATTCGGAACCCCACCAAGCCACCCGAGGTAAGATATGACACAGCCCACATTGCAACCCCGGGCATAGTGGAGCGCACATTCGGAGTGCTTAAGTCACGCTTTCGCTCCCTTGACCGTTCTGGCGGGAAGCTGTTATACGCTCCCCCAGTAGTGTGCAGGATCATAGTGGCAGCATGTGTCCTGCACAACGTTGCAACACGCCGGGGCCTGGCCATGGACATGGTGGTGGCCCCACATCCCCAACCGCATGCACGGCCGCTGTGCATGGGAGGGGATAGGGCACGGGGAGGCAGCCCGTACACAGCTAGTGGCTAATTACTTCACCTAGAAATCACACCCCTGTGGAGTGCACACTGCCCTGGCACATACCATCTGACAATCAATGATGACTCAAGCTGACCCTGATCTTGAATGTCTGGAGAATCAACCGTCAAAACCATATCAGCCTGAGATTGTTCACCTGGAAGTGTTACAATGTGTGCATCCCTACCTACACAGACACCACCAATGCAGTTTTGTGAAAAAACACATTCTAGCAGCTAAAATGAATACCCACTTGCAAAATGCAACATGAGGACAGTGCCATGTCACCCAACCCATCCCCAGCACCGCCACACGACACACCGTGCCATGTCATGCTATGTGCAGGTAAACAAAGTAATCCCCACAACATGACACAAGTGTCACAATGTACAGTGTCCCTAATTGAAACAAGCGACACCTGAAATGCTCACAGTAATGCAGGACCAACAACACACTTGAGCAGGTATTTAGCAATAACACTTATCAGCCACTGACCCTCAAAACTACCATTAACATGGCATTACGAATGTAAGGAATTAGTAGTCTCACCACCTGGAAATGCCTGCACTCCCACCACTTCCAACTGTACAGTGTTGCCGCCATGTAGAGTTGTAGGTGCACTGCTGCCAACATGGACCCAATCTCCAAACTAGAGGGCCTTGTGTAGACATGAGGAAAGGATCTGCAAATTAGGAGGTAGACATGGATGATGAGTTACACATCAATGCAACATGCAGTGTACAACACAACAGCAATATGCACTAGGAATGTATACACAGTATTGACTAGACTACCCACACATGTAGTGGCAGTCCAATGTCACCATGTACGTCAATGTCACTTGGGCACACCCTTTGCAAGCCCATGGAAACGGGAAGCAGGAGGGGTGTGTGTGACAAAAACTCAAGCATCTGAACCAAATACATGACAAGCCTGCATGTGTCCAGCCACAATGCAGCGTATGCCCACAGGAGCCACGGAAGGCAACACATTGTCCAAAAAAAAAAATCAAAAATGGCCATTAATGGGCCCGGGGGGGTTGGGGAGGCCACCCAGGAGGTCCGAGGACAGGGTGCACACCAAAACCCACCTGTGTGGATCTTGGGAAAAAAAACACCTCCATGGGCTCATGGCCCACACGGCTACCCTATTGTGGGAGTATCACTGCTGTCGCTATTATCACCCTGTGCAGCTGCATCCGGAGGTGGTTGCACTATGGGAGGCAGCCCATGCAAGGCCCTAGTCTGTTCCTCAATGGCTGCAAGCATGCGGGTGTGGTAGGTCTCGTTCTGGAGGATGAATGTGCGGAGGTCCCCATGCAACAACTCACGGGATGCCCGGACCTCTGCCCTAGTTGCCTGCATCTCAGCTGAGAGCGTACGGGTGAGACGCTCCAGCTGCTGTTCTGTCCTTCGGTTTGTTGAAGCCTCAAGCTCAACAAGAGTCGTCTTGAGGTGAAGGAGCTCCTGCCTCAGGGCTTCCCTGTGGCCCTGGGACTCTATGGAGATGGCTTCCTGCAGAGTCGCCAGTGCCGCCCGCCTGTCCCTGTTGGACGCCAACATGTCCTCCCTGTGTGACTGGCAGATGGAGTCGGTTGCCTGCTGTAGTCGCTCCATCAGCCTTTCGGGGGGGACAATGGAAGTGGCCACCCTATCCATGGCCTGAGCCATCATCTCTGATGATGCTGCCTGTTGGGTTGCCATACCGTAAATTGATTGCTCCCATGCGGTATTGCCAGGTGGCGTACGGCCACCACATCGGCGGGCACCACACCTGTCTGGGGCAAGGCGAACTGCGCCTTGCTGTGCCGGCACTGCCTGAGGCTGCTGGACTGCATTCCCCCTCTGATCTGCTGGCCCAGGAACAGGATCAGATTTCGCGGAGTGTGACCCTGCATCCGTAACCACCAAAGGCGTAGCTGCCAACACTGACATCCCCATTGAGGGTTCTGATCCTGGTGTAGGAGGGTTGGACAGAATAGAATCCCTATCAGGAACACTCACCTGCGACGGCACGTAGGTCTCATCATCCGAATCAACACCTGAGTACAGCCTGGGGGAGGTGCAGCCAGAGACACCCCTTGAGAGCACGACCTGCAGCAGTTGTGGGTTCTCACCCACCACCACACCCCGTCCCTCACTGGTGGTCGGTCGGCCCTCGGACCCCTCCTGGGTCTGCACCATCTCCACAACCCCAGCAGTATCAGGTGCGTCTTCCCCTGCAAAGACATAAAAGAAAACAAATGGAAACATGCATTAGCACCATGGTACACAATGAGGGCTGAGAAGCAAGAGAACCAGTACTTGATTGACACATGTCCCACATGACTAAAACCCTCCCATGCATGCAACCTCACTGCGTATGAAGGGCAGGCAAATGGCACACACTGATGACACCAAGATGGAAGATGAACACATTTTCTGCATGCTGCCTGGCAGTGGCATCACACATTGGCCTGTGATTGCCAGGTGAAATACACATGCCATCACACAGATGGCATGTACCATTGCTATTGTGTGAAGATGGAGAGGAGGGCAGCACTTATTCATTCAGTCCAGTTCCCTCATGTAATAGCTTTTCTAATTCAAACAGGTCTGATTTTTCACCTGTAGCTGCCAGTCCAAAATGGTCCGATTGCACAGGGACATGTGTGAACAAATGATATCCAGGTAACAAAGTCACTCCACTTTACCATAGCCATGTCAGACATGTGACTAGAGGACTGAGAAATGCCTAGTAAAAGTGGTGGAATGCAAACAATCTGCCTGAATGAACAGAGAAAAATAAGCAACAATGTTGTGGCAAGGTGACACTTCAAGGGCAACTGGCGTGCTGTTGGACTAGATGTCTACTGTTGGCAGAAGGGATACTGCTATGGCCAAATGCTGCTGCATAGAATGTATTGCATGAAGCACATGGGTGACCCAAACGACTCAGGCGCACACACCCTCACCTGGCACACAAACAGAAGCCCTCACATACACACCATACACATGGATGACACACACATGCATGTGCACTCACCGGACAATGCCTCATAATCAGGCAGATCTCCCAAGCCTTGGATCTGTTCCTCCATGACTCCATGACGTAGGTCCCAGCGACTGACTCATGTGGAGTGAGTTCCATGTCTTCTACTGGAGACCCACCTCCAGTCACTAGAGTTGCGGGATGACTTGAGGCCAGCTTATTCTTTGCCCTGCGCTTTAGGTCATTCCAGCGCTTATAGCAATCATTGGCTGTGCGCCTCACGATTCCAAGGGCACTTACGATGTCCGCAACGGTCTGCCAGTGTGCCTGGCGTTGTGCAGGTGTGGTCTTGGATCCTGCAACAATGACCATCTCGTTATCATGTGCGGACACATACTCGACAAGTGCATTCAGTTCGGCATCCGTGAAGCTGGGCTTCCTCGACGGGCCGGACTGTGTAGCCGTGTCTGGGGCATCAGCCTGTGCCGGACGAGCACTCTTCCTCTTCCGCTTGGAAGGTGGTGGTGATCCTGAGTGTCCTGCGCCGCTCTGGACACTAGGGGCAGGAGCCCTGGTGGACTCTGTATCAGGAGTGTGGGATTGCACACTCAGCATGGGAGTTGGTGCAGGCATTGGCTCAAGTGTAATGGTGTCAGGGGGAATGTCAGCAGGATGGACTAGGACCGACACTGTCCTGGCTGGGTGTGTGAGAGCTGGGGTGGATGGAGCCGGAGCTGCCCCTGCAGCCTCTCCACCCTGCCTACTTGGGGCAGCAGATGACCTTGCTGCCCCTGATCCACGTGGCCTGATGACATCAAAGTGCACCAGCGCACGTGTCATAGGCCTGCTGACCTGGAAGTCAGCCATGGAGTCAGCCAGGTCTGGTGCCACAATGGGCTGGTCCAACAATGGCTGAGCATGGATGGTGTCAGCCACATCAGCCTCAACCAGGGGGGGAGGGGGGATTATGGGTGCCCTTGACTGGTCCTCCACACATGGGGGGACAAGGTCACCCTGCAAGTAACGACCACGTCCCCTACCGGATCCACCACGGCCACCACTTGTGGCTCGTCCACCTTTGCCACCCTTACGGAATCCTCGCCTCCCAACCATGGCACTGATGTTAATGTGCGTATGGGAGTGGCTGTAAACTATTTTCATGGGCAATTGGGGGTCAAAGGGGTTGGGTACCAGATGGTAATTGTACCCTAGTGCTCTAGCAAGGCTGAATGTGACCCCTGGGGAAAGATGACGGGTCACGCAACGCACAGGAAGCCCAAAAGAGGGAGATGACGTGCACGCAACCCGTCCTAGACCACGTGTGCGGAAAAAAAAACCTGCACTACGCTGTGGCACCCAGTAACACAAGAATGAACGTATACGTGTCACACGCAGCCTAGAATGACCTCTGAAGGGGTAGGCTACACACGGGGCAAGCACATATGTTAGATACGTGCGTGACTCACCGTCTGCCAGGAAAAAGAGCGTGAAAAAGAAGCGCGTTTGGTTGGCAACACCCCCGCCAAAAGAAGATTTGTACGCTGTCTGAGGAGACAGGACAACAGTAGAAGGGAACACTGTTTGAGGGAAAAAGCCCAGGAAAACCAGAAAAAGAGAAAAAAGAGAAAAAGCTGTCAGAGGTAACAGGGAGTACGAACTTGAAACGCCGTGAAGTAAATCACGTGTGAAACGACAAGAAGTACAGAATTCACCCACTTGCTCTCCACGAAAAGCACGTACAAGGAAATGGTGTTCTACACGTACCTTTTATGCAGGCCCACAAGTCCAGCGTCACTTCCGCGTGTACGCGCTAGGGCCATTTCCACCAATTACAGCTTTGTCACTTCCGCGTGTACCCGCTGTATCCACCAATTACACGCTTTGTCACTTCCGCGGGTACGCGCTGTTTCCACCAATTACACGCTTTGTCACTTCCGCGTGTACGCGCTTTTTCCACCATTTACACGCTTTGTCACTTCCGCGTGTAGGCGCTATTTTCCCGCTTTGACACTGGGATGTCTTTCATTTTTTTAACACGCAACATTTCAAACGTGTGCCATATTCAATGTGCACGTGACTTCATAGACCCGCATACGCTGGTGGCCTTTGGGCCAATGAATGTACAGACGTGTGCTGACGCGCTTACGCGCTAAGGGCCTTTCCTCGAATTACACGCATACGTGCAGGATTTTCACGTGCAAAATCACTCCGTATCAAGCTGGCCACACGTTCACACACGGAAGACCATGCTCCTGCCCAGAAGGCCGAATTACTGCCCCCCAGAGCCCTGAGCACGCTCCCACCTGCCATCTGCTGCTGCCTGACTGCCTGCTGCCCACGTGCCCTGCCATTTGCTGCCTGCACATCAGCCAGGGGTGCTGTTGCTGTGACCACCCCTGCTTGAACCGAAGACTCCCGACTGCTTTTCCATCGCCCCACATCCCAGCCCCAGGACCCAGTTGCCCACCCACTCCTGCCTCTGGGTTTGCCATGTCGGGCACTGCAACATCTGGCACCAGTGGCAACCCCCGGCCAAGGAGGCAGAGGGGCACCAGCTTCACTGCCACCGAAGTTGGTGTCCTGGTGGAGCATGTCCTGGGGCACTATGAAGCCCTCTTCGGAAGGTTGCGCGCCGACAAGGAAGGACGGATTTGGATCTGGATGGACAACGTGTCTGCCATCAACGCGGAGGAGGTGGCAGTCCGCGACTACAAACGTGTCAGGAAGCGCTGGGAGGACTTCAGGTCCAGGACCCTCAACAAGGCCCGGTGCCTCCTGAGGGCAGCGGATGCTAAGGGGCGCCGGGGCCACTTGTCGGAAGATCAGATGAGGGTCCTGGAACGCATATCCCCAGCGCTCCACGTCCAGGTCCTTGAGAGGCAGACCCGTCTGGAGTCGAGCGGTAAGTGTACATGCGTACTGATTGTAAGCTGTGCGTGTGGTGTGCCAGGAGTGTGCAGGTTGAACATGTATTTTTATGTGGGCAAGTAGGGGGGGTGTACAGGGCCGTGAGGGTGACACATGCGAGGGGTCTCATGTGTGACACATGGATGGTGCTTGTGTGTGTGGGCTTGCATGGCACAGGATGTGGAGGAATGATTGTCAGGTGTGACATGGATGTCGATCGGAACACTGCGACCGTTGGCGGAGGTGTACACATGCATGCAAGTGTGGTGGTGTGTGTGCATGTGTAGTGTACTCCCTATGTTGCATGTGATGTGTGGATGACCTTTGGCTGCTCATGCTGTTGTATGTGAATGGATGGTGCTGGCTGTTGCAATATGCCTGTGGTATGGCTCATGTGTGCAAATTGAAATGACGTGTGTTGGGGATTGTGATGCCATGTCTGAGGTTTACCAATGCCACTCATGTATGACTGTCATGTGTGTATGAGTCCATTGGACAGTGCCCTGATGTCTGTGTTTTCTTTCTCCCTGTCTGCAGCGTCAACTAATGAAGAGGGCAGAGAAGGTGCTGTGGAGCACAGTGGCAGGGGTCGCACCACCAGCCGGAGACGCAAGGCCCGGATCCCCTCCCAGGTTCTGATCTCGTCGGGGAGTGAGGAGTCCGGTGCCGTGTCCCAGGCCGCAGCTGCCGAGGGGAGGTCCAAGAGGTGGAGGTTGGAGTTGGACTCCTCGGCAGCAGAAGGGGCAGCTGGGACCCCACAGGGCCCAACGGAGGAAGATGGCACAGAGTCATCCAGGTTGGTGGGGAGTTTGGAGGAGGAGGAGGCCGTGCAAGAGACAGAGGCGGGGTCTGGAGGTGGGGATTCCACTGGTGCTAGTGGTGCAGGATCTGGGACAGGAGGCAGCACAGGCCGCCGCCGAGGTGCCTGTGTGCAATCCAGTCCCTGCTCCTGTCACTGCATCATCTTGCACCAGCAGGGATGCCTACCTCCAGACCCGTTCTCAGGGAGGGGATTGGCTTACAACACCTGGCCTTCCTCTCCCTGCGGATGTGGCTATCCTGCACCAGGTTGAGCCTGTCCAGGGTGGGGTGGCGTTGCGTCAACGGGCCATGCAAGCTGACCTGCAGTCTTTTCATGATGAGTCTGCACGTCTTCTTGCATGGCTCGTTGACTGCGTTGACCCACTGGGACAGCTCACCAGGGCTGGATTCCTCCGTTTCCTGGACCTTGTTCCGACCCCCTCCTCCACGGAACCCCCCTATGTCCCAGTCGTCCTCCATGCCATCTTCCCACCCATGTGTCACCTGGGTGCCCTGTGGAGCTGCCTCCGACCGTGCGGCCAGGCTGGTGGACAACAGATCCCTGCCACAGTCGGGAGTCGGACGTCCAGCAGGGGTGGCCACATCAACAACTGCACCCCAACTGGAGGAGGATGTGCAGGCACCATCGGACAGGGCACATGGACAGCAGCAGCTGCAGCAGCAGGAGGCTGTAGGTGGGAGCCACGATAGCTCGGGGCCTTCAACATCGGAGGGGCAGGCTTCGGCCGGAGGGCAGGAGGACCCTGGACAGGAAGTGTCTTCCGTGTGGCAGCGGTTGGGCCACGCCATAGATGCGGAGCGGCAGCGGGCGGAAGAGGCGCGGCTCATGATGGTCAGGGCGGAGAACTCCATGCGGAGGGCCCTGAGGCGGGCCGAGTGCCTCGAGGCAATCCGCAGGGAGTTGGAGGTGAACATGTCGGCCTCCCTGTGGACCCTCGGGACCATGGAACAGGGCTGCCTCCGGGACATAGACGAGGAGTTCGATGATGCCCTGGCCCGGAACACCACTAAGTGAGCCGCTGGTCTGGCCAGCCGCCATTGTATATAGTTATTTAGTGATAGCTTTCCTTTATAGTTTATTTCTATTTCGAGTCGACGGACACTGCTCCACCTTTTGTATATATTTCCATTTTAGATAGGTTTTTTGGTAGGTTTCATTTCTTCTGTTGGGATGATGAACCCTGAATACTTTGTACATAGTTGGACTTTGGATTTGGATATTTTTTTTACTATGGATATTTTTTTCCATGGAGCAATGGTTTTCATTTTCTTTTTTCCCTTCATTTCCTTTTTATGGACTTGAACTTTGGAAGAAATTTTTTAGGATTATCATTTATTGATTTTAATTTGAAAAGGGACAGCCAGCTTGATTTTGTTATTTTTTTTACTTGTGTATTTTGTTTCATTTTGATTGCCATTACTGTTGTTATTAATACATTATTTGGATTTTTTCATTCTTCAATGTGTGGTTTCATCTCATTGTTTTCATGCATGTCATGATATGGGTTTTCAGGTTCACTTGCAACCATTGTGTGTGTGTGTGAGACACATGTGTTGATTTACATTGTTTCCATTGGAGTAGTATCATGGGTGCATGTAATACTTGGTTGTGTCTTTGGGCTGTGGTGGCTGGCCATGAGGCCCATGCTTGAGGATTGTCAGGACCTGTGGGCAGGGGGACATGGGTGGGGGCCTGGTGGGGGATGCCCATGGTGGCTGGGGGGTGGGGGTGGTGGGAGACATGAGTGGGGTCCTGGTGAGGGATGCCCCATACTGCTGGGGGGGGTGGGGATGGTGGGAGACATGAGTGGGGGCCTGGTGGTGACTGACCATGGTGGCTGGGGGGGTGGGGGTGGTGGGAGACATGAGTTGGACATGAGTGGGGGCCTGGTGGTGATGGCCCTGCACTGCTGGGGGGTAGGGAGGGTGGGAGACATGTGTGGGGGCCTGGTGGGGGATGCCCATGGTGGCTGGGGGTTGGGGGTGGTGGGAGACATGGGTGGGGGCCTGGTGGAGGCTGCCCCTGCACTCCTGGGGGGTGGAGGTGGTGGGAGACATGAGTGGGGGCCTGGTGGGGGATGCCCATGGTGGCTGTGGGGTGGGGGTGGTAGGAGACATGAGTGGGGACCTGGTGGGGGATGCCCATGGTGGCTGGGGGGGTGGGGGTGGTGGGAGACATGAGTTGGACATGAGTGGGGGCCTGGTGGTGCTGGCCCTGCACTGCTGGGGGATGGGGGTGGTGGGAGACATGAGTGGGGGCCTGGTGGGGGATGCCCATGGTGGCTGGGGGGTAGGGGTGGTGGGAGACATGAGTGGGGGTCTGGTGGGGGATGCCCATGGTGGCTGGGGGGTGGGGTGGTGGGAGACATGAGTTGGACATGAGTGCGGGCCTGGTGGTGCTGGCCCTGCACTGCTGGGGGGTGGGGGAGGTGGGAGACATAAGTGGGGGCCTGGTGGGGGATGCTCATGGTGGCTGTGGGGTGGGGGTGGTGGGAGACATGAGTGGGGGCCTGGTGGAGGCTGCCCATGGTGGCTAGGGGGTGGGGGTGGTGGGAGACATGAGTGGGGGCCTGGTGGAGGCTGCCCATGGTGGCTGGGGGGTGGGGGTGGTGGGAGACATGAGTGGGGGCCTGGTGGTGGCTGCCCATGGTGGCTGGGGGGTGGGGGTGGTGGGAGACATGAGTGGGGGCCTGGTGGGGGATGCCCTTGGTGGCTGGGGGGTGGGGGTGGTGGGAGACATGAGTGGGGGCCTGGTGGGGGATGCCCATGGTGGCTGGGGGGGTGGGGGTGGTGGGAGACATGAGTTGGACATGAGTGGGGGCCTGGTGGTGCTGCACCTGCACTGCTGGGGGATGGGGTGGTGGGAGACATGAGTGGGGGCCTGGTGGAGGCTGCCCATGGTGGCTGGGGGGTGGGGGTGGTGGGAGACATGAGTTGGACATGAGGAGTGGGGGCCTGGTGGTGCTGGCCCTGCACAGCTGGGGGGTGGGGGTGGTGGGAGACATGAGTGGGGGCCTGGTGGGGGATGCCCATGGTGGCTGGGGGGTGGGGGTGGTGGGAGACATGGGTGGGGGCCTGGTGGAGGCTGCCCCTGCACTGCTGGGGGGTGGGGGTGGTGGGAGACATGAGTGGGGGCCTGGTGGGGGATGCCCATGGTGGCTGTGGGGTGGGGGTGGTGGGAGACATGAGTGGGGGCCTGGTGGAGGCTGCCCATGGAGGCTGGGGGGTGGGGGTGGTGGGAGACATTAGTTGGACATGGGTGGGGGCCTGGTGGAGGCTGCCCCACACTGCTGCGGGGGGTTGGAGTGGTGGGAGACATGAGTGGGGGCCTGGTTGTGGCTGCCCATGGTGGCTGGGGGGATGGGGGTGGTGGGAGACATGCGTGGTGGCCTGGTGGAGGCTGCCCCTGCACTGCTGGGGGGTGGGGGTGGTGGGAAACATGAGTGGGGGCCTGGTGGGGGATGCCCATGGTGGCTGGGGGGTGGGGGTGGTGGGAGACATGAGTGGGGTCCTGGTGGTGACTGACCATGGTGGCTGGGGGGGGTGGGGGTGGTGGGAGACATGAGTTGGACATGAGTGGGGGCCTGGTGGTGCTGGCCCTGCACTGCTGGGGGGTGGGGGTGGTGGGAGACATGAGTGGGGGCCTGGTGGGGGATGCCCATGGTGGCTGGGGGGTGGGGGTGGTGGGAGACATGAGTGGGGGCCTGGTGAGGGATGCCCATGGTGGCTGGTTGGGTGGGGGTGGTGGGAGACATGAGTTGGACATGAGTGGGGGCCTGGTGGTGCTGGCCCTGCACTGCTGGGGGGTGGTGGGAGACATGAGTGGGGGCCTGGTGGGGGATGCCCATGGTGGCTGGGGGGTGGGGGTGGTGGGAGACATGGGTGGGGGCCTGGTGGGGAATGCCCATGGTGGCTGGGGGGGTGGGGGTGGTGGGCGACATGAGTTGGACATGAGTGGGGGCCTGGTGGTGCTGCCCCTGCACTGCTGGGGGGTGGGGGTGGTGGGAGACATGAGTGGGGGCCTGGTGGAGGCTGCCCATGGTGGCTGGGGGGTGGGGGTGGTGGGAGACATGAGTTGGACATGAGTGGGGGCCTGGTGGTGCTGGCCCTGCATTGCTGGGGGGTGGGCGTGGTGGGAGACATGAGTGGGGGCCTGGTGGGGGATGCCCATGGTGGCTGGGGGGTGGGGGTGGTGGGAGACATGGGTGGGGGCCTGGTGGAGGCTGCCCCTGCACTGCTAGGGATGGGGGTGGTGGGAGACATGAGTGGGGGCCTGTTGGGGGATGCCCATGGTGGCTGTTGGGTGGGGGTGGTGGGAGACATGAGTGGGGGCCTGGTGGAGGCTGCCCATGGTGGCTGGGGGGTGGGGGTGGTGGGAGACATGAGTTGGACATGGGTGGGGGCCTGGTGGAGGCTGCCCCACACTGCTGGGGGGGTGGGGGTGGTGGGAGACATGAGTGGGGGCCTGGTGGTGGCTGCCCATGGTGGCTGGGGGGTGGGGGTGGTAGGAGACATGGGTGGGGGCCTGGTGGAGACTGCCCCTGCACTGCTGGGGGGTGGGGGTGGTGGGAGACATGAGTGGGGGCCTGGTGGGGGATGCCCATGGTGGCTGGGGGGTCGGGGTGGTGGGAGACATGAGTGGGGGCTTGGTGGGGGCTGCCCATGGTGGCTGGGGGTGTGGGGGTGGTGGAAGACATGAGTTGGACATGAGTGGGGGCCTGGTGGTGCTGACCATGCACTGCTGGGGGGTGGGGTTGGTGGGAGACATGAGTGGGGGCCTGGTGGGGGGTGCCCATGGTGGCTGGGGGGTGGGGGTGGTGGGAGACATGAGTGGGGGCCTAGTGGGGGATGCCCATGGTGGCTGGTTGGGTGGGGGTGGTGGGAGACATGAGTTGGACATGAGTGGGGGCCTGGTGGTGCTGGCCCTGCACTGCTGAGGGGTGGGGTGGTGGGAGACATGAGTGGGGGCCTTGTGGGGGCTGCCCATGGTGGCTGGGGGGTGGGGGTGGTGGGAGACATGAGTGGGGGCCTGGTGGGGGATGCCCATGGTGGCTGGGGGGGTGGGGGTGGTGGGAGACATGAGTTGGACATGAGTGGGGGCCTGGTGGTGCTGGCCCTGCACTGCTGGGGGGTGGGGGTGGTGGGAGACATGAGTGGGGGCCTGGTGGGGGATGCCCATGGTGGCTGGGGGGTGGGGGTGGTGGGAGACATGAATGGGGGCCTGGTTGTGGCTGCCCATGGTGGCTGGGGGGATGGGGGTGGTGGGAGACATGCGTGGGGGCCTGGTGGAGGCTGCCCCTGCACTGCTGGGGGGTGGGGGTGGTGGGAGACATGAGTGGGGGCCTGGTGGGGGATGCCCATGGTGGCTGGGGGGTGGGGGTGGTGGGAGACATGAGTGGGGGCCTGGTGGGGGCTGCCCATGGTGGCTGGGGGGGTGGGGGTGGTGGGAAACATGAGTTGGACATGAGTGGGGGCCTGGTGGTGCTGGCCCTGCACTGCTGGGGGGTCGGGGTGGTGGGAGACATGAGTGGGGGCCTGGTGGGGGATGCCCCTGGTGGCTGGGGGGTGGGGGTGTTGGGAGACATGAGTGGGGGCCTGGTGAGGGATGCCCATGGTGGCTGGTTGGGTGGGGGTGGTGGGAGACATGAGTTGGACAGGAGTGGGGGCCTGGTGGTGCTGGCCCTGCACTGCTGGGGGTGGGGGTGGTGGGAGACATGAGTGGGGGCCTGGTGGGGGATGCCCATGGTGGCTGGGGGGTGGGGGTGGTGGGAGACATCGGTGGGGGCCTGGTGGGGGATGCCCATGGTGGCTGGGGGGGTGGGGGTGGTGGGCGACATGAGTTGGACATGAGTGGGGGCCTGGTGGTGCTGCCCCTGCACTGCTGGGGGGTGGGGGTGGTGGGAGACATGAGTGGGGGCCTGGTGGAGGCTGCCCATGGTGGCTGGGGGGTGGGGGTGGTGGGAGACATGAGTTGGACATGAGTGGGGGCCTGGTGGTGCTGGCCCTGCACTGCTGGGGGGTGGGGGTGGTGGGAGACATGAGTGGGGGCCTGGTGGGGGATGCCCCTGGTGGCTGGGGGGTGGGCGTGGTGGGATACATGAGTGGGGGCCTGGTGGGGGATGCCCATGGTGGCTGGGGGGTGGGGGTGATGGGAGACATGGGAGGGGGCCTGGTGGAGGCTGCCCCTGCACTGCTGGGGGTGGGGGTGGTGGGAGACATGAGTGGGGGCCTGTTGGGGGATGCCCATGGTGGCTGTTGGGTGGGGGTGGTGGGAGACATGAGTGGGGGCCTGGTGGAGGCTGCCCATGGTGGCTGGGGGGTGGAGGTGGTGGGAGACATGAGTTGGACATGGGTGGGGGCCTGGTGGAGGCTGCCCCACACTGCTGGGGGGTGGGGGTGGTGGGAGACATGAGTGGGGGCCTGGTGGTGGCTGCCCATGGTGGCTGGGGGGTTGGGGGTGGTAGGAGACATGGGTGGGGGCCTGGTGGAGGCTGCCCCTGCACTGCTGGGGGGTGGGGGTGGTGGGAGACATGAATGGGGGCCTGGTGGGGGATGCCCATGGTGGCTGGGGGGTGGGGGTGGTGGGAGACATGAGTGGGGGCTTGGTGGGGGCTGCCCATGGTGGCTGGGGGAGTGGGGGTGGTGGAAGACATGAGTTGGACATGAGTGGGGGCCTGGTGGTGCTGGCCATGCACTGCTGGGGGGTGGGGGTGGTGGGAGACATGAGTGGGGGCCTGGTGGGGGGTGCCCATGGTGGCTGGGGGGTGGGGGTGGTGGGAGACATGAGTGGGGGCCTAGTGGGGGATGCCCATGGTGGCTGGTTGGGTGGGGGTGGTGGGAGACATGAGTTGGACATGAGTGGGGGCCTGGTGGTGCTGGCCCTGCACTGCTGGGGGTGGGGGTGGTGGGAGACATGAGTGGGGGCCTGGTGGGGGCTGCCCATGGTGGCTGGGGGGTGGGGGTGGTGGGAGACATGAGTGGGGGCTGGTGGGGGATGCCCATGGTGGCTGGGGGGTGGGGGTGGTGGGAGACATGAGTTGGACATGAGTGGGGGCCTGGTGGAGGCTGCCCCACACTGCTAGGGGGGTGGGGGTGGTGGGAGACATGAGTGGGGGCCTGGTGGTGGCTGCCCATGGTGGCTGGGGGGTGGGGGTGGTGGGAGACATGGGTGGGGGCCTGGTGGAGGCTGCCCCTGCACTGCTGGGGGTGGGGGTGGTGGGAGACATGAGTGGGGGCCTGGTGGGGGATGCCCATGGTGGCTGGGGGGTGGGGGTGGTGGGAGACATGAGTGGGGGCCTGGTGGGGGCTGCCCATGGTGGCTGGGGGGTGGGGGTGGTGGGAGACATGAGTTGGACATGAGTGGGGGCCTGGTGGTGCTGGCCCTGCACTGCTGGGGGGTGGGGGTGGTGGGAGACATGAGTGGGGGCCTGGTGGGGGATGCCCAATTTGGCTGGGGGGTGGGGGTGTTGGGAGACATGAGTGGGGGCCTGGTGGGGGATGCCCATGGTGGCTGGTTGGGTGGGGGTGGTGGGAGACATGAGTTGGACATGAGTGGGGGCCTGGTGGTGCTGGCCCTGCACTGCTGGGGGGTGGGGGTGGTGGGAGACATGTGTGGGGGCCTGGTGGGGGCTGCCCATGGTGGCTGGGGGGTGGGGGTGGTGGGAGACATGAGTGGGGGCCTGGTGGGGGATGCCCATGGTGGCTGGGGGGGTGGGGTGGTGGTCGACATGAGTTGGACATGAGTGGGGGCCTGGTGGTGCTGCCCCTGCACTGCTGGGGGGTGGGGGTGGTGGGAGACATGAGTGGGGGCCTGGTGGGGGCTACCCATGGTGGCTGGGGGGTGGGGGTGGTGGGAGACATGAGTGGGGGCCTGGTGGGGGATGCCCATGGTGGCTGGGAGGGTGGGGGTGGTGGGAGACATGAGTTGGACATGAGTGGGGGCCTGGTGGTGCTGCCCCTGCACTGCTGGGGGGTGGGGGTGGAGGGAGACATGAGTGGGGGCCTGGTGGAGGCTGCCCATGGTGGCTGGGGGGTGGGGGTGGTGGGAGAGATGGGTGGGGGCCTGGTGGAGGCTGCCCCTGCACTCCTGGGGGGTGGGGGTGGTGGGAGACATGAGTGGGGGCCTGGTGGGGGCTGCCCATGGTGGCTGGGGGGTGGGGGTGGTGGGAGACATGAGTGGGGGCCTGGTGGAGGGTGTCCCACACTGCTGGGGGGGTGGGGGTGGTGGGAAACATGAGTTGGACATGAGTGGGGGCCTGGTGGTGCTGCCCCTGCACTGCTGGGGGGTGGGGGTGGTGGGAGACATGAGTTGGACATGAGTGGGGGCCTGGTGGAGGGTGCCCCACACTGCTGGGGGAGTGGGGATGGTGGGAGACATGAGCAGGTGAGCAGGGTAGTCCCCTGTTTTGTGGGCTGCCTGCAGGGGCCGTGGAGGGTGTACAGGGTACACCTGTGAGGACCCACCCAGCCTAATCGCGTGTGATTATTCCCGCGCACCTCTGTAATACACGTACCCTGGCTAATCGTGTGTAGAACTTCACGCGTACCCCTTTCATACACGTACCCAGCCAAATCGCGTGTGAAAATTCCCGCGTACCCCTGTAATACACATACCCTGGCTAATCGCGTGTTTAACTTCACGCGTACCCCTGTCATACACGTACCCTGGCTAATCGCATGTAAAAATTCCCACATACCCCTGATATGCACGTTACCCGCTTTGCGTTCCTTGTTTGGCAGCCCTATCAACTGGTCCAGGGTTAGTGCAGCCCTTTGCGATGATTTAGCGATTTTGATGGCTTTTCCTTGTGCGAGGGCGTTCTTGGGGGCGTTACTGGCGCTGCTGCAGGGTCGCTGCGATACTCTGCGCCACGGCTGGTTTGGGAGCCTAAAGTCCATGAATACGCTGTGCGCAGAAATCGGTTTTGGCGCATGCGCCTGGCGCAGACAATCGCACGCGGACACTCTGCGCCAGCCGCTTGCGACACTTTTCTGCGAAATTCTATGAATTACCCTGTGTGTGTAGTGAAGATGGCAGAGGTGGAGAAAGTCAGGGTGTTGGTGGTTGGAGATATGTTTGTGCATGGTTTACAGCAGTATGATAAATGCAGGAATGTGGCAAACAATTTTGATGTTAAAGGAGTGGAGGTGGTGTGGAGCACTGTGCTTGATTGCAATGTACAGGGAATTGTACAAGTTTGTGAAGATATGGGTAGGCTGAACAGTCCCCATGTGGTTGTTTTGCACTATGGTGCTTTGCATTTGGGCTATGTCAGTTCCCCTACTTTGTTGGCAGATTTGAAACACTTGGTTCAAGCAGTAATGAACGTCCTTCCAAATGCCAAAGTATTTTTTTCTGGTTTAGTACCTAGGGCAATATTTGAAAATAGTTCTGTTTTTTGCCCTCAACAAAACAATGCTAGGTGTGCAATCAACCGAGGCATGTTTGCTTTCATGCTTAGAGCTGGTATGTTCTTCTGTAATATTGAGAATATTGATTCCAGTAATGCTGTTTATTTTAAAGAAGATGGCATTCTGTGTCTTTTATGGGCAATGCCATGCAGTTGTTTGGAACGTAAGGGTTGCTTTGGAGAAGCTTATGTGAAGATTTTAGGAGTAAAGGAAGGAAAAAAAAAACAAAAGAAATACAAAATAACAGGTGTCTGTCAAGCATCTGCAAAAACCCCCCCCAAAAAAACGGCTTTTTTCAGAGCCAACCTC
Organism: Ambystoma mexicanum; assembly: GCF_040938575.1. Lineage (NCBI taxonomy): Eukaryota > Metazoa > Chordata > Amphibia > Caudata > Ambystomatidae > Ambystoma > Ambystoma mexicanum. Next base: position 393,567,886 of record NC_090930.1, on the reverse strand, counting down.
AAAGGGGAAATGTGGTACATTATTTAAATTTAAATTCATCACGCTCAGATTTTCGATATGTCCGTGGACATGGCGGCTGTCCGTGGTCACTGCGTATTACATACATGGATTTTGAGGTGGAGAGGCAAGCAAATGAGAATGAGTAGAGCAAGAGATTGGTCTATAAAGTTTACTGGGTGATGTGTAAGGAGAGAGTTTGTCAGTAGGTCATTTTCCTGAGAGAAGAACAGATAGCTATGGCTGTGTGTTTCAGAAAACAGATTATCTGGATTTTGGGAGACTCATGGATACATTGGTTGGAGGTGCATGCAGAACGCTGTGGAGTTGCTGCACATCTTGGATTCCCTCATGTGGAAGTGCACTGGCATGGAGTGTGTGGAATGAAGTGGCTGGATTTGGTACCTCTCTTTGCTAATTTGGAGACACAGCGTCATCCAGACATAATTTTAATTAATTGTGGAGGGAACAGTTTAGGACATGTATCTGGAATTTCTTTGCAAATTGCAATGAAAGAAGGACTTGGGAAGGTCATGGACATGTTTCTAAATTCCCAAGTATTTTTTTCTTGTATTGCGCAAAGACAAATGTTGCTGCGTTCTTCTTCAATTGGTCCACAAATGGGGAAAGCGAGGCGCAATGTCAATAAGGCTGTTTGTGCCTTTTTAAGAGATGTTGGTATGTACTCTTTTCACAAAGAAAATATTATGTTTCGTAGCACATACATTTTTCGCAGAGATGGAGTACATCTTATTTATGCTGGCGATCAGATTTTTCTGCGAAATACACAAAATCATTGCAACCTTTTTTGTAATTACATTAATACAAAAAAACACCACCAAAAGGCTTGTTTCAGAGCCACCACTTCCTCCCATAGAAAAGTGCAATGGTTTTGATAGGGCAGCAATCCCAAAAAATAAATGCACAGGGCCCGGCACTATTTATTTGTCACTTCTATTTTTAAACTGTGAAAGATGGCTCTGAAAAGAGCCATTTTTTGGTTTTGTTGTTTTATATTTTTTTTGTTTTTTTAAACATGACACACAAGGAAAGGAGGGGAAAGGAGGGTAAGGAAGGGACACCAACCACTGGGATAAGAAAGGGCAGGTGGAGAGAGGAAGATGTATGGTGGGCCTTAATCAGGTAGTGTGCAGACCTTCTCGTCCTACTTGACCGCAGTTTCGAAAGCACTCTGAAGATTCTCAACCCTGCAGAGTACTGCATCGCAGTACACACACAATATTGTGACCCTCGAAAGGTAAGGGTCAACAGCATCATGAATAGCCTGTGAGGCAGCTGGAGGGATGCGCTGTCCCACAGGAGTGTCTCTTGTGGTGACAGGAGCAGAAATGGAGGATGTCTTAGAGGAACTCAACCTACTACATTTATCACAAGGTACAACCTTGCGAATAGCCCCACCGTGGAACGACCTTAGGTATTGCTTCATTGATATCGTACCAAAGCTGTACGAACCAGACCTCCCATGACTCAGCACCATTTTGCACTGATTGCAGGTGACCTTATTCGCACGCGCTTTTCGCACTCCATCAAGAGTGGTAAACAACCACCATACCCAAGACTCACGGCGAGTGCTGGTAGTAGGGACTTCCATTACCTCATCCTCTTCATCCTCTTCATCCATCTCCTCTACATCCTCATGCCTCTTCCCCTCTGAAGGCTCTTGGGGAGGTGGTGGTGGTGGAGGGGGGGCGTGCTGATGCAGCCGAAGCAGCCATGGTCACCATCTGGTAGACAGCGGGCAAGGGTCACCAGCAATGCAGGAAGTCAATGCAGGTCTGAAGCAATGCTCTGTCAGGTAGTCAGAATCACAATGAGGAGCAATTCTAGAGTGTGGCCTTTTATAGGGGTGCTGGAGCACACTCCACGAACACCAGCGCTGTCCGCGGACACTTCGAACACCAAAAAAAGGCTCAAAAAGTTCCAGAAAGTATGTAGATCGCCAGGGACATTGTCTGGGACATGTGCAATGGTGAATTATTACTGTAAAATACTTTGGATTTTCCCAAAAAGTACTTTTAAAGTGTTTGGGGACTTGGACAGTGTCCGCAAATCAGGACACATGCTTAGCTTGGGTGCGGTCACATGATGATGCCGCAGACACGTTCGCGAATGGGATGGCTGTCCGAAGGACACCAAATGTGCAGGGATGGTTGTGCGCAGGTGTTCTACGGACAGTGTTTGGGTCCTCAAACTAATTAAAAGTGCGACACACATGCGATGGACAGTTACAGACAGGCGCAATGTTCGTAGGACCTATGGGTGTGGTGCATATGTGCGTAGATGTTCTACGAACAGTGTGGACAATCCCATTTTAATTATGAACAGTACAAACAGGTATAGTGTTCTTAGAACACCTCCATTTTAGTTAATTACTGACATTCCGGACATCGAGTGTGTTCTAAGAACAGTTCCATTTTGATTGTGGACATTACAGACAGATATAGTGTTGTTAGGACACCTCCATTTTGGTCAATTGCAGACATTCCGGACATTAAGTGTGTTCTAAGAACAGTTCCATTTTGATTGCAGACATTACAGACAGGTATAGTGTTCTTAGGACACCTCCATTTTGGTTAATTGCGGACATTACGGACATAATTTGATTGCGGACATTACGGACAGGTATAGTGTTCTTGGGACACCTCCATTTTGGTTAATTGCAGACATGCTGGACATTGAGTGTGTTCTAAGAACAGTTCCATTTTGATTGTGGACATTACGGACAGGTATAGTGTTCTTCGGACTGCTCCATTTCGGTTAATTGTGGACATTCTGGACACCCGCGCTGTCCGCAGACACCCTAACTGCCTTTCAAAAAAAAAGACACAGAGAACTGAATTAAAACACACATAATATTTTTTTATTATATACAAATATGAAATTCATGAAGAGAGGGGGAAGCAGAAACTTAAACAAATATAGGGGATTTAGGGGTTTGGAGAGGATGGATGGGAGGGGATGAAGGGATGGAAGTCGCATCATAACATTTTTCTTGGTGGTGAGGGTTTGGGGATAGTTGACTGGGACATGGAGAAGGGGAACAGGTACATGTGATACAATGGTATTTTTTTTTCTTTTAGGTGATCCTCCACAAAATGTTTTAAAAGATTGAAATTTTACATTAGCATATCCATTTTTTCTTCCAAAGTACTGGGCATTTCTGTGTAAAAACAAAAATATATTACCTTTAGTGTACCTAATACAGAAAGTTTAGAAATATATAAGAAAAATGAAGTTTCTGGTAAGTTTTGTTGTTACTGTTGTGTAGGTCTGCTGTTGCTTCTTACTGTGCAATTTCTGTGAGATAATTATGTTGGAGGCATATCTTTTTTGTTTTGGTATATTCCTTTTTAGTACATATGCTATTTAAATGGACGGTTCATGTGTTACATATTTAGGTTCCACTTCCTATTTATTATTACATATAATGTGTTCATGTCCTGCTTTTTGAACTTGTTCAGGGTTTGTATGGCATGATAGAACAATCTAAGATACCCCCTGAGTTTTTGGGTAGTGTTGATATTGTCCGCATCCGTCCGCGGATATACGCACAGTCCGCGGACATACACACAGTCCGCGGACATTAAAATCACGAGCAGGGGGCGCAGTATTTTTTCTTATAATTGTGATTAGTTCATCATAGAACCTTTACAAAATTTCATCTTAGTTCCAGTTATATAAAGTACAAAGATCTAAAATTCCTTTACATTAAAAATGTTCACACATTTTTGTTACATTTCATTAAAAACAGAAAACAACACTTTGATACTCAATAGTTCGAGCTTGAGAAACTTTTCTTAAAGCATACCTTTGTTTACATTTCACTTAGAATTGAGCACAACACTTAGATACTCTAAGATATAAACTTGTGCAACTTTTCTAGAAGCTTACATTTTCAGGTATTCACTCGATAAACAACAAATACAGTCTAACCACTTTTCTCGAAGCGTACATTTTCACCAATTCACTTAGAATGCTACAAATTAGGTCTAACCAGATTGAGCTGCTAGTTCATCTTTTATCAATTTCAGTATTTTCGTTAAACTGATTATGAGAGCAGAACTATTCCCCCACATACACTTATTCCATTGTGCGATCCTAGATAATTCTGATCCTGTGTACCAGTACCTTCCAAATTCCTTAATCCTTAGCAATTCAAAATGCGTACAGTACATCACAAGGTGTTTCATGATTGTGGCACACAACAGTAACGACATTCATTACTATGAATTCCGTGTCCATCCTTGTATACAGTCCAGTTAGATATGCGGTCGTAAGTAAAAGATTGGTTTAGTCTGAAGCGCATATATAAGCCCCTTGCAGTCAAACATGGAAATTGGAGTATATAACTAAGCAGAACACCAAGATTTCTTCAAAAGGGAGCATATTCTTCATAGGATTTATATTTAGCCATTCGGTCCAATTGAAGGCACCAACCCAATCGTTGGAATTTCTGCTTGTTGGAAGCAAGACAAAGAATAAGATCCTCCTTATATATATATTAGCAAGATACAATATTTCATCCATCTTTTTAACAAAGGTAATTAAAGTAGATGATAGACCATATTCTATAATGTTATTCAAGTCTTCATATAGCGAATTTATTGGGGGACATAGCATCTTGCTATATTTATTTAATAACCACCAATTTGTTTTGTCCGAAAGTGGTAGCAGACCCAATTCATGCCTTATTATATCATTAGGAACTGAGTATGACAAACCCAAAAGTTTTCCCTGAACCATGTCAAGATGATCATTGATATCTACGGTGCAAGTGTCAAGGATGTACAAAACGCTAGGCTCAATCTTCAACAGATAGAATTGGATAATTGGAACTATGGAAAAGGTGCAATATTTCCTGTAAATAATGCACATCTGGGCACTAAGAGGCTTAAATTTGTTACTAAAAGTTTCTTTCCACCAGGATTTTGAGTTTTGATCAGTGAGTGTACAACCAAGGTATCTTAATTCCTTAACTTCTTCAAGCTCTACCTTACCAACAGACCAGTTGAATTTCTTTATTTTTCGCTTCCCACCAGAAAAAATTATGACCTTCGATTTATCTTGATTGATCTGAAAGTTATGTGATTCCGCAAATTTGTAAAGAGAATTCAATTTGTTTTGTAATCCCTGCAGGGTTTTATCTAACAGCAACAGGTCATCTGCGAAACTTAGGCAATTTAATTTCAAATGACCTAAACGTGCAGGATAAGTTATAATATCCTTCCATATGTAACCTAAATCACAAAGATATTAATTAAATAATATTGCGGCTAAATAGCAGCCTTGTTTTAGCCCAATTTCTGTACGAATCTCCTCTGTCAATGTTCCAATTTTGTTTATGTGGACTCTGTAGTTGGTGTTAGAATGCAATAGAGCAATCAGGGCTACTAGATGTACCGGGATACCACATTGAATCATTTCATTCCAAAGTAATTCCCTTATTACAGTGTCAAAGCTGCACTCAGATCTAATGCAGCCATATATACATCTCCTGTATCCTTTTGTTTGGTTTGACACTGCAATAACGATTCAATGATGCCATTTAAAGGACAGCCCATAGCTTTCTGAAAGCCTACTTGACATTTGGAAAGGATGTTGTACTTATATAGAAAATCTTGTAATTCCTTTAAAATTAGTTGAGGAAATACCTTTGAAGAGGCATCAGTTAAGGCTATGGGTCACATTTCCCTTTTTATAAATGGGGACAATTATTGCAGAACAACACCATGATCGTGGGACCTGTTTGCTGGAAAATATAACATCAAATTTGATTTTAAAGATTCTCGCCCATAAGTGGGGATCTGTTTTTATTACACAGTAAGGGATCCCATCCGGACCTGAGGCCTTAGAGTCCTTTAATTTGATTATGGCGTCCACAATAGCCTCAATAAACCATGGACAACAGTCAAGAATGAATTCTGCATAGTTGCGTAATGATCAGCAAGGAACATATTTGGTAGTTTGAATTTCTTGGTAAAATATTGAACCCAGGTTGAGGCTAAAATGGCTGGTTCATTGTGAATATAAGGTGCATTTAGGGTTCTCATGAGTGTCCAGATGTTTTGTGTATCATGGGTTAGGATGTTTTACATCATACGCTGGTTGTCTTTGATTTCTGTGAGATGTCTAAATTCTCTAATCTGGTTTTTGTATTGGTTTAGAATACTTTTTTTTCAATTCCAAATACCTCAATACCCAGATTACGTCCGGTTAGTTTCCTCAGTTGGAGGTTCTTCTTGATCTTAAACTGATGAATTTGTAAATTAAAAGCATGCCTATGTTCCTTTAGGGAGAGGAGAGTCTTGTAATCTTGCGCGATGCCCATTACATACATATTGATGCTGCTACTAAGTTGCCTTTCAGTCTCCTCACCCATACCTGGATAGATGTACCTGATGGATGAGTAAAAAGGATCCTCCTGAATGTACCTGATCAGCCTCCTACAAGTGTGTTTATTCCATCTAATAGATCGACCCAAATTTTGGGTCTCTATAAATTGAACTGTTTTAATTTCATTTTTTTAATTTTGTTTCTAGACTTATTTTTCTTGGAATCCCTTTTCTGTGCTCTGGCTATGGTTCTCCTTTCTCTGCGTGTAAGTACCACAGTCTGTTTTTCGCTCTCACCCTCAGATGTCAAGTCGATCATACTTTCACACATCTCTTTCATAGTGCCATCAGATAGATCGATCAAATCTAATAGTGCAGAGGGGCTATCGTCCCCCTCGCTTATTGGAGCAATCTTCTGCTCGGGAGCTAGCATGCCCACACACTCATCATTTTTTCCACTAAGTGTATATTTCTTGATTGCCTCTATATCAAGTTGCATTTGTTGAATAGTATCACGCAAATTACCTAGGGGTTTCAACTCTAGATTATTTGGTTTGGTTTGAGACAATGGCTTGGCCACCGGTACAGCTGCCATTTTAGCAAAGGATTTAGCTTCAACATTCACCATTCGCTCATCTCCTGGAGTTTGAGTCATGCAATCTTTCATGTATACTTCCTACTTCCTTCTTATTACACATAGCAAGTGAGGACACTGCGTCACATGTAAATAACAGTCCCTCCACTTTATTCACTTCACATTGGAGGTCTGTTATCGTTGCTGTAAGGTTCCCCAATTCATAGTGGGTTTGTTCATGCCACTTGTCAAGCAAGTCAAGTATTCTGCATAGCACCGGGAAATCCTCCCCAAAGCCTACGACACCACGTGCATGAAGGTCTACCTTTTCCTCTTTACTAGAATGCTTTTGCCCTTCTTTGCTTGGAGGAATACCTGTTGTTTTTTCAAAAAGGTTTATCTGTTCTTGGGGAAAGACAAATGGTTTATTCTTAGGTAAGGAAGAGTTAAGATTATCATAAAACTTCCTTCCATACTCAGAATTAAGGTTTCTTTGTCTCTTAGCATTATGCAACTCAGCCTCAGTGACACCTCCTGAGAATGAGTGGAAGTCCCGATGTTGCTGTGCAGGACTAAACATATGCACACCCTCTCTCACGTATATACGTTTGGATCCAGGTGTAGATGGCCCCAAGGAGAATCTCATCCTTTTCTCAACTTCAGCTTCAATGGTGGGACTCAAGATTGAGCAATCATTTAGACCGACTATGACACTTTTTGACATGCCCCCAAGTTTAACCTTATTCCTCAACCATTCCTCATTCTCCACATTTACTATATCATGGGTATTGGGATCATTAATTTCCTTAACATTATATTTAATAGGAGAGGATTCAAGATTACTCGGTCCACTACCATCATGCTGTATAGTGTCAATGACTTCCGAAGTTCCCTCACCCTCGTCATTCAAGCTCAGGGACTGTGGTACAGTAACAGGACTGAATTCGCTGCATTCAAAATGTATAACCTCGTCCTGTGAGATGGTTTGATTTACTAGGTTTTCCTTTAGTGACCTGTCATTTAGCATTTCAAACTTTATGTGTTGGGGACTTAAAGCCCCCGTCAATTTCCTTCCGCTTCTCAAACCATTTATCATGGTGACTGCAGCACCGCTGAAGTACTAGACGATATGCCCGTAAGTCAGCAGTTATCTCCAGAAAAACCTCAGACAAATGCTTGCTATGGTCGGTCTCTATCCAGGGTTAATGTGGTTCCCCCAATTCCTATTTACCACACCAACACTTATAAGACATTTTTTTGAATTATTCAATCACAGAATGTAATACAAAGGAGCATTCCTGAAGCGATGTGTACCATTTCAAATACAAATTGATCCCCACTCGACTCTCACCACTCCACCAAACAGCCCAACAGCCACTTACTATGGCACTTCCGATGCGCGCGCGCCTCACTATATGTAGAAAGCGAGGAGCGGACATTGGCGAAGAAGGGGCGGGGCCACAATTGGAAACCTAAAGTGGAAGAGAGTGAACTCAGGTAAGCACCTAAAGTGAAGTAAGCGTTGCAAACCGGAATACACGGTATAACTCTCAACACAAGATTAATGTCAATGAAAAGACCCTTTACTTGGTTCTTGAAGTTCCAGCACAATTGCCGTGTTACGGCGAAATAACAAGCAGGATCTTCTCCTCACAGACGGCAGCTCTCCCAGGCGAAGCAGCAGGGCACTCCAGTCCAGCCCAACAGCCACTTACTATAGCACTTCTGATGCACCTATATATAGTATATTTTATGTTACATGTATATAAAGTAAGGGAATCCTAGTAAACATCTATCAAATTCACACTATGTATATGTATATTCGGTAAAAACAACTTTGATAATGAGACGTCCTGGTTAAGTTGCACTATTTAAAACCTATGAAATTCAGTAAAAAAACTTTGTTAAAGGAACATTATGGTTAAGTTGCGCTACTAAAAACCTATGAAATTCAGTAAAAAAACTTTGTTAACGGGACGTTATGGTTCCAGGTAAAACTGAAAAACCCCTGAAATTTGACAGTTATGGTAAGCTAAGCAACCATAACTTGCGCAACCACCGTGCATTGCTAATACTAACACCCAGGACATCAAGGATGACATCACAAATGTCATTGATGACATCACTGATGATATCACAAGTGCATTTAATTTTCATGAAAAGATTGTACAAGGGATTCTTATTATAATGCTGACAAAAAAAGTGTCAAGGATCATTGGAATAGATATCATGAGCTATGTAGTGCATTAAGCAATGCATTGATATAAATAGCATTCTATTATGAAGTTCTTTACAATATACTAAGCTACTCATGTATAAACATAAGCATTGTGTGCAGCATACATGATGGAGGTGAAATATTCATAATCTTCCCATGTTGAATAGTGAAATGATAAATGCTTTCTTATTAGAGTGTTGTGTACTGTGCAACATGTGATAAGTAGCTAATAAAACCCACTTACTACATAATTTAATTATTGCATACAAAACACAAAGAAACATGTTTGTGCCCTCCCCGTCTTTGACGTGCAAAAGAATAAAACAAACACACCCCTGACGGGGAATGAGGCAAAGAGAGTAGGCTGCGAGAGTTCAAGAAAAGGTTTTATCAGATGAATAATATTCAAGAGATATCTGAGAGCGCTCTGCACAAGTCATCATTACATTAAGTTTTATAGGGTAAATGACGCAACTAACCTAGGATACTACGTTGGTCCCGGATTGGTCAGTTCACTCGATGTCTCAGGTGGGGTGGCATCTCTTCATCCGGGTTAGTTGCTTGGTTGGCGGGAGGATTGATGTCAGTCATCTGTGCTCCGCATGGGTGAAGGTCAGGTCGCTGGGAGGCAGGATGGTCACTATCTAAGCTAACATAATATATTCTCAAAAAATGCATGCACTAAATAATGATTGTTCAAAAGACCTTCAGTAGTTTATCATGTCTCTATAAAAGACAAACATATATCTATACTATCAATAACATAAGATTACACAAGTCTTAGGTTAAGGGTCTTGACCGCTATAATACACTGGTTGAAGTTAAGGTCCGTACACATAAGAATCTTTGGTATGTAGCATTTGTTAGTGGTAGGTAACGATATATTGCAGCAGAGATCTAATGTTAGTTGGGGATCTGCTGGGTGGGCATCATGGCATGGTCAGTGGTCTGGTACATGAAAGGAATATCTTGCAGGGACACAGGGTCACAATGGTAGTAAGTTTCCACTGGCGAGGGTGCGGGAAGGGCAATGACATGTTTGTGGAGATGGACGAGCTATGTGCTTAGCTCATGCTGGTTCACATGCAGGACAGTGATCTCAGAGGAAGAGCGATGTGTTACATTTATTATGTGCTGCAAGCATCTCCGGCTTCAGCGTGAGAATGGACTCGCAAGGTTTTCCAGTCAGAGTGAGAACGGGGGTGGGGGCCCTGTGCCCTGCGCGCCTGGCCGGGTTATTGTGAGAGAAGGGAAGAGAAGCGTTTTTGTACTCAAAGGCGCTCTCATTAACGCCCGATCTCTAGGAGCTCATGCTACCGAAATCCATGACCTTATCACTGAACAAAATTTACATCTACTAGTTATCACAGAATCCTGGCTTCGCCAAGCCTCTGGACCACTGCTAGCCTTAGCCATCCCACCTGACTACACCATCCTTAGAGCCGACAGAACTATTACCACAGGGGGTGGCATAGCCATCATAGCCAAGCGTGACCTCACATTAGATCAGCCCCACTGAAGAGATTGCAGGGTATGAACTATTACTAGGTAAACTTGCCATGAGTATACTACAATCAACATCGTAGCCATCTACAGATCACCCAGTTCTAGCAGTCACCCAGAAATAGACATTCCACTACTATTGACACCCTTTATCAAACCCAACACGAAATGCATCATCCTAGGAGACTTGAACCTAGGCTTCAATGACCCTCTTGACCCCAAAGCCACAGCTCTTAACTCAGCACTCAAACACATGAATTACATCCAACTGGTTAATGCCTCCACCCACATTAAGGGGAGAACTCTGGACTGGATCCTCTCTCTCAACAACAATCTCACCATAGATTATATTACCCCTCTCAGCTGGAAAGACCTTCCAGCCTAGAATTCACCCTCTCGAGCGACAAGCCCAGCCCACCTAAGATTATAATAATAGAAAGTTATGAAACTAGAAACCACCGGAAGCTCACTGTAGATAACTTCTCCCCCATACTGAATAAAATAATAGAAGTGGATGTAGTCATTAGCAAAGACCCAAGCGTCATTGTCGAGTACTATCAAAAATACCTCACCCTTGCTATCGATGAAGTAGCTCCCATTACAACCAAAATGAGACACACTAACAAAAAAAAACAATTTCTGGTTCAATGAAGAGCTAGTCTCGCTAAGAAGGACAAAACGCTCTCTTGAACAGATCCACAATAAACATCCCACCCCAGACTCTGCCAAAGCCTTCAAGGATGCAAACAGAATCTATAAAACAGCCATCATATCCCATAAAGCGAACTTCTATAATTTGCGTATTACTAACACAGCATCAGACTCCAAAGAATTCTTCATCATCCTCAGAGAATTAGAAAATCCTGTTCCCACCACAACGCCCGTCAACTCTAGCAAAGAATGGTGCACTACCATACAAAATGCCCTGGCCTCCAAAATCGCCTTGCTACAAAATAAAATCTCTGCTAAAAAATTGCTTCTAGCCAACACAAAAGTATCCACATCTACTCCAATCGTCATTCCCAATGACAACACAAGTCTCCCATTCCAGTTCGCCCCAGTCACTCAAGAACTAATGCTTGACACCATCTTCGAGCTTAAAGCTTCCAATTGTAAAGGGGATAGTGTCCCAGCTAAACTAATCAAAACATGCACAGCATCCCTTTCATCTACCATCACTAATTTTGTCACTTCCTCCTTTAATACTAACACATGACTAGAAAGGATGCCCATTGCTTACCCTTTAAGGCTAGAATTATCTTTAAAACACTCTGCATTACCTACAAATGTCTTGCTAAAAAAGCCCCCAGTGCTAGCACCTAAACATTGGAACACCCTCCCCCTCCCCATCAAGAAAGAGACCTCGCTCACGGGCTTTAAGAAGAAGCTAAAAATGTGGCTATTTAACCATTACTAGCAGTCGACTAGACTACTCCTCTTTCCTTCTAACATGACTGTAAATTGTAGCTTGTCTATGAATGTATTGCATGCTTTTCTGGCTCATCATATTCTGTTCACTGTTTAAATGTTTTATTCAATGCCAAGCTGTCCGTAACCACGACATGATACCCTAGGGTCTGGGCATGTAACAAATAAATAAAATAAAAATAAATAAAATAAAATAAAATAAAATAAAATAAAATAAGTGCTTCACCCATTCCGACTGCTGTATGACATTGTTTTGGGTGATTACTTGTCTCTGTTCTCTCCTGTTTACAATAGCCCAAACATTCCTGTTTCCTGGTTATTAACCTTACAGATGGCATCCCAAATTGATTCTGCTGCTACTGCCTCGGCATCAGCACCGCCACCCCCTCCACCACCACCACATCGCCAAGGGCCTGCAGAGGGGAACAGGCATGAGGATGCAGAGGAGAGGGATGAAGAGGATGAAGAGGATGAGGTAGTGGAAGTCCCTACTATTAGCGCTCATCGTGAGTCTTGGGTGTGGCGGTTATTTACCACCGTTGATGGAATGGTCAAAGCTGATGCGAACAAGGTGATCTGCACTCAGTGCCACATGGTGCTGAGTCGTGGCAAGCCTAGTTCATATAGCTTAGGTACTACATCAATGAAGCAACAGCAAAGTCGTTCCATGATGGGGCTATTCGTAAGGTTGTACCTTGCGATGAACGTAGTAGGTTGAGTTCCTCTGCAGCATCCTCTGTTTCTGCTCCTGTCACCACAAAATACACTTTTGTGGGAGTGACAGGAGCTACCTCGCAGGCTATCCATGACACTGTTGACCCTTACATTTTGAGGGTCGCAATATTGTGCATGTACTGTGACACAGTACACTGCAGGGGGCAGATCTTTTGGAGTGCTTTCGAGACTGCGGTCAAGGAACATGAGAAGGCATGTGACCTACCTCAATAAGGCCCATCCTACATCTTCCTCTCTCCACCTGCCCTTTCTTATCCCCATGGTTGGTGTCATTTCCTTACCCTACTTTCCCCTCCTTTTTTTGTGTGTCGTGTTTAAAAAACCAAAAAATATAAAACAACAAAAACCAAAAAAGTCTGCAGACATTTATTTTTTGGGGTTGCTGTCCCATCAGAACCATTGGACTTTTCTATGGGAGGAAGTGGTGGCTCTGAAAAGAGCCTTTTTGTGGTGTTTTATTGTGTTTCAAAAACTTCAAATGGTCAACATCTACTGCAAAATGGATTGTTGTCATTCCAAAAAAGGTTGCAATGCATTTTGTATATTTTGCAGAAAAATCTGATTGCCGGCATAAGTAAGATGTACTCTATCTCTGCGAAAAATGTGTGTGCTACAAAACATAATGTTTTCATTATGAAAAGAGGACATGCCAACATCTCTCAAAAAGGCACAAACAGCCTTGTTAACATTGCGCCTTGCTTTCTCCATTTGTGGACCAAATGAAAAAGAATGCAACCACATTTGTCTCTGCGCAATACTGGAAAAAATTACTCTGGAGTTTGGATATACGTCCATGACTTTCCCAAGTCCTTCTTTCATTGTAAATTGCAAAGAGATTCCAGACACATGTCCTAAACTGTTCCCTCCACAATGAATAATAATAATGTCTGGATGACGCTGTATCACCAACAAAGCACAGAGAGGTACAAAATACAGCCACTTCATTCCATGCCAGAGTACTTCCACTTGAGAGAATCCAAGATGTGCAGCCACTCCACAGCGATCTGCATGCACCTCCAACCAATTTATCCACAAATCTTCCAAAATCCAAACAATCTGCTTTCTGAAACACACAGCCATAGCTATCTGCTCTCCTCTCAGGAAAAAGACTTTCTGACAACCTCTCTCCTTCCACTTCACACCCAGTAAACCTTATTGACCAATCGCTTTCTCTGCTCAGTCTCATTTGATGCCTCTCAACCCCAAAATCCCTGTATGTAATATGCGTTGTCCGCGGATAACCGCGGTGTCCGCAGACAAATAGAAAAATCTGAACGTGGGGAATGAAAATTTAAATAGTGTGCCCCATTTCCCCTTTGAGGTTGCCTCTGAAAAGAGCTGTTTTTTGTTTTTTTTACAGATGCTTCAGAAACACCTTTTATTTTGTATTTCTTTTGTTTCGTTTCTTATTTCCCTCTAAAAAATCTTCCCATTAGCTTCTCCAAAGCAACCCTTATGTTCCAAAACAGCATGGCATTTCCCATAAAAGATAAAGAAATGGCATCTTCTTTAAAATAAACAACATTACCAGAATCAATGTTCTCTTCATTACAAAAGAACATACCAGCTCTAAGCAGGAAACCAAACATGCCTCGGTTGATTGCACAGCTAGCAATATTTTGCTGAGGACAAAAAACTAAACTATTGTCCCATATTGCCCTAGGTACTAAACCAGAAAAAATAACCTTGGCATTTGGAAGTATTTTCATTACTGCCTGAACCAAGTGTTCCAAATCTGCCAACAAAGTAGGTGCAATGACATAGCCCAAATGCAAAGCACCACAGTGCAAAACAACTACAAGTGAACTGTTCATCCTGCCCATATCTCCACAAACTTGTACAATTCCCTGCACATTGAAACCAGGCACAGTGTTCCACACCACCTCCACACCTTTAACATCAAAATTGTTTGTCACATTCCTGCATTTAGCATACTGCTCCAAATCATGCACAAACATATCTCGAACCACAAACATCCTGACTTTCCCCACCTCTGGCGTCTTCACTACACACAGCCTCTTTCAACACAAACTACAACCTCAACATCTGATTGGCTGATCCCTGCAGTCCATTTTCCATGCTGGATTTGCTGAGAAAAGCCAGATGTGGCACGCCCTGTCCGCAGACAGCCGTGGTGAGCGCAGAGCACGTAACACTGGGGCAGCCCTTCTACCCTTTCCACTTCACTCTCTGCACCATTTCCTCATTGGCTACTGTTAAGCAGTCACACAATCATCCACCAATCACATCCAAGAACTTTACATCTAACTCTACCATCACAGATCCGCACTTTAGATGTACTATTGATCACTCTCAGTACAAATTGGCTGTGACTGCAAAGGACCTACAGCAACAACTACTATAAAACTCCCCAAGATTTGCACATACACATGCCTGAACACAGACTACAGGTATGAATATTTTCTACACAGTACATGTACAGCTCTTCTAGGAATACAATACATCCCGGGAGCATAGCTCAGCGGCAACGCGCACTCCTTGAAAGCAAGACGACATGAAGCAACACAGGTTCGATTCCCGGGTCAGCGCTTAGAAAACTCTGGGTGTTTAAGCGCATTATAAATACGCAACTAAGACAAAATAATTACGCAACTAAAAACAAACAATTTCTGTAACAGCACCTCGATGCCTGCAGGCTGTGTAAGCACTTTAAAAATGTAATATAAAATAAATAAAAATATGAACAGAGTAACTGCCACTTTCCGTATATAAACTGTAAAATTAACTTACTGTCATTTCTTCCATCTGCTATGATGAAGTGTCATTTGCAAACCTTTCAGATCTCCAAATCTTTGTTTACACACACACCTATCGAAAAAAATATTCTTTCACATTATAAGATGAGAGAAATAACAGTATAATTATGAAAAAGACTGACCAGTGTGTTATAAAATTGCACGCAGCCAGGATGAGTACATACATCTTCATTCAAGCACACACATAGACAATATCATTAGAAAGGCTTGGAGATAAAACAACCCCACTGCCTCTATATGAAATCCTTCTGCTTTATTTCCCACACCTTCACAAATGCATACATTGAATGCTTTTATGTACAATTTATGCCATTTACCCTGTAAAAATAGCAAAACATGCATATGATTATTTCTTCTATCTCTTAACATATATTAACATAACATTAAAAAAACAAGTGTGCTTTATACGTTTACTATTATACTCATTTGAAAAACATATTCAACTAACAGATTCTAAATAAAATATACAGGATGCACACAGGCAAAGGAAAGTGCAAAACAATGTCTACATTAACATATGTGCTATAAACACAAATATTCACTAACTTCTTTCTTTTACAATTGCAGTGAAGACCACTCTCCTGAAAAGCAGCAGCGTCTGAAGTACGAACAAGGACTTAGAAAAAACGACTCTTTACATACAAAAAAGTAAGTAGAAAACTTACATAATGTTCTAACTGTTACTCATACACACTAGCATTTTCTTATTGTAGAAGAAACAAGTATATTAACCCTTTACCATTAGATGTAGTATTAGTGCATCCCCTTATCAGTTGCATACTTTATATTGTCATCTAAAGGCCAGTATAGTAACAGAGAAATACAAGAACAGCCTTCCCAACTTTATGTAGCTTCCCATTGCACAATCATACACCTCCACAATCATACTTACCATCATACTCAGACACTCATGACAAAGCACGAATACACTGCACAACAGCACAAACCACACTTTCTTTTTTTTCTCCAAAAGACCCCAAAGAATGATTACCAAAAAGAAACTCAGTGGAAGGCAACGTAGAAGTAGAGAAAATCAAAATAAAAGTGTCCAAAATAAGCATCCATCTCTAGCAGATTTTGTACAAAAAATTCAAGCAAAACAGCTAATACACTCATTAAGTGAAACAAAACAAGCTTCCAGTATAGAAACTTTCCCTCATCTATCAAAATATAAAACGAAACAAAAAGCGATTAACAAGACTTCAGCTACCACTACTGCTAACGCTGCACCTATAGGTCTTAATGTAGTGGCAAGTAAGCATACCAAAAACAATGTTTTTCAAAAAATGTTCTGCCACAGAGTCCTTCAGAACCTTTTAAAAACAGGAGAGAAATCATGCACAACCCTTAAAACCTAGCATAGAAAATGAATCCTAGAAGCTCTCATAGACAGTGCAATCCTTCTGAAAAGGAAGTAATTTATTTTAGTTTTAAACAGGATGAAACCACTAACAAAACTAACTACTAAACAAAAAAGACTTCTCAATAAACAGAATATCAACAAAAATAGCTTCTTAAATATCTGTGGAGGTGAATGCAGTCATACCACGACCACAGAAACAAATTTTAATGAAGAAGCATATAAACAAAAGCAAACAAACCCAATTGCCATATATAGCAGTGGACGAGAGTATGAAAAACTTAATAACACCATTATGGAACAAGAAACTCTTCTCACAAAAATATCCTCAGGAAACTCAATATCACCTCCCCATTCTACTGAAAGCCTATATGGTACAGCCAAACTGCTACTCGAAGAAATAGAGCATAGCCAGAGAAAATATTTTGGAATTGGAAGCCACTTACAAAATGCAATAGATGTACAACAAACTAGCAACTAGTGTACAAATAGCAAAGTTCTATTAAACACATACAAAAAAGAAATACTAAAGTTTAAAAGTACCTCCGCTGAAGTACCAAACCATGTGTGTGTGTGTTTTGCCGCAGGACTGCTTATAAAAGTATGACAAAAACTATAGACATAACGTACAAAATAGAAGACAATGAAGATTCAAAATGGTTCAAATTAGCTCTCTACCTTATAGCAGAAAACAAATACGACATTACTGACTCCTTAAAGCTTTGTAATTACTGCACTGCAAAACTTGACAACAACCAAACACCTTCACGTGCTATCACAAATAACTTGGAATTATTCCCACTACCAAAATCCATGCAACAACTAAATTTATATGAGAGCATCATAATTCAAACAGTGCACCCATTTCAAGCAATAATACGCCTCCAACCAAAAACAGCAAAATTACCTCCCTCTGAATTAGTGGAAGGCATTCATGGAAAAGTAGTTTATTTCCCATTAGATCTCAAAGAAAATGTACACACTCTAGGAGTGCAACGGTCAATAGATCAATCTTTAATTGTCTTAGTAAATGGCGTACCTACAAAAGACAAAATAATTTGGCAACAACTCATCGACTTACATAAAGCTAGACAAGCCCTGCAATATCTAAAAAAACAACAATGAATACTACAAAGAAATTAATATTGAAGAAAACCTGAGAGAAACAATTGAAATAATTCAAGAGTCACCAGAAACTGGTCAATTTGAACTTTTAATCCTGCTACAGAATCCAATATTTTAGACCATTATATAATTCATCCTTTACACTATAGATGATGAACTGGAAAAATACCAAATAAGATAAATCAAAGGATCTCCAATCAGCATATGGGAAAAAACTATAGAAGCACGTGCCTTTGCTCTACTCTTTCATACTGGAAAAGGAGGAAGGTATGATGATAGAGCCACACAGATAACAGCATTAGAATATCGCTCTTTACGAATGTATTCTGGTGACCCAGAATCAGACAAAATGTGGAATACATATTCCACCTACTCTTTGAAAGTGAACTAGCAACTCTTTGCTACAGAGTCGCATACATATTAAAATCAGGTACCCATTTTCAAAATATGTCAGCTCAGCAATTATTACAAAAAGTGCAAGAAAAAGATGAGGTTTTACAGTCAAGTATTACAAATCTTTTAGCAAACATACATGGTACAAAAGAATACTGGTTCCGATGTCATGGAGATGTACGCTGTATGATAAGAAACCTTGGCCCACCCACTTGATTTGTTACATTAAGTTGTGCAGAATATGCATGGGAAGATTTACACAATTTCCTACGCATAGCAAACACAAATAAAACAAACATATATAAAAACAGCAGGAGAACTCTGCTCTCTTAATCCTGTAAATGTATCAAGATATTTCCATCATCACTTCATTGCTATGCTACACTTTATTTGTAATAAGACTGTTCCTCCCCTCGGAGAAGTTCAAGACTTCTTTTGGAGAAAAGAATACCAAGCCAGAGGATCACCACACATCCACAGGCTATTATGGATTAAAGATGCTCCTTAATTTGGTCAGGGCAGTGATGCCACTGTTTTGCAGTTCATCCAAAAATATGTCACTTGTGAAATCCCTTCACAAACAACACATAGTGACATTCATGCACACATTTTACAGGTTCAAAGACACACATGTGGGAAATATTGTCGTCCCAAATATTTTAAAAAAAGGGAAATACTACACCAAATGCTGCTTAGGTTTCCCTAGACCAGTTTAAGCAACAGGTCAAGTAAACAACTTCATGTCTTCAGACAGACATAGTGTCAAAGGTAAATCACCTAGGAACACATATTACATAAAAAGAACAGAAGAATCAAAATACATCAATGATTACAATGCAATCATTGCTCTCCTATGGAATGCAAACATAGATGTGCAGTACATTGCAGACAATTCCACTGCAGTTGCACGATATGTCATAGCCTACTTAACCAAAGCAGAGAAAAGTGAGCTTCAGGACCTCTGGGATGAAATATAATCTGACAAAACACTATCACAGAAATTGTACAGCTTAGGCATACAAATGCTCTCTCATAGAGAATGTGGCTGCTATGAAGCTGCAGACTGTTTAACCGGCACTGCCTTGTATGGAAAATCTGACAACATGGTATGGCTAAGTCTTGGTCCTGCTAAATCTAGAAAAAGAGTTCTCAAATCATATGAGGACATAGAAACAATAGCCAAAAATGATCCCAACAGCCAAGACATTTTGAAAACCAATTTACTATACGCATACTACCCAAACAGGAGTACCACTTTGGAAACCATGTGTCTCTACCATGTAGCCAAAACTTCACATACAAAAATAATGTTAAACCAGATGAAAAGAAAGGTAGATACAGAGTGGTAAATTGTGAAGGCAGCTTAGTGAAACTTACCAAACGCAGCTTAATTAATCTTATTAAATTGTCATTAAAGACTCCTCAACATAAAGAACTGTATTACATGTGCCTTCTACAACTTTTTAAACCATGGAGAAAAGAAGAAGAGTTACTGGATACATATGACTGCTATGAGGACGCTTTCAAACCAAACGAAAGCACTATAAAAGACGTAAACTTTACACAGCACCAAACAATGTTGCTCAATGAACAGCTACATGAACAAGAACTCCAGGCCCAACTACAAGTGGAGAACTCCCGGCAGTAGTCAACCTTCTGTAACAGGAAGCCAAGAACCACTTGGACAGCCACTTATAGCAAAATAGGCAGAATTAGCCATGATAGAAGTAGAAAACACCATGTGTCAGTATGAACAAGCTACAGAAGACTTTGCTGTACTAAAATCACAACTGAACAATGAGCAGCGTAGCATTTTCCAAGAAATAACAAAACAAATTGAACATGGTGTGGAACATGAAAATAAAAACTGTACCTGCCAAGACTACAAAACTATACAGCTATACGTGAGTGGTGAAGCTGGTTCAGGCAAAACATTCTTAATCAAAATCACCAGCAAGTTCCTTCAACAATTGACAAACAACAAACTGTCAGCTGTTGTAACTGCCGCCACAGGTTTAGCTGCCTACAACATAGGCAGTGTCACCTTACACCGATTACTACTCCTTCCAGTAGGACACCAAAATAAATTAGACTATTAAAAACTTTCCACAGAAGCTGCAATGGAACTATGCAGAGTTTTCAAACAAATGACAATGCTGCTAATAGATGAGGTCAGCATGGTCTCCAACCTAATGTTGGCTTTGATTCACCTCAGATTACAAGAGGTCCTCAAAACAGACTACGAACAGCTCTTTGGAGGAAAACACATTATTGTTTTTGGAGATCTTCTTCAATTGACACCTGTGACAGCTGAACCTATTTTTAAAACCTTAGGGCACAAAATGTGCCGTAAAACTCTTGGCAGCAAATGAAATGTCAACCTTTGGCAACATTTCCAATACAGAGAATTAACAGAAAGCATGTGCCAGTCTGCAGACCTCACATACACCAACAATTTAAAAAGTATTAGAGTTGGTGTACTATCTCAAGAAGCACAAGCAATATTAAAAACCAGGCACATCCATGCACTCTATGGCCATAACTCATGTGCTACTGATGTCATGGAACAATTAGCACACAGAAATGTCAATTGTGTGTCTTTGATGACAACTCTTGTAAGCTGTTCAAAATTCAATTAAACAATGTTGAAAAAAGAAATCCACCGTGACCGTGCCCCGCAGGCAGCCCCTCACCCCTGGGCATGCCCCGCAGGCAGCCCATCACCCATGGGCATGCCCCGCAGGCAGGCCACATGTCACCATGCACTTGGGAGGCCTGACTCATAGCCCACCGAACCCACCCACCCCCCATTGACAGGCAGCTGCCAGCAGGTCCCGACTCACGTCCCCCCACCCACCCTCCCCATAGATGGGCACCTGCCAGCAGGCCCCGACTCATGTCTCCCACCCCCTCACATACTCCCCATTGACGGGCACCTGACAGCAGGCCACGACTCAAGTGACCCCACCCACCCACCCATCCCCCCATTGACTGGCACCTGCCAGCAGGCCCGACTCATGTTGCCCCTGCCCACCCACTCACCACCCATTGACAGGCACCTGCCAGCAGGCCCCGACTCATTTCCCCCCACAAAAACCACCCCTCCCCTAATTGACAGGCACCTGTCGGCAGGCCCCGACTCATGTCCCCCCACCCACCCGCCATTGACGGGCACCTGCCAGCAGTCCCCAACTCATGGCCCACCAAACACCATGTCATAACAAAAAAGACCCATGGCCCTAATGCCAACCCAAATAGCCCCCTGACCCCAGTACAAGCACGCAACCATCCACTTCACCCACTCCCAAACTACCCATGCCATGAGAGTCTTAAAAGAGCCAGCATGGCCATACATAAATGTACAACAGAGCCACACAGTGGCAACACATGACTGAGGCAATGCTCATATAGACATGCACAACACCAATAAGAGTACACAACATCAATAATGAAGATATATGAAATGTATTAAAAAACATAATGAAATAACATAATGAAAATCAAACTTGCAAATTAAGAAATAATGAAAGCAATATAAAAAAAAGGAAAATCCAATTAAAATCAAAAATCCACGACATGAAAACTGAAAAGTGGTCCATCGCCAATCTCCATATAAAGGAAATAAAAAATAAAAACCATTTCTCCATGGGAAGTTGAAATAACAAAAGTATGTACAAGACTTGAACTATTTACAATGCAAGTTCAAAAACAAAAGGAAACCTACCAAAAGTCCTATAAATAAAAAACTATATACATAAAGTGGAGCAAAGTACATGAACTCCAAAAAAAATATATAAAACAAAGGAAACCTAAGCCTAAAGAACTATGTACAAAGGCGGCGGCCTAGTCCAACGGCTCACTCTTTGATGTTCCGGGCTAGGGCATCATCGAACTCCACGTCGATGTTCTGGAGGCGGGCCTCTTCCCTGGCCTCGAGGTCTCGCAGGGATGCAGCCATGGCCTCCTCCAACTCCCTGTGAGTTGCTTCTAGGCACTCAGCCCGCCTCAACGCCCGGCGCATGGAGTTCTCCGTCCTGACCATTAAGAGCCGTGCCTCCTCTGCCTGCTGCAGCTCCACATCTATCCGCTGGCCCAGCTGCTGCCACATGGAAAACACTCCCAATCCTGGGTCCTACAGCCCTCTGGCTGATGCCTGCCCCTGGGATGTTGAAGGCCCGAGCCATGATCATTCCCACACTGAGCCTGCTGCTGCCTCCAATGCAAGTGCCTCTGGATCCACGACGGCCTCCAGGCTGATGGAATTCTCTGGGGCTGCCGTGTACGTGCCTTGCTTGATGATGCCTGTACGTTCTCCATCTGCTGGCCACCGCTGCTGGACCTCCAACTCCCGACTGTGGCAGGGATGTGTTCTCCACCAGCCTGGCCGCTGGCTCAGGGGCATCTCCACAGGGGGCCCCGTTGATACTTGGGCAGGAAGATGGCACAGAGGATGACTGGCGCATAGGGGGTTCAGTTGAGGAGTGGGTCACAAGACGTTCCAGCACACAGATGAACCCAGTGCCAACGACCTGTCCTAGTAGGTTGACGTGGCCAAAGAGGGATCCGAAATGATGTGCATTGTCCAGACGAGAACCCTGCACGTCATCCCGAAATCCTACGTTGGCGCAATGCCACCCTAGCTAGGACAGGCTCAATGCGGTCACGGATTGCAACGTCCGCAGGGAGAGGAAGGCCAGTTGTTGTATGCGCATCCCCTCCCTGATAACGGGTCTGTACCAAGGAATCCCTGCTGGTGCCAGATGATGCAGTCACAGGATCGGGGACAGGATTACACATAGGCACCTCTGCGACGGCCTGTGCTGCCTCCTGTCCCTGCCCCTGGACTGCACCACTAGCACCAGGCCTCCTCCTCAACCGAACCCCCCACCAACCTGGATGACCTGTGCCATCTTCCTCCATAGGCCCGTGTGGGGGCTCAGCTGCCCCTACTGCTGTCGAGGAGTCCACCTCCAAACGCTGCCTCTTGGGCCTGCCCTCGGCAGCTGTTGCCATGGACGTGGCACCAGACTCCTCACTCTACGAAGAGATGACTACCTGGGAGGCGAGCTTGGCCTTGCGTTTCTGGCTGGTGGTGGGATCCCTGTCGCTATGCTCCACAGCACTGTCTCCGCCCTCTTCATCAGTAGACGCTGAAGACAGGGAGAGACAGAACATAGGCATCAGGGCACTTTACAATGGCCGTATACACACATGACAGTTGCACATGAGTGGCAGTGTCAAACTTCACAGATGGCATCACACTCCCCAACACACATATCATTTGAACCCACACACATACCCAAATTAACAGGAATGGTGCAGCAGGCAGCAGCATCCATACATACACAACAGCATGAACATCCGAAGGTCAGCCTGACGTCACAAGCAACACGGGGAGTGCCAAACACATACAGACATACATCTGTACATCCCCTCCACCTGTCACAGTGCAATCACCGGCAACTATGTCACATCTGCCAATCGGCTCCCTACAGGTCTCTGTCACATGCGTCCATGGCCTTTCACAGTCGCACACATGTTAAACACACACACACACGCATGTACACTGTGCACGTACATGAAGGTGGAACCAGCACCCATGTGTCACACCCCAACCATGGCATAGTACATACACAGAAATGTTAATATGTGTGCGTCTACACATGTCTTTGTGCATCATGCTTTGGAACACATACACCATTGATGTGCATCACACATGACTGGACTCACATGCGGCAGGCACATGTCCCTGCACATATACATCCATACATGGGCCTTTCCTGACATATGTCCAAGATGCACACTCCTGCCACATCTCAACATGCACTGCGCCCAATCAGTACACATGGACACTTACCGCTCGACTTCGGATGGGTCTGCCTCTCAAGGACCTGGAGGTGAAGTGTTGGGCATATGCATTCCAGGACCTTCATCTGGTCGTCGGTAAGGCAGACCCGGCACCCCTCTGCAGCCGCTGCATCCAAGAGGCGCCGGGCCTTCCTGAGGGTCCTGGACCTGAAGTCCTCCCAGCGCTAATGGACGTGGTAGGTCCTGGGTTGCCACCCCCTTGCGTTGATGGCAACCACGATGTCCTTCCAGATCCTTCTCCGTCCATCCTTGTTGGTGCATGTTCTTCTGAAGAGGGCATCATAATGCACCAGGACTTGCTCCACCAGGGTTCCAACCACTCCTGCTGTGAAGCTGGCAGCCCTCTGCCTCTCTGGCAGCCAGTGGTCTCTGCTGGTGTTTCCCCCAACTTGGCAACCCCCGAGGCAGGTGTGGGTGGGCAACTGGGTGCTGGTGCTGGGCTGTGGAGCGATGAAACTGCAGTCGGGAGTCTTCTGTTCCAGCAGGGTGGCTGCAGAGGGGGAGGAGGCAGGGGTGCGCCACTTTGGCAGGATGTTCTGCCATGTGTTGGTGCAGTCATGCCACCACCCCCTGTAGTTCCGGAGATGCAGCTCTTGCATCTGGCACTGATGCACATGTGACCCAGCAGTCTGTTTCATCGACTGCCACGGGCCCAAGGGTAGTGGTAGCTGCAGGTGCAGATGTGGCCACCACCACCCAGGCTCAGGGTCGGCCAGCGCATGTTGTGTTGGCACCTGAAGAGTCCCAGGATGATTTCCAGGAGGTCAGGAGGCACGTGGTAAGTGAACGCAGGGCAGCCCTGACCGAGGCACATGTCCCTGGGGGCAGTATTGTCATCTGCTGCCCTGAGCAGCCGGGTGTTGGCAAGTGCATGGGCAGATGCAGCCGATACCACCCCGGCTGTGAGTCTACCATCCAGGACAGTCCCGGTCAATGACCTTGGCACAGCGGATGTTGCTGCACAGGATCCAGTCAAGGGCACCCAGCAGCCAATGATGCAAGTCAGGGCTTCCGTCCTAGTTTCACCTGCTGGTCCCTCCGTTCAATCCACCAGCGCCACTGCCCCTACTGATCAGGGCAGTATTTTCCAGTCAGGGTCTGCATCACTGCCCAAGAGGAGGAAGGTTGCACCTGCACAAGAGGCTGGGACCCCACACACGGCTCTGGCCTCCGGCACATCAAGTAAGAAGCATTTCAGCAAGCAGGAACTGGACTTCCTTGTGGGCTACGTGTCGGAACACGAACGTGATATGCTAGTGGGCCCAAATTGTCACACTATGGCTGCCCAGCATTGGCACTACTGGAAGCGTGTTGCGGAAAGTGTTAGTGCATTCAGAACTTGAGGTGCTGTCATGATGCCTACCCCCAGGCATCCGGACCAAGCCCATCAGCCCCGGGAGCAGGCATCTAGACATTTAGTAAAACCTCAGCAGCCCCGGCTAGGGGCTATCTGGGTTCAGTCCTGGCGCCTTAGGCGCCAGACTCATAGTAGAAATCAGTCCTGGCGCCTAAGGTGCCAGGCTCATAGTCATTACTTACCTCAGGCAGACCATGCTGCAAATGACTCCAATCCAACATGAAGCCTGAAAGGGACTATTTTTCTTCAGGGACTATTTTTTACTTGGGTGTGGTTCTAGGGACTTCTTACTTGGGAATACTTTTGAGGCTATTTAAACCATGCCTGACCAGCAACACACGCTTCGCGTTATTCATCCAGCAGCGTAACGCTCACCGTGCCTGCAGCCTGCATCCAGTCTTCTGCCACACCCGCCTCGAACTGGAGTGCCTAAAGCAAATAGGAAAGAAAGGGACAAGGTTAGAAAACGAACTTATTTCTATTCCACACCTGATTCTGGATCCATCTCGTCTCCGGACCTGTAAAGAACATCATTTCGGCACGCGCCGCACCTCCAGCTGCAGCGCCGCGCCATACTCACCAGTCTTCACAGCATCCTTCGGGTCGGCGCTGCCTCCATCATTTCTTCACCGAACTTCGGCACCTAGGAGACAAAAGAAAACCACAAGGTGAGCCGAGGGAACCAACAAATATAATTCTTACCACCCTAGACTTACCTGATTTACCACCGGAGGCATCCTTTTGTGACTCTCGATATTTTCACGTGCCGCATCTGTAAAGAGAGACAAAACAACACGTTTTCCACGTGCAACATTTACCGGACAGCGCCGGGTAATACAGACTCTTTCCTGAGCGCCACCAGCTGCCACAAGAGCATCTTTTCATGAGCCAGCTGCAAGACAAGAAAGGAAGGCGGGAACAAGAGTGAACATCGGACATATTGAACTCTATGACCTTAATACTTACTGGTCCTCACCAGGAACCTCAGAGTCAATACTCTCTGGAACTCTCCCGAGCCTTCAAACCAGTGAAGTAACTGGAATCAACGCGCCCCTGCAAATCCACGCAGGATGGAGAGCTCATCTTTCAAGAATATAAGGTGAGATTGTTGTGAGGGCATTTCGGAGGTGATTAGTTGGGGAGGACTGTGGGGGTGCCATCACTTGAATCCACAAGTGGCTAAATCCATCTCTCCACTTGCAGGAGAATATTTCTACGGGTTAAGCAGACAAGATTAGAAGGGCATATCCAGTCAGTCATCGCTGCACTATGCATCACGTGGGTGGAGACTGCAGCTGTCCGGGTACGACCGACGCCCCTGTGGGAGCCAGGTGAGCGTAACAGGTGCGCACAACTCAGGAGTGCAAAAAGCATTGGGATGAACTCAGATGCTAAAGCATGCCTCCAATTATGCCATGACGGGGGTGACTGGTGGTGGGCCATCACCTCAGGAGGAAGCACTCACTCCGCACGAGTTGATCGCTGCGAAGTTCATACCGGCAGAATTGGTCGAAGGAGTGGGAGAGATGCTGGATTTTGACGCCCCATCCAGTGAGTGTTTTTGTGTGTTTGTCCAGGCCATGTGTGGTTTGCTTGTGCAATGTGTTGTGCTTGACTTCTAATACATGCTATGTGTACATGGTTCTCATGTGCGAGTCATGCAATGCTTCACTAATGTGTGTCTGCTGTGCAGCATGCTGGACATGTAGTGCAGGCAGGTACTGTCCTCATCACCACACTTGCACCCTACTCACATGCTAGTCACCCGGCTGCCCCTCCGGTCCATGTTCCAGCTCACTGGCCCTTCTGCATGTAGCATGGGGTGATTTTCCACTCAGCACTCGGACTATGTCATTGCATGACTGACATGCATGTGTCTTCTGCCTCATGCTGGTACTCCATGTATGCATGCTCCCTTGCCCCTCAATCCCCCTGCAACACTATTACACCATTGCACTGGTGGGTAACATGTTGAAATGCTGCAATGGCCTGTTCAACGCTCCTGTGTACATGCACATTTCCCCCTGCCAACCTGCCAGACACATACTGTGGGGTACATCTTATGTCCTTGATGCAGGGTGTCTCACTCAGACTGTGCAGATGGCAGATTCTCCGCAGTGACATGAGTGCCCATTCATGCTCCATTTGCATTACATGCATGTCCCTATGTAGGCTTTGCAGGATGATCATTGTAGTAGGTGTCCAGGATGACATACATTTAATGGCATTTCATCATCCATTCCATGCTCGCTGTGGCTCAGTCCGGTATCACGCACATGTGTGGGGCACAGGCCTCCCCCTGTCTCAGGCCCCCTGACTCTGTCAAACTGGTGTAGTGCCTTTTGCACAAATTGGTGTACTACAGAGGGTTCATCATGTGTCCTGCTCACTGTCCCATTCTCATCGGCTGTGTTGTCAGTTGACTCAGATGATGCAATTGACGCTACTCAACACTGTCTGCCAATACACAGTTATCTGGTCAACCTTTCACTGCCATGCAATGCCTCCCTGCATTTCCACTAGGGGAGGGGTGCCTGTATCCATGCAGTCCATTGCATGCACATTGCGTGTGATGCCTGACCTTGCACTTACACTGCCTTCTTGTTTATTGGTTGACATCATAATGTACTTGTTGATGTAGATTGTCTGTAACGTGCACATGCTCTGCACTGCACCAACCCACTGCTGAGCTATGTTACACCGTTCTACATGCCTACTCACTGATGCAATGTCAAAGTGACCTGGCTTGTATGGTCAGATTGTCATCCCTTCACTGTCATGAAAGGCACAGGCACAGGTGCATCCTGTGCCACATATACTCAGTATTGAAACACCCTGGGAGGTATTTAGCAAAGTTGATAGGTCAATCTGCAGCCTATACTAACCAGTTTGACTGTAGCCTTCCAATCGGGTTGTAATGACTGTGGAGCTGCCTGCACATGTGTTTGTGTACACTTTCACATACATCCAAGCAAGCTACGTTGTAGCTGCTTGCTTTGATGTATTGGTTGCTGTTCATGTTCACAATATGGGTGTATAGGGAAACAAGTGTTTTTGAACACTTTCACATGTACATATGCAAGCATCTTCAACGTTGTGTAGTGTAACATTGCGACTACTCACTTATGTGTGTGTGAAAGTGTTCATTTACACATGTGTTCTGCAGCTTTTTTGTTGACTGACTAATATGTAGTTGATTGATGTTAAAGCTGGTGAGATTTCAGCTTTGTGCCCATTATGTTCAGCTGGCACAATCCTGAAGGTGCACTGTTGTGCAGTAAGTGTACGCCCAGGCCCACTTAGCTAATCTGGTGGGGCCTGGCCGTGATGATTTGACACACTGAATAATGGTTTAGGGCACATTCATAGCACAATGTGCTCAATCAGGCTCTGAGGGGTGTTCTGGAGGCTTCATGCCCATTATGTTCCCTCATGCCTGTTTGCAGGCCCTCGATTTGCTCTGGACATTCAGAATGTCCACATGGCCCATGACACCTGGACTGCAGATGGATGAAGCAATATTGGTGATGATGATTTAGTGATGCATGTGTGCATGTGTATTACATGAGTGATGGTGTTTTTGGATTCACTTGCAGCTTTGGCCATTTGGCAGTTCAGACATGCTTATGGTATGTGCCATCTCTTTTCTGCCAGTGACATATGCCTGACAGAGGTCGTGTGTGATGGAGGTGATATACTACATTCAGTACATGTGTAGGCTTTGCTATTTACACACATCCATTTCTGCTTTTGGGATTTGTTTGCATATCGATGCCACTGGATGCATGCTGGAATTTCATTTGTGTGTGAGATGTCTGCTTCATGTGTTGGCTGTCGATGTGATGTCTCTGTGTGTGTGCATTATGTGTATCTGACATGTGAATTCATGTTTGTTTTTTCAACATTGCAGATGATGACGCAATGGAGCCAGAGGATGGTGATGTCAATCCTGACACGGGGTTGCAATTACATCAGCAACCCGGCACAAATGGGGGTTGTGGGGTGGTAGGCCACGAGAAACCACTTGTGCTGCAGACCATCGTGTCCAGGCCTGGCAATGGCTCTAGCTCGGATGATCAATCTGAAAACAATGTTTAGTTGGATGCACGTCATGTCCATTCATCGACGGTGAGTGATTCTGATGTGGATGATCCTATGTCCATGACACCTGCACTGAGGGGCCAGACGGTGTTGGAACCTCTGCCTGTGTTGGATCGGGACGCACGGGCACACTTAACACCAGTTGCTGATGTGCCTGGTGCATTATGTCAATGGAGGGGTGTAGTCCTGCAGCCACGGGTGGTGCCAACCCAATGAGGACCCAGGCTCCTCGGGCCCCGTGGGTGTCAAGCCCAGTAACGTGGTGGCCGTGCGCCACCGGGGTATACTGAGTGGGAGCAAGCCATGGTTGCCAATTCTGAACAACAGGGGCAGCAATTGATAAGATCGCTCAGAGCATAGAATGTGTGGCCCAATCCGTGCTCCCCCCTGCTATGCAGGTACATCTCGAGCAGCGGGCATCACAGTCCACAGCCCGCTCGCTCAGGCTGGGCATGGCGGCCTCAGACAGGGCACGCCAGGCTGAAATGGTGTCTCTGCGTCAAGCACTTGCTGCTCATGCAGAGGCACACAGAGAGGCCCTGAGGGATGACCATCAATCCCTCAGATCTACTCAGGGTGTGCTCAACATGTCCCAGAGGCAGCAGACAGAGGAGAGGTTGGAGCAGCTTGAGAATACCATCTCAGCTGAGCTACGTGCTTGCCGGGAGGTGTTCCAGATGTAATGCCAGGCCATGTAGGAAGAACTCTGTGTTACATGTGCTACTTTGCAAGAGGAAGCATGCGTATCATGTGAGGTGCTGCATGCTGACCTATGTGTCATCAGCACGCAGGACCAGGCTTACCAGTCCTGTAGACTTGCTGCCGATGAGGGGAAAGCTATGCATGGTGTGGTCAGGGTACTTTGCCACGTCCACTTTCTGCTTTCCATCCAGAGGGTGACTTGGACGATGACTTATCTCTCACACAGGTCAGGCCGTCCAGGCATTAAGCCCATGGAGTTTTTTTTTTAATCTCAACATCATCACATGTGGTTGTTGAGGTGCACCCTGTACCTCCCTCCTCCTGGGTGCCTCCCCCCCGGGTCGTATATATATGGCCATTTTTTTATTTTTATAGTTAGTTTAATTAGTTAATATAGTTTACATTTTTTTGTATATTGTGCATTCATGTGACGGTGTGGTGCTTTGTGACTTTTGAAAGTATCCGCTGTCTGTTCCAGCTGGGCCATTCAAGCTTGTCTCATGTATGTGTTTGTGGCTTTGGGGTCCTGACTCACATATGCCACTCCTGCTTCCCCTATCCATGGGCTTAAAAGGATGGTTCGGTGTGACAACCATTTACACAAGGGAATTGTACTTTCGTCATATCACTGGCCTGTCTGCTGCTGTAATACTTGTGTTAACACCCCTAGTGGGGATTATGGATGTTTTCTCCACAGCATGTCTGCAATCAATTTTGGTGAGTACATTATTCAACTGTCCATTTATTGATGTTGATTGGGATGTGTGTTCATTTCTGGCCTGTATACGTGCTTGATGCACTTCATGCTGTAGACGATAGCCTGCACCCTTTAGCTGTCAAAGTCACACTGATAGAGGGAGGGGACCTGGTGGTGACAATGTGAAGTTGGTACGTGTTGAGTACAGCCCCTGGGGATTGTGGTAAAGTAGGATGCATTAGGAAAGTTACCAAAGAGGCACAACTCACGGTCCAGTCCTCACCTGAGATGTCCACCTATACTAATACTACACTGTTCTGTTTGGACGGCCTGACAGTGCAGTTTTCCTACTGGACTACGGCTCTTTTACTTGTTTTCTACACTCTGGTGCCTTTAGTCCCTGTTTTTCTTCATGCTACTGTCCTTGTTGCAGAACTGTCTGCCCGTCTCTCAGGAAGTTATTTCCATGTACTCTTACACTGCCTTGGTTTGCCTCAGTAGACTTCTGTTCAACTGCATCTCTGTTGCTTCTCCTGTCTTTCATCTATTACAAACATGCTTTTATGTTGACTGTTGGCTTTTACCAATCCGATTCAACTGTTGTGGCTCTTAACTTGCTGTCAGCTGTTTCTGGCTATCTCGCATTCTCTGTGCCTTTCCAGACTTGTGCTGTCTCTGCCTTTCTTTCTTCATGCTATCAAGGATTGATTGGGTTTCAGCTCAACCATCCAGTTGTGCCAACCTCCTTGGTTATTTTCTACTCAAGTTCCAGCTCTACCTGTCACGGTTCAGAACCTGGGGTTGTGTGGGAGGAGGTCAGATGTAGGTCTGAGACATGGCCCAGTAACAAGCAACATAAAGACACACACACAGAAAACTTTCCTGCCTTATTAAAAGCTTGTATGCCCTGCAGGAAAAGGAAACTCCAGACGACCTTTCCCAGCAGACACGGGGCCAAGAACTACAAAACCCTGACCACGTTGGGTGGGGGAGCTGAAGCACGGGGCTTGTGCTCAGACGTCTGACAGAAACAGACGTGTTTCCAGGAGCTCTGAGCAGGGTGAGCAGCATGAGGGGCTACGGCCCAGCCGACCTTCCTCCAGGCCCCTCACACATGCAAGCTAAGTAGCGCCAGTGCTGGGGAGCTTAGCAAGGCATTAGGGAAGATGCACACAGTACAGCTAAGCCGCGCTGAGGAGCAAATGCCAGGAAGCTTTCCAAGTTGTCAGGGGCAGACGTAGGGGTGTGGCCCATATCCTGGAGTCCACCCTGCTCCATAGAAGCTAAGTTATTAGCGCAGTAGCGTTCCTAGCCACAAACTGATACAGCTCAAGGTGGGGCACCCAGCGACGCACAAACTCGAGTGCAGTGCATATCATTAGCATATGCAAATTGCCACATGCGCTACCTATAGGAATCCGTGGCTGGCAGAAATTGATTTGTACTGAAGTCGCACCTCGCCACACGCAAGCTCACCCAAGGCCCATTCTATCATGTGTTTTTCTTAACACATGGTCTTCCATTTACCACGGGGCAACGTGCGGGTGCCTTACCGCATTAACAGTGTATGAACCATCACAGGGGCAAGCAAAAGCATATGCACAAAGCACCAGACAAGAGTGCTTTTTTGGGGAGGATCACAAAGTTCGAGGCATGAATGGTGTTATGTGTGTGTGGGGAAAACACACATAGAATAGTAACTCATGCTCTCTTTGCAGCATTGAACTGCTCCTGTTACCGGACCTGAGAGTGTGCAGGCAGGAGGCCACCACTCAATCCAGAGATAAGTCTCTCTTTGGCTCGCCTTT
Organism: Ambystoma mexicanum; assembly: GCF_040938575.1. Classification (NCBI taxonomy): domain Eukaryota; kingdom Metazoa; phylum Chordata; class Amphibia; order Caudata; family Ambystomatidae; genus Ambystoma; species Ambystoma mexicanum. The sequence goes on along the minus strand of NC_090930.1, from coordinate 393,534,890 downwards.
GAGCCATTTTGTAAAATGTGCATGAAGTACATGGTTTCTCTGATTGAGTATGTGTAATTGTCAATAGTTGTATTTTGTATTTTCACTACTTTCCCTTGCCCATCCACCTCCCCTCTCCTGACCCTTTTTCCGGTTATCCTAAATACCGATGCTTATAAAACCATGGATCCCTAACCCTCTTTCCCCGCTGGGGTCTCGGAGGCCTGTGTAAGGTTTGCCTTACAGGTACCCAGACCGTGGAAGGGGTGGTTGGTTCATGCCACTCCTGCACCTGGAGACTGGAGCTGTGACACTACCCATCAGTTGTTGCATCCTCATTGATTGTTGTTTACTGAAATTGCTCCCCATCCTGTTGAACCATTGTTCAACTGTGCTACCATGGTAGTTATTCTATCATTCTGCTTGGACATGGGCTTGGCCATATTCAGCGACTTCAAGTCATCTACTGGAGATTCTTCGAGGTTTTTTTTGTGGCTACATGCTTTTTCCCAGGTTTGGGGGTTTGGCTCCTTGGAGTTCTCTGCAATTTGGTATTTTTACCAGTCAAGGTGGCCTCTGAGGGGGATGGACCCTATTTACATGAAAGGTGGAACAAGGAAACCAAGGGGTAGGGGGACCCTGAAGCCAGGTAGACTAGAAGGAAAAAGCCAATGGAACCCGGACACAGTTCTTCTGAAGGGCATGGTGATGAGTAAATGAGGGAGGGCCTTTTGTTGTCAGACAGTACCCTTGGGCTACAGTGTTTGGGCACTGTCTGACATTGTCATTGTGGGGTACTATGTACATGATGTGTTCTGCTGGTCAATGGCTGTTCCTGTGTTGTGTTTACTTTTCAGGTGTCAAGGGATTGTTGTGGTTTGACATACTGGGGTGTACACATGGTCAATGTTCACATGTGATGTGTACAGGACACTGAGGGTCACTTGATTTCACATGCATGTATTGAGTGCATGTCCCTACTGACACACACACTTACACAATGATCCACCACACATACAACCACCCTTCCATGCCCACACGTGCACACAGATTGACTTCTCTGGCATGCTGTGTCCCTCGCAGCGCATGATCACTTATCATTTGGGCATTGTGTACATGCATCAATAGGTTATTTTTGTTGCTTGTCCTTTTCGTATGATTCTCAAGGTGTATCCCCAATACAATGGCTGCTCACTGTGCTGTGTGCTGAGCAGTGTGTTGCAGGAGACACACACAGCACACGGGTTAGAGATTTGTGGATTTGGCTTGGCCAATGTGCATGACAACAGACATTCTGTCTTTTGTTGATGGTAACGCTGGTGCCATGCATTTGAGTATGACTTTGTATGTGTGGGAGGCTGTTGGTCAGTCATTTCATCTGATTCCATGTCAGGTGTGATTGTGTCAGGCCTCTTTCCATTTATCACGTGTCACTTCGTATCTAATTGGTCATGTGTTGTGCTTTTGGTTTGCTCTTTTGCTGTTGCATGCCATGTCATGGTGTGGCGGAAAAGGGTGATGTGGGTTGGGAGGGATTGGGTGACATACCAGTGATTGCCATGGCCTATTTTGCAGGGGGTGGTGTGATATACACCTTGCATGTGTTCCTTTTGGTCAAACAGGATTGGTTATGTTTAAGTAGCTAGGGATGCACACAAAGTAGCACTTCCGTGGCAACATTCTCAGGGTGGTAAGGTTGACTGTCTCTTTGTCATCATCGATTGTCACCTGGTATGTGCCAGGCCTGTGTGCACTCCGCAGGGGTGGGAGTTTAGGTGAAAAATTTGGCGACAAGCTGGGTCCGGGCTGCCTCGCCACGTGTCCTTTGCCCTTCCATTGGCAGCACCTGTGCCTGTGGTTGAGGATGTGGGGGCACCACCATGTCCACCGGTATGCCCTATCGTGTTGCAACATTGTGCAGGACACATGCTGCCACAATGATCCTGCGCACTACTGGGGGTGCATATAGTAGCTGCCCGCCAGAGCAGTCAAGGGAGTGGAAGCGTGGCTTGAGCACTCTGAATGTGCACTTCACTATGCTCCTGGTTGCAATATGGGCAGCATTGTATCTTACCTGGGGGGGTGTGGTGGGGTTCCGTATTGGCGTCATCATGTGGTTGCACAGAGGGTAGGCACTGTCCCTGGGCTGTTGTGCGCTATATAAATACGAATTAAACAAAACGAAACAAAACAAACAAACTGTCCCCTGGGCAGGTGAGGATGCTTGTCATTAGTTGGGTTTGTGTATTTGTCTGTTTGTGACATGCATGCATGTGCACAGACATTTGTACTCACCAATGAGCCATGTGTTGCCATGCTTCCCAGCTTCCAGGTCCCGGATCAGGGTGGACATTCTGTATATGAAACTGTCATGGGTAGACCCAGGATAGTTTGCATAGACAGAGGTGATGATTCCATGGGAATCGCATACAACCTGTATGTTGATGGAATGCCAGTGCTTGCGGTTTCGATAGATATGCTCAGTGGCCCTAGGTGGATGTAGGGCCACATGGGTGCAATCTATGGCACAGAGCACTTGGGGGAAGTGTGCCACCCTGTAAAAGTCCTGGACCACAGCCTGCCTTTCTGCGGGTGTTCTGGGCATGTATATGTGCCTGTGGACTGAGGGGCGCGCAGTCATGATTGCCAACACCTGGTGTAGGCAGTGTGACTGCGTGGCCTGTGAGACACCCCCAACTATGGCAGCTGTCCGCTGAAATGACCCAGTGGCCAAAAAATACAGGACATTGAGCACCTTTTCCAAGAGGCTCAGTGCTTGGGAGCACAAGGTGGGTGATGTGAGGTCATCCTCCCACTCAGTGACCAGGTCTAGGATGATACGAGGTGGAAACCTATACCTGTCATAGACCTGGTCATCAGGCATCCCAAAAAGGCTGGTCCTGGCCAAAAAAATGCGAGGCCTGGCTATTCTCCTCCTCCTGCGGTGTCCCACGATCAGTGCTGCGAGAAATGGGACATTCATCATAGCTGTATATATGTGTTTGTTGTTTGCGCACATTTTTATACTGCGCGGGGAAGCTTCCGCCTGCCTTCTTGTGGCGGACGTGTTTACGCATGTGTGAGTCTTTTGGCGTGCGCGGGTTTCCCATATTCGATTCCATGAATACATGTTTTTTGCACACGTGTGGGCGTTCCGTCTATTTCCCAGCAGTGCTTCCCCAGTTACGCCTTCATTTTCACACGTTATTCCCCATTCTGCGTGTTCCGCCCCCTTTTTGGTGTGTGCGCTACACATTGTGCACTTTCACTGTGCATGTCACGCACAGCGTTCGGGATGTTAAAGTGACGGATTTGGCACACATCCCGGGGAAAATATGCGCAGGGCCTTCAATGAATCACACACGTGCACTTGCTTTTTCACGCTTGCGCCACAAATTTCGGCGCACATTTGTTCCATGAATCGGCCCCATGATCTTTTCTTTTATCATAGAGATCAAAAAAGTATGTCTGGTCCAGTTACCCATGTCATGAAAAAAGTGCATACAACCACAAAAAACTCTACCAGTATACAATAAATAGACTCATAAACCCTACATTCCTTGTTACAAACTCTTCAATCTTAACTGCATAGCTTAGCCAAAACTTCACATACAAACTATACAAAGGAAACAGTACACAAACATGTGGGTTGTGGATATTTGATAGGTGTTTGATTCTATGGGTGTGTTATGCTGTGGTAGTGTGGCCAGGGTTTAGAGTCTTGGGTGCATGGCCTACGGCCTATGGCCTCCTGCCATGCACCCAAGACTCTAGGCCCTGGCCACAACCACTGCAGCATAACACACCTATACTACCAAACATTTTGACTGTGGTATGTGGGCTGTTTATAGGGGATATTAATTACAATCAATCCTATACTAACAACCCAAAACCAACATCATACTAAAGTAAAATAGCCAGTAGTGCATTTATTATGTGAGTGGACAGCTGCGAAGACCTCGGTCATGGTGAACACATCAGGGACACCTGCCACATAAACAAATACAGTATGTGACCCATCTCTTACTCCCTAACCCTCCCCGAGCACTTCTGCACAACACACTCCCCAAAATTACATTTTGCCTCTGTTCTCCACCGTGCTGTCAGCGGATCCAAGATATCGGGCGCATCGAAACAATGTGATGCACCTTACACCTCACCCGAGCCAATCGGCGGACATGTTGCATGTCCGCGGACACAATGCAAGCCGATTAGCCAATCGGTGTCCTGTCCCCGGAGCGAACAGGGAAGTGTGTCCGCGGAGCGGACATAGATATCACTAATTATTTTGCCTTAAGTTTTGGCCACTTAAAAAAAAACTACTGGACGGAATTACACCAAATTAACTAAAACACGCTTTCGGGACTAAGCCGCTGCTCCTGCCGCACATTTTGTGGCAATCCGTCCAGCGGTTTGAGCTGTAGGCGTTCACAATTATTTAAATTTATATTTATGTCTATGGGAAAAAAATAAATTTTGGGACCCCCTATAACTTTGCCCCCCCCTGGACCAAACCTTACCAAAATTTGCAAAAAAATTCAGAGTGGGGCATATACTTTGCAAAGTTTGGTGGGTATTCGTCCAGTGGGAGCAAAGTTATAAGCCACCAAAAAAGTGCTCTTCCTATCGGATTAGCAACTTAACCATAACTGCAAGCCACTACCGTGGGCTGTGTAAGGAGTCCACATACTTGAAAAAGGTTGAAAACAGGTTTATTTGGTGGGGATGTGGATGTGGGTGTTATTGTCATTTTAGTTTGAACACATGATACATCATCTTCTGTACCCCAATTATCTGGAGTCTTACTGTCCATGATGTGTCTTGAATTGTCAATGTCCTTTTTAATTGATTGTACTTCTTTTTGAACATTAATTAATAATTGTTTTAATTCTGTTAATTAATTCATGATTCATTTTGTGGGTAGTGCTTGTGGTGCTTCCTGTTTAATTTTTCATGATACTTGAATGACTTCTTCATCTGTTTGAAAATATTTGTAATATCGTTAAACTATTGAAGATATAATACACTATAAACATATTTGTGTTTGTTGTGTAGATATTTAATAGTCTCTGTTTGGTGACTGATATTTGTTCATTGAAATATTATTGTTAGTTTCATTTGACATCAATATAAATAATGGACTCACAAAATCCTGAATGTGGTGTATTTTCTTCTGGTTCCTTTATTTGAGCATCTGCTCTTTAAATGTGTTCCCCTGTAGGATACTTGTCGACCAGCCATTGCATATTGTTTTCCATGTTAGTGTGGTAGACATAAATACTGCTTGTTTCTTCGGATAGGAGAATAAGCAATGGAGGAAGAGTACATGAGAAGAGAAGGTGGAATACCTAGTATTTTCTTTCTGATTGGTTGTTTATTGTTTGTGGGGTGGGCAGCTGCAAATAGGATGTCAAGTACCACAGATGCTGTTCAACTGTTGAACCTATCAGAAAATGTATTTCTTTCATTGATGTTTATATGTGCCAATAAAACAGTAGATTATATTGTATCATTATATTAAGAGCTGCTCTACATAGTACATTTTAATGCTTGAGAGTGAGGTGCATTTATAGGAGATTGTGCTATATTTGGGGCATATGTATTGTTTCACTGGATGTTTGACATGAAGCCAATTTCAGAAGGAGAAGAATATCATTGTTCAGAAGACTATGGAGAATTTGAGAATTTCGAGGATGTGGTTCATAGTGATGTTGAGGACATAGGTGATGTGTTGTCAAAGCATTGATTTACAAAGTTTTTTTGGTTCTATAATATTATTTTAGACCTGGTGATTCAAATGAGAGGTTTATGCTGCAATTGTGGAGAAATATTTTTGACAGGGAGTACATGTTTTTTTCTGTTCGGGAAAAGAAAATGTATTAATCATCTAAAAAAAGAGCACAGAGAAATGTTCCAAGATTGTTTTAATTGTGGTAGAGGTGAAGAGTATTTATCTGATTGAAAATATATCTTTTGGTTATATATTGGGAAAATAATGCAAAGGCTCTTTTAAGAGCCACCCAGAGAACATTTTAAATATATTGGAAAAGGAAAACACCTTTTGATGCCTTTTTTTAAATAGCCGCGATTATGGCAGCAGCCAATGAAACATCTAATCCTGTCAGAGGGTTTATAGCTGCGGGTACCACCAAGCCAATGAGACATCAGGTATTTTTGGTGGGTGCAGCCGTGGCTATAACTATCGCCTTAGCTGCGGGTATAACGATACCAATTCTTGTGTACTGATCATGATATTTGATTGATTTTACACTGCATAATCCTACAGGTGTTTTTGATTCTGTGCTCTCATGTGTACCTTTTTTTTGTTTGAATTTTCACACCTTGTTAATATGTCTTTTTGAATCATGAAAAATGTTATGGGTAACCATGGCTACTGATGGTTGACTCAATCTGCGGCTATGTATTCTCGGATTGGATGGTGTACTTTGTGGTGGGCATTGGTGGCTGCGGGTATAAACTGGCTAATTGTACCGTGCTGATAGCTGTTTGTATTTTGGTGCAGTTATCATATTATTTGATGGATGTTTTAGTACAACTTTTTACATGTCTTTCTGTTTGGATGTTTTCTCCTGAAGATGTGTGTGATTTAAATTTGACACCTTTACAATTGTTTTTCAGTGCATTTGCACAATGTTCGTATACCCACGGCCATCGGTGGGTCCTCTCGGTGTAAGCGGGGTTATAGCCACGGTATGTCATTTGTCAAACTTAACAAGAAAAATTGTTCTATTTAATTTTGTTTATACATGTTTTACAATGTATTCTTTAGAAGGATTGTTTTGGGGTTTATTGTCTGTCATAGGTTATAATAACAATGTGTTGGGCATTTTACTTGTTTGCTTTGTACAGTCCCCTTTTTGTGGTATTGATTTCTGAAAGATATGAAAGTAACCTTTTTGTGAACTTTTGACATTCTGATTCCAGAACTAAGAGCGTACACATGTTCTGTGTTTGGCTATCTATTCATTGTTCCATATACAGATGAAGGTGAGTGATTGTGTGTTTTTCTATATTTATTGTATAACATGAATTGTTGTTTATATAAGATTCATTATCTATGTTTAGGTTTCTGATGTATTCCTGTTTATAAGTATCATTTGGAAAGTAGGTTTTTCCATATTTTGCTTCAGTATTTTCAGCAGTGATCAAGCAGTGTTATGCTATGGTTATGTGTGAGAAAAAATATATTTCCAATGAAAGGTTGTTTCTCACTGCTTTTGGAAGATGTTAAACTAATGGGGGTGCATAAGAAACCCGTGTCAACCAAGCAGCATAACTTTACTCTTGACAAATACTGCAGCTGTGTATGTGCTTTGTACTTGGATGTTAAGGTGTTTCCTGTGACCCTATATGTATGACTTTCTACTGTGTTAGAATTGTGGAGGTGTTTGCATGTGGCTTTACATTTGAGAAGTCTTATGAGGCAGTGCACCTGATGAATGTTAACTTGGTTTTGGAGTTCACCAATGCTCCTTTGCTTATTTGTGGATATTTGTGGATACTGCCAGTTTACAGGAAAAGTTAATTACAACTGGTATGTTTGTAGTCAACATTTCGTCTCTTGAGAAGTGGTTTGGGAATTGTACTCTGAAGTTATGGCTAGAGTATGCCAGGTATTGTATGGAAGGGAGGGTCTTCACACCCCCCTCCCCTTCATTCTCAACAACGTGCAGACTATAGGGCCTCATCACGAGTTGGGCAGTAACGCCGGTGCTAATAGCGCCGGCGTTATCTGCCCTACCAGCCAATCCCACTGGCGCTATTAGCGCCGGATCACAGGTTTGGCGGAACGGGAAATCCCCATTCCCCATTGAGCCCATTCGGGAATGCCCCATTTCCCATTGGGCTCAATGGGGAAATTTTGTGCTCTTACCGCCATGGATTTCCCGCCGGTGGTAAGAGCGCGAAATTTTGGCAGATTTGCCCCCAGCTAAAAGCTAGGGGGAAATCAGCCGAAGCTGTGATTTAGCGGACTCTTAAATGCAGCGGTAATAGTGCTACCGCCGCATTTAAGGGTTACCGCCAAACTCGTGATGAGGCCCTATGACTCGTCGAACAGCCACCCATGTACCTGTTGCCAGGGATGCAGGATGGCCGCAGGTCGACTCATGTGGCTGCAACACTCAGCCAGCAGCATGTTATCAGATTCCATTTTGTGGCACACTCAGACTCCATTTTGAATATAATAACTTAGGCCTCACAAACACAAGTGGTATGTAGGGCTTCAGCTCTTCCCACCTGATCCCGCACAGCGAGCCAGGCACTTCCTTCACCCTCCTCCCCTCAGCGTCCCTGCCGCAGGCCTGTTCTTACGAGAGACTAGGCACAAACAAGTTACATGACAAACACTGTATCTTTCACCTTCCGCAGTCCGTTATTGACCTGCAGATGACCGGGCCGAAACTGGGGTTTGAGAAAAACATAAAACTTGTCCTGTCCCCTCGCAGAACCCACATTTATGACAGATGCTATGGATAATCCCCAACCCTGTTCCCCGTTTGAAGTGCCAGATACGCATACATAACCCGTGTGCCACCCTGTTTCACCCACACAGCTAATCCTTCTGAAGGGGCTATAAATTTTACCTCTGTTTGATACTGATTGTATAAATTGAAATAAGGTGACACCCACCCATCCCAGATTGCATGCAGTGCCATGAATTGTATGTTTAAGCCTTTCATCACCAAGCAAGGATTATTGGTTGTTATAGAATACACGAAACAATGTATGATATCAATATATATACTCACTGATTTTCTAAAAATGTCCGATTTTCAAAGCATTCAATTAGTACCGCAATATGTATGGTTTATTATGATATGTGTCAACTGTATAATAGAATATTCTTTGTAGCATATGTATAACCCCTGAACATTCAATAATGTACCCCATATTGTAAGCAGAACTCTGCACACCTTTTTAGTGTACCAATACACAAACTAACCTAGTCCTACCTCATTTGTATGCTCCATGTGTGCCCCCTGTAACATAAACAATATACAGCCCAACAGGCTATAGAGCCTTTTCTCCCCTCTCATGTAACACTGTGTGCTCAGCCCCCACCTCCTCTCCCCCTCTAACCAGGCTGATATGTAAAGTCCTGGCCCTACGGATGATGTGATGCTATAATACTAACTCCTCACCCTTCCCTTGTGTCTGCACCTAGCGAGCACCCTCCTAAACCCCCAGACTCAGATTGAAAGAAATATGGGTGACAAGCCTCTCATCCCACCACCTCGTGCTGTACCAGCTAAGTACCCTCTGACCCAATAGTATCCCAGTTCCCGTAACCCCAACTGGCCATAGAGGCCATATATTCTCTCTTGTACTAACATACTACAGAGGTGTCCCTCACTAGATCTAACAAAGAAGAATGATAGATGTATCCCTGCCTGTGCCCCCTGATGAGTCACCTAATCCATGAAAGCTGCTAACCTATTGCTCACTTTGTGTATAGTATTTTCTTTAGAATGATGAAATATTCACACCTAGAGTTATGTGGTATATTTCATGTGATAATAGAATACAGATTTGTAGGATTTACAGGGCATCATGAATTACAATTAACACTGAATGGGTATGTGTGGCCTCAAGGGCAAATGTTAATGTAGTCAAGATGTATCAATCAACCATCATCTGACCAGAGCTCCACCCTGATGAGTACAGATGAGCTGCACACATCACCATGACACCTCGAAGAGCCTCGCTAATCATGAAGCTTCACCCCTATACATCTATATGTGCCCTTCCCCACTGCCCAATCTCATCGATTCATGTATCCCTTAGCTCGCACGTCATAGGTGACGTGGTTTTGTAACAAAATGTGGATGTTTGCTGATCTTTGGCAGAGCGCTCTCTGAGTTTGCAGAGTACTCTGCTTGCCCTAAATTGGTTTGGATAAACTTTGACTTTTTGACTTTACCCGCACTTGGTCTTGTTCTCCTTCCCATCTGGGGTGTGTCCATCATTGACTCTCACTGGGGAGTTATAAATGCCTTTTTGGGGGATGCTCACTTTCAGTATTATTAAAGAATTTTGGTGTTTCTAACAAAATACACTAGGTAAATGGTTTCTGAGAAATTATGAAGCAAAGTGAAGAGGGTAAATCCATAGTGGCTAAGTAGCTAAGGCCACATAGTTTGCATCTCAGCTTTTCTGCAGTAATAACATGTGTTTGCCTCTTTTTATACAGTGGTGATCTTGTAAATCCCATGCACATCTTTTTCTTTACATGTGCATGCTTTATCATTAATTGTCATAAAAGAAATGGTTACTGTGGCGTATAAGATTACCTCAGTTTTCATTTAGGCTTATCAACCAAAACATGTACCCAATTATCCACAACTATATGACAACCCAACATAGTCAGTGCCCACTTAGTGAAACTCTACTTTGCTCATCTTATTTATGCTGTATGAGCTCCTCAATACCATGCTACATTACTTGAGCACCTAGAGCAGAGGTGTACATGGGGAATTATTTGAATACGTTTTATACTGCAGCATTTCTACTCTCATCTAATTATTGCATTATGTAGTTCAGCTATGTACAGTTTCGTCAATAACAATATATGTGAAATTGAGTATAACATTTCAGTCATGGATTTGAAAGTAGATTCCATCACTATATTGTATGTAGAACAGTATGGGTTTGATAATGTTCTGCAGCAATGCATGCAAACGTCTAACCTTTGTGGTAGACACAACAAAATGTTGGTAGTAATAGCTAAATAATCATCAGCAGCCACATTTGGTAGTTTCACAATTTTCTTGGAAATGGTGTGTTTTCGAAGGGCAGGAACCTTTTTCGATTTCATGCTATGCAATTACATATGTTGTTACACAATGCACTGACATACGGATATGTCAAATGAATAGGGGTACACAGTAATTTGTATCATTAAACAAGCAGCATATCTCTACCTTTAAAAAATATTGAAACTGGGTTTCTGCTTTGAACTTAGATATGAAACTCTTCGTTATAACCCACATTTGTAACTCCTTTTGTGTCAGATTTGTTAACGTTTTTGAACGTGGCCTTAAATATGACACGTCTTATGATAGAGTGCAACTGATTTATGCTAACTTGTTGTTGATGTTGGCAAATGTTAATTTGCCTGTTTGTGGTAATTTATGGATTCTGTCAGCTTAGAGGGGATGGTCATTTCCGTTGGTAAGTTTCTGGAGAACATTTCTTCTCTTTAGAAGTGGTTTGGGAATTGTACTCTGAAGTTATGGTTACAGTATGCCAGGTATTACTGAAGCAATGTTCACTGAACTGGAGGCAAGGGCATTACTGAGATTTGTTAGGGTAGTATTCTGGGGCTGCCCAGGGCACTTTGACATTCAAATCCTAGTGAGAGTGGGCACTGGAGGGAGGACATACATGGTTATATGTTTTGTTGAGTAGCAGGTGTAGTGATTAGTTTGTAGGTGAAAAGCAGGATAGTGAGTCAGGCCATTGGCCCTATGATGCCTGAACAGGTACAAATGGGTGAGGTGCTTTTGTTTGCTGAGGATGCCTAAGGAGGACTGATTAAATGGGTCTTGGCAGGAGCAAGCTTGTGGGATGGGCCTATTCATGTAACCAACAGTCTATTCATTGTTGTGTTCGTGGAGCTGGCCTACAGTCCTTAACTAGAGGCTTGTCAGGCATACAAACTGGAGCTGTGTGGAGCAACAAAGTGGCAGTGCATTACCTTGCTGCTCTCTTCCCTTATCATCTCCCTCATGAATTGAAGACATCGGAAATGCATGAATGGTAGCTTGGTTCAACAAACCAACGATGTGTAACAGATTATCTTGCAACACCTTTATGAATGTCAATTAACAAGTCATTGTAATTGATGCCATGTCTACTGTGCTCAGGACTAAGATGCCCACTTTGCACCTTCAGTTTATAGTGAAGAATGAATGTAGAGAGAGAAGACCATGTGCCCTTCCTTCCAATTTCTAGTGAAAGAATGACTTTTGCCCAATAGACTGACATACCTCTCATAGATTAGCTTTTATGATTGGAGAACGTGTGTGAAGGATTGAATTTAGTGTAAATAGGATGAGCAAAGAAGAGTTTCAATGGATGGTTTCTCAGTTTGTGATACATTTGTGGTTGGTACAGTACATTCTCAAGATGCTAAGCCTGAATGAAACTGAGCTAATTGTATAGATCATAGTGACCATTTGTTTTACAACTTTAGAATTCATGATAAGTGATGCACATATGAAGTGAATGATATGCACCAACTATGGGAATTGCCAGTTCATACCTATAGAATAAGAAGCAAGGACATTTGATATGGGAAATATATTGTTCTTACACATACGCATAGCAGAACTTGTACCACTGTCTGAACCTCTTCCGAAAACACTGAAATAAAATATAGAAAACCCTAGTTTCCAAGTACCTATAATTTGTACTAAATTACAAACCTAAATATACTGAATACTTTTTATATAAACAACAATTCATATTATATGTTGAAAATATAAAGAAACACAATCACTGACCTTCACCATCCCAAATCTTTTCTTTACAGCTTTTTTCTAATATGCCATCAAGCAAGCAACAACAACGTGCCAGAATGAAGAATCGTGTGCAGGGAACTACAGTTTTACAATGTAATAGTTTGAAAAGTTGTGGTCTCAAATCTGTACATAAAAATTCTGTAGCTAATACAGCAATACCTGTTATTGATTATATTTTTGAAAATGTGTAATTTCAAATAGGAGATGTGCCAACTGAACAAATTAATGGAACCCTGAATGTTTTAGTGAAAGTAATAAAAGAAAGAGTTTATCAAATGTATCCAATCCGTTAATAGTATGTAAAAAAAAACAAAGATTTTTTGAAGAAAAGATAGCAAATCTGCTTTCAATTTGTACCACTCTCGGGTTTTTACAAATCTTTGGAGAAGTGTGAAACCAAAATCTAGATATGTTGGAAAGCTTTTTTTGCAAGAGAAAAGAGTAGAAGTGATAATTAAAGAAGCATTTCATATTAAGAGAAAAATGTTTGTTTTTGTATTAAAATTACGTAGAGGACTACACCATTCCCTAGAAATATACAAACAATTCATGGAAAGTGGAAACATACTTTACATACAGAAAGATTTTTTAATGAGGTGATTTACATTCAAGGACATAATTTGCCCCTTGCTATTGATGAGAGTGGAAGCAGCTACAAAGTCCAAAATACTGTGAATTCTAAAAAAGAAGAAATTCTAAGGTCTGATAATACAGAAATTGAAAGTTTAGATCATTCTAGAAAAAAACCTAAAAAGTAATTTGGTATAGATGTGCACTTTTTTGTGCATTATTGATATGTTTTCTTGTTAAGTCTTAAAGAGATTTCTGCAAGTTTTCCATAACAATAGTGTTCAAAGACAGATCAAGATGCTATAAAGAATAGATGACAGTGAATTTCATGAAAAAGCAGGACTTCTGGGTCACTCTCTAGCTTGTCTTGATAAAAGTAGATTTAAGCATCAGTTTCATCATTTACAGATGCTGGCTGCACATCATACTAAAATGAGATACCTTTTAGTTAAACTGTATGAGTGCAAAATAAAAAGTATGTTTCTTGGACTTTCAAATCAAATACTTCTGTAGAATGTTTTGTTTCTACAGTGCAAATGATAAACATCATGCACTTAAAAGTGTATGTGTTTGTAGATGCAACACTTACAGGAAGTGGAAATGATGATGCTTTGCTTTCAAAGGATCTGATTTTTCAACAGTTTAAAAAAGTATTGCAATGTTTGAGTGGCCTTCTACTGAAAGACCTGACACTGTTTGCGTATCTTGTTGACACACTTTTTATAAATCTCAAGTGCAACTAGTGTACATAGAGTAGAAAAGTGCACACAGTGTAGAAAATGTTTGTAAATAACTTTTACTGTATTTGTTTGTAGAAGAACGATTTGACACAAGTGAGGCACTTTATGTTTGTAGACACTGTATTGGGTTTATAATCAAAAAAGTATTCCTCCAAGAAGTGTCTTGAATAACATGGTAGTGCCTGATATTCCTGTTGTGCTTAATAAATTTAACATGTTTGAAGTGATTGCATTGCAAACTGTTCATCCTTTCCAGGTTATTGTTAAATTGCAAACAACGATGTCAAACATGCCTAAAAAATCATTAGTGCTGGGGATAAAAGGGAAAGGTGTGCATTTACCTCTCAATTTTAGAGAAAATAGCAACACTCTAGGATTGAAACTTGACATTGCAGATTCTTTCTCTGTTTTAGTAAATGATGTTGCCACTAAAGAAAATAACATTTGGCAACAGCTCATAGATATTGGAATGGTGAAAAACATATTAGCATTTCTAATGAAGCACAATGATTTATACAAAGGCAGTCTGACTGCACCAGACTTGTCTATGCTTGATGTTGGGTCAACAAACAAAAGCAGTGAAGGTCAGTGCCAAAGTCTAGCTGTTGCTGAAGGAAATAGTTTGTATGCACATTAGACTATTTATCCTCTACACTCACATGATGTTATGGGCTACAGTTTAGAATTGTATCAAATGAAAGCAACAAAAGGTGCACCAATAAGTGTCTGAGAAAAGACGTCAGAAGCTTGTTGTTTCTCTATGTTTTTTCCTACTGGTACAGGAAGCAGATTGGATGATTTGAAGGTTCTAATGTCTTCTTCAAAATATCGTAGTACAAGATTGTATTCTGAAGATTCTGGATTTCGCACTAATGTTGAATATATTTTTCACTTATTGAATGAAAGTGAATTTTTAACATTATGTTATGTTGTTTGCTCATACACTTCAGGCCGGAACTAGATTTCAAAATCTTTCTGAATGTGAGACGCTGCAACAGGTAAAAGAAAAAAATTACGTTTTAGAGGGTAAACCTACCAATATTCTTGCTACAATCAGAGGAACTAAGGAATATTGGTATACTAGACACTCCGAGGTTAGATGCATGATCAGAAACGTGGGCCCTCCAACTTGGTTTGTGACTTTAGGTTGCACTGAGTATGATTGGGATGATCTTGCAGAGTGGATTTGTGAAAGTAATCCACAGAAAGAAGACATAGAACACATGATACCAGGAGAATTGTGTTCCATGGACCCTGTAAGTATATGCGATTCTTTCATCATAGATTTTTAGCCATGTTACACTTTATATGCAATAAAGAAAATGGTCCACTAGGCACTGTGAAACATTTCTTTTGGAGGAAAGAGTACCAGGCATGTGGGGCTCCCCATATACATATGCTGTTGTGGATTAAAGATGCTCCTCAGTTTGGGAAAGAAAGTGATGGCTGTGTGATGCAGTTCATAGAAAAACATGTTACTTGTTCCATTCCTGCTCAGCATGTGAATGCTGATCTATGGAACAAAATGGAAAGATATCAAAAGCACTCCTTTGGAAAGTACTGACAGAGAAAATGCAAAAGTAAAACCAAGAACTACACCCAGTGCAGATTTGGCTTTCCTAGGCCTGTGACACCCATTGGTTGACTTACATTTTACTGATAAGTCACCAAGAACTACCTAGCATTTAAAAAGAGACAAAGAATGCCAATGCATTAATGATTATAATTCTGTCATTGCTCAGCTTTGGGATGCAAATCCTGATGTACAGTATATTGCTGATGATACAACAGCTGTTACACATTATGTTATATCATACATGACCAAATCTGAATGGGGAAATGCTCCTGATGTATGGGCAGATTTATCAGCAGCTAAAAGTCTTAGTCAGAAACTT
The DNA here is from genome assembly GCF_040938575.1 of Ambystoma mexicanum. Taxonomy (NCBI): domain Eukaryota; kingdom Metazoa; phylum Chordata; class Amphibia; order Caudata; family Ambystomatidae; genus Ambystoma; species Ambystoma mexicanum. Next base: position 393,519,161 of record NC_090930.1, on the reverse strand, counting down.
CTAAGCTTTGGGCTGAAGATGCTTTCATATAGAGTCTGATAGCTATGAAGCTGCAGATCGGCTAACTAGTTTGCCTCTGTTTGAACATAGCCTTAATGTACTTTGGTTATGTCTTGGAACAGCTAGTACTAAAAATCTGGTACTGAAGCCTTTTATTAAAATTCAGCAGTTAGCTGAAACAGTACCTGTTAGTACAGAGATTCTGAAAACTAACTTGATTGATATATATTATCCAAATCAATCTGTAGAGTTGGAGCATTCTTGTTTATATGAAGTTGTAAAATGCTACACATTTAGAAATATTGAAGCAAACAGTGACAGAGGACGGTTTAAAGTACAATGTGTGTACTGGTTGTCTAGAGCGACATGAGATGTCAAGTCTCATTAACCACATGAAACTGTCTTGCCTAACTGAAGAGAAAAAGGAATAATTTCATTTTTATCTTTTGCAGTTGTTCTTCCCATGCTTGGATGTTTTGATACTTTTGAAGAAACATTGTTTGCACACAAAAAAAATCTTAATTGCATCTCCCAAATGTGAGCAGCACTTGAAGTTACTGGAGAAAGAACTACGTCAAGAAGAACTTTTGGCAGCTGAATTGGCAAAAGAGACTCTTGAGGGAAGTCAAGATTCTGCAGCAGGAAGTCAAAATGTGCTTTGTGAGCCAATTATTCAAACTGATGTTGAGCTTGCCATTGAAGAAGTTGAAAGCACAATACGACAAACTAAAGTTGCAGATGAAAATTATGATGAAACAGTAAACTTAATATAGAGCAAAAAGAGGTTTATTATATAATCAAAGATTGGATCTTCTATGGTTTACAGCATGACAAGCATGAATGTACTTGTGCCCAATTAAAACCTGTATTGTTGTATGTTAGTATACAAGCAGGAACAGGTGAATCTTTTTAATTCATGTAATAAGAGCTATGATCCAAAAAGTAACTGATTTTTCTTTGTTGTGTATTGCAACTGCCCTAACAGGTCTCACAGCATTCAATGTAGGAGGTGTTACTTTACATAAACATGTATCAAGTGCAGCACAGCAGTAGAAAATGTTCTTAGAAAATGAAATACCTTTATTGTAGATGAAATGAGCATGGTGTCTAACTTGATGCTATCTTTCATTCACTTGCCAATGCAAGAGGTTTTGAAGACTGGCTACAAGGTTTTGTTTGGAGGTAAACATGAACTTGTTTTTGGAGACTTGTTACAATTAACTCCTGTGAAAGGTCAACAAGTTTTTCGAAATGCTGCAATCTAAGGATAGTCAAAAAACTAAAAAAATATTGGTAATTTTAACCTTTCATATTGTTTTGAATTCCAGGAACTTTTCATTAATATGACGCAATCTGCAGACTTAGAGTATGCAGCAAAGCTTAGTAAGATTTGTGTAGGTGTTCTTGAGGAGAATGTGAAAACAGTCTTAAAAGGAAGACTGATTTGTAACAGGTTTCATACAGATTGCAATTTGTCTGATGTCATGTTGGCTTTTCAGGAAAGAAAGATTTGTTGTGTTGCTCTTATGTGCACATTTGCAGAGTGTAACAAGTTCAACTCTACAATGCTACTGTCTCAGAAACAAAATATTATGGAGATAAAATCTTGTGATGTTTTCTATGGTCATGTTATGCCATTGGAGTTGGATAAGAGAGCAAAAGCTTGATCAGTTCAAATAGAGAATTCAATTTCTAAAACAGTACGTCTAGAAGCAGTTTTGAAATTGTACACCAATGCACAAATGATGTTAAAAAGGAACTTGAATGTAGGAATTGGTTGCACGTTTCAGTCTTTTTTGTGCTCTGCTTATGCAATTACCATTCATAAATAACAAGGTTTGACTTTAGAAGCAACACTTATTGACATTGGTCATACAGTCTTTAAAGAAGGAATGTCATGTAGCTCTGTCATGTGTGAAAAATATTGAAGTTTTATTTTTAATAAACTTTGATGAAAGAAAAGAATGTGACAGCTGATATTTCTTGTATTTAGAATATAGGAGGTTACGTGTACCGTATGCTCCTCACCAGAACCTTACACCTGCACCTGCTAAGCACTTAACCAGGAAACATAAGGATTCAGGGAAACTACCTTCTAATGAAATCATTCCTCTAAAGAGTAAAAAAAAACAGATGTTACTATAGTTGGTGAGTTGTTCAACTATGACATACTCTCATTGCAGATAGATTAATGGAACAGGAGTTGCATGCTATTCTAATGCAGTTTTGTGTATATTGATTCAAATGGCACCATTGATGTATGCATGATATAGCTTCCACAGCAGACAAGCAGATATGTGTGGAATTTTAATTTCTTAAAATATCTGTAGATTAAAAACCACACAGTACACATTTGAAAATGTCAATCCGAAAAATTTAGTAGATGTTACAAATTTAAATCAACAATTTTCTCTAAATACACAGGAAGATAGTCAAGAATCTTTAATGGTTGTCTTTGATTTATTAGTGCAGAAAAGTGTTAGTGTAGATAGGTATGTAGGAATTAGCTGCAAGTGGAATCATTTGTGTCCACAATGTAAGAAAGATTACTCTACTATATTTCGGAAAGATTTGTATAAATAAAATGGATGATGGCCCGTGTCAAAGAATCAACCCAGCGCCCTCAAAATACGAGCCTGGAATTCCAAATTGAAGAATTGTTGAAGAAGCTCTTTTCGTGTTCAGAATAAGGGAGTCTGTTGGCCTGAAGTCGAGGGGGCTAGTTTGAGAGATGGGTGCAAGACACTAAAGGGAGGCAAATGAATAGACCATGTGCATGAGACATATTTCTGATAAGATTAGGAGGGCAGGGACATTTGCAGATGCCAATTATTGGACAACAACAAAGGAAAAAGCCTATGTGAGGTCGAGTGAACAAGTCTCTAAAGGTCAGAAATGGTAATGGCACCATGTTTCATTAAATCAAATAGCAGTAATTGAGAGGCTGAACTGGACAAAATCATGGTCTCCTAAAATGTGATGACGAACTCAAAGCAAAGGTTATTCAGAAGAGCTTTGAGTTAACATAGTGGTGTGCTCACACTCCTTCGAATGTCCCAGAACAGTGAGCAGACTACAAGGTCAACTACAAACCATAGACCTTGACTAAGGATCAGGTCACTGACATACGATTGACTAATTGGAAAAACTGAGCACAAGTTCACAAAGCTTGAACACCTAGGTTTCGCTCTGTTCACGTGCTGCTAAGAAGAGCCGAAAGTCCAAGGTCGGATAGGGTTGCCAACCAATCAAAACTGCCTGCCAAGCACTTTAAATATACAATGTTGCAGTTATTACCCTGCTGACATATTCTATGCAGTAATCAGTATGTGATGTATGTAGAAGTAGCTCAGGCCATGTCCTACAGACAAAGGGCTGTCAATTAGATATGAACACATATAATTCTATTTATTTACAGCACACATAACCCACAGGTATATAGGCGCTAGTTTCATTGTGGAAGGGCAGGTTATTTAAAAAACGCTTGTTTTTCTTTTTTTTCTGCCAGGCACAGGGGCAGGATTTTAACCTGTGTTTGCTCAGTGTGGTCTTGCTTCCAAGACCCGTGCGTTGCCACAGAGCCATCCTCCGTATATATAGGCATGTTACCCTAAGCCAATCCGTCCTGGTGTTAGGTTTTTATGAAATGCCATGTAGGATGACATCATAAATGACATATGTAAAAGTATATAAACGCTGTGCAAGCTAATTTAGGTGTGAATATATCGAGCATTTACTTGATAGCTGTATTTTTCCCTTCTTTCATTCATTGAGATTAAAGCTGTATTTTACCATCTTCCCTTGGTCTCTTCGATTATTTCGTCTGTGATAATTACTAGTAATTCCGTCAAGCACAAAGAAGACGCTTCAAAGGGCTAGAGCACAATCTCCATAGACTTGCACTTGCAACTAGACTACCAGCGAGCCAACAGGTGGAGGATGAATGTTGGCCTCCTAAAGTCCCACAGGGAAAAAGAGGAGTTGCAGAACTGGTTGAGAGAATACTTGCTTAAAAATATAGATTCAGTGAGCTCAAAAGCTACAGTCCAGGTGGTCTGGAAAGCTTGTATCAGGGGCAAACTGTTCCAAAAGGGCCCACTCATGAAGAGGGAGGACAGGGAAAGGATGAGGTTGATGGAGAGGAAAGTAGCAGTGCTGATTAAAGAGTATGAACGGCTGCCCACCAGAGACAACCTGCTAGAGTTACAGAGGGCAACATTTGAATTCAATAATTACTTCAAAAGAATGGCAGCATATGCCTTGTTTAGACTGAAACTGACACATAATGAGCAGGGGGAGAACGTGGGGTGCCTACTGGCAGGCCAGTTGAGACAGATGGAGGCGCAGCAGAGGATAGTGGAAATTTGATGCCCAAAGTCCAGGAAGTATATTACAAACCCCAAAGAAATCTTGGATGCATTCAGAGCATTCTGTCAACACTAAGGAGCTCTCAGGGGAGGATATGGGGCCTTTGCACTCCAGAGGCTGGACTTAGAAGACCAATGAATGCTAGGGGGGCCCATTAAAGTGCAAGAGGTGGGAGACAGTATCGGCGGCATGAATAATGGGAAAGCGCCGTGGGATGATGGCTTCCCGATAGAGTGAGAATGGTAGAAGAGTTTCTGGTGGGAGTGTATATTGAAGCAGCGGAGAAGGGGATCCTGAGGGGGAGCTTAATGCAGCAGTCATCACAGTAATCCACAAACTGGACATGGACCTCCGGCAATGCGGCAGTTACTAGCCGGTCTCATTTATTAACACTGATATGAACATTTTAGCAAAGGTTCTAGGCACCAGGCTAAGAAAGGTAGTAGCAAAACTAATACATGTGGGTTTTGAACCAGGTAGATCGGCTAGGGCTAATATGCATCGGCTACTTCACATGCTGTGTCAAGAAAGAGAGGGAAGATCCCTGGCAATAGTGCTTTCTCTCGATGCAGAGAAATCGCTTGATTGGGTGGAGTGCGGGTATATGTTCTGTACATTGTAGAGATTCGGGTTCTAATGCAAGGTTCGACTCTTACGAGGGCCTGTGTGCTAGGATAAGTAGTGGGGGAAACCTCTCGGATACTTTTCACATCGGCAGAGGGACAAGGCAGGGCTGCCCTCTATCCCCGCTGCTTTTTATCCTGACTCTGGAGCCCTTGGCCTTGGCCATCAGAGGGCACAGCAGGATCAGGGGAATTGAATCTCTGGTAGGCAGGCTGAAGGCATTTTTATATGCGGATGATATTTTATTAATGTTAGCTACCCCGGACACCACCCTGCCAGTGCTGATGGAGGTCATATGGCACTTCTCAGCATTCTCAGGCTACAGAGTGAACTGGGATAAGTCTGAAGCCATGACTCTCAATGGGAGCACATTTAGGAGTTTATAGGGTATGGGTGGATGAAGTGGGTGACGGAGCGACTTAAGTACCTGGATATATACCTGATTGGAGACATGTGAGAGCTCATTGGGGATAACCTGGAGGGAATGTGGGGGAAAGTCCAAGAGGACCTCATTAGGTGGGCGGCCTTAAATGCCTCAGTGTGGGGCATCATACAGATGGTCAAAATGGTAGTGATAGGGAAGCTGAATTATCTTTTTTCGGAATGCTGCACTTGAGTGTCCCACCTAACATCATGAAGAAAATAAAGTGCAGCATTGGGTCATTTGTGTGCGGCAACCTGAGGTCCTGACCGAAAATGGTGAAATTGCATGCCTCATCAGGAATGGGGGAACTGAGGCTTCCGATTGTGGAGCTGTTTTACCTAGCACATCAGCCCTCCCAGGCGGTTGGCTTCTTCCAGGCCCAGCAGGATAGGCCCCTTTTGGTGGTGGGTTGAGAGCAAATCATAGCTGGGAAGTGGGGCCAGCAATGCTGTAAGATGCAACCCCGGCGAATAGGAAACACCCCATTATAGAGATTCATTTGTTGGCGTGAGAAAGGGCACACGTGGGCATCAGAATTGATAGGCACTGGCACCAAGAGGCGCCAATGTGGGATAACAATGCGCTGTAGATAGGGAATAGGGTGGTGAGGTGGGTGCATTAGACTAGACGGGGATCCACTCCATATGAGACATTTGGGTGGGGAATCGCCCTAGGAAGTGGGGGGAAATGACGAAGGCCTTTGATCTGGACGATAAAGAGAAATGGCAGTATAGTCAATTAGTGCATTGTTATCCGCAGCACAGGGTATGCGTAACTCACGGCCCAGGAGTTGCCGGTTGCAAAGCTTGCAGGGTCCTGGAGGGGAGGTAGAGGCCTGGTGGTATTCTATATTGTTAGAGGTCCCGTGCAATGCCCCGAATAAGGAGGGGATAGATTGGAGCTGGATGGGTTTGCTGGGGGAAGGATCAGCAGAGGCCAGGTTAATCAGTATGCTCTGCAGCTTTGAAAGGGAGGCAAGAGAGGTGAATGGCAGTTCTGTTCTGCTCTGGGAGGCGGGCGTCACACAGCGCAGACCGGCAGAGACTGCAGTCAGCCTTGAATACCGGCCTTGATGCCCTGGTTCCTAATACCAAATATTGCCATTTTTGCTGATTCCGTTGTGGGATTTCTATACAATTAAAGTGATCCCGGCTTTATTGTACGATATGGAAATTTACTTTATCACAGAACAATAGATTGGGAGAGGGTGGAGGCCAGAGGGTGGAAGAGGGTTCTTGGCCTGCCTGACTGTCCCCCATTGTTGCCCTGCGTTTTGAGTTGAGCTTGGAGTCCTTGACGTGCCATCTTAATTGGAAGACGTCTTATATCGAATACTATTGGATCCTCCAGTGAAGTCGTTGTTTGTGGACTTGATGAACGTATTGATGAGGATGTTGTATGCCCTTATGATTAAGTTTAAACTGTGTGCAGACCCTGTACTTATGGATAGTGAGCAGGATGTGTGGGACCTTATTAGTAATCCAGGTGGTGTGAAAAGGTAATTGTTTGAAAAAGATTGGGTGTAGACTATGGGTAAGGTCAGGTCTTATAAATTGTATAAAAGCTTATCGTTCCTAGATAAACCTCTAGGTACTATGCCTGCATATCTCAAGAAGTTTCCCAACGCCTACTGGCACTGTCCGTTTTTAAGATATAGATTGAATTGGTTACCAACAGGGGAGATACGTTAGATAAGGCAAAAAACACCCACCATGGAAGAAGGTTTGTGTGATATATGCAAAGTGGATGGAGTTTTTTCTTCGGACTGACTCATTCTAAACACTATGGAGTTTTTTCTTTGCATGTTGAGTGGTGAGGAGAAAGTCTTAACTATTGTTGTGAAACTCCTTCACCAGGCTAGTATACTTATTTTATTTTATTTATTTATGTATTTATTTATTTATTTATTTATTTATTTATTTGCATTTATAAAGCACACAGAACTGCCCTGAGGCATTGTGGCGCTGTTACAGCGGGCTTGAGCTTAACATAGGTATGATGTAACAGTCGGTTGTAGTAGTAAAACAAGATTAAATGCTTTGAGTGCAGTGATGACAATGACAAGTGGTAAGAGACCGAGTGGGTCCAAAGGTAAAAAGTTATGCTTTGCTATGGTTACAGTGCAAGCATAACTATGCATGTTGGTTTAAACATTAGCGGAATAGGAATAAAAATAATGTATCCATCCCTCTCACCCTTTCACTACCCTGCTCCCGCCACCTTCCCCATCTACCCATTCTACACACACACGCCCACCACCACACACATACATATTTATGTCCTGCATCCAGCAAGAGTCGAATTAAATCTCAACGAGGTAAGTAGAGTAAATGAAACCACAGAGAACACTTTTTAGCATATGATGACCATACCTGGTGTTTGAGGCTGTGAGAGTCATTGGATCACAAAAACGGGGCATGTAAGGCCGTGTTTACTGCTATATAAAGGCAACGCTCATGGCCTACATTCATTCTGCTTAATGTACCCCTGGCATGTCATGGCCACACGCATATCATTGCAGAACCATAGTTAAAATATGTTTGCTGACTAAACTGGTCTTTCCGCTGCTTTAGTAGAGTGTTATTGTATTCAGCATTCAACTCATTTTAAATATATGTATTGTGCATTGCAATTTCGCTTTCTGAGGCACCATTAGGGTCAAAGGTCATATGACATCACTGGGTCGATGATGTTACTTCTACTAGCCACGAAATGTAGGTGCATTGACGTCCCTACCAATACGATTTGTTTTTGCAAAGATAAGAGGGTTAACAAAATAAAACATTATCTTTAGCTTGAAGGCAGATCATACACGCTCGTTAAGGAGATAATCTTCTAGTTTTAGGACAATGCAGGGGAATGTAATGGGTGGTGAACACGATGGTAATAATGTACAATGCCGTACATTGGAACATGTCTTGCTGTTCAGCACAGTGGTGCACTGCGTTGAGAGAATCAGGATTCCCCGAAGCTATGCGCGTTATTTCCTAAAAACAGCTGGAACAGAGAGGCATTCGAGAGAGCATTGCAATTACACACAGCAGACACGTGTGCGTGTGCTTGTGAAGGGGGACGTGGGCTTGTGGGGAGTCATTAACGGCGGCGTCAAGTTATCCCCCAGTCAGAACGTTAAAATGGCGGAAGGCGCACTTGAACTTCCCGAGCTCAGCAACTGGAAAAAGAAACGCATTGTGCGATTGGGATCTTTTAAAACGACAACCAGACCGAGAGCAGACACGCTGAAAACAGAGAACGTTTCAGTTGTGTAACAGAAATGCCCAACGTAGGAAGCTGACTTATTTTGAATTACTAAATTACAAAACCAAAAAATGGGACATCTTGAGAAACTGTTTTACTGTTGGGCTTGCTATGTTTCGATTACGTTAATGAACGGGCGCCTCAACTGCGCCAAAAACAATCTTTTAAATACTGTGATACCTTGGAGACATCCGCATTCTTCGCAGTCACCGTTAAATGTTAAGTTCAAAGAGTCTAGTGGGTTGCTTGCTGTCAGACAAGCGTTTCACACCTTGATGCGCAGAAACTAAAAATTGGTTTGGAAGCGCCTGCAACCATGTTAACCAGTCTAGCCTGTGCCTTTTAACAATTAGCGGCCTGCATTTATGGGTGTGAAAGGGCATGACAACAACACCTTCAACTATATGGTGCATTGTAGACATTAAGCCTAAGCCAAGAACGCCTCATCAAAACCTGCCATAAGTGGTAGTTTCTAAAAAGAAATGTGCTTCTTTCCCATGTCCTATTCTCTCCCTCAACTCCACACGGAGGGTAAATATAAATACACTTTCAATGGTTACAGTGGAGAATGAATCCTAGCCTTTCCTCGTCCCCTTTCCTTTTAAGTCTTTCTTCACCGCAGGGGGCTTGCTTATCAAAGGGTGCAATTGCAAAGGTTAGCTTAAAGGGGCCGCGGTGTGCTTTTCTTGTGTGTTTTTTTTTTAGATATGTTTATGTCAGGATGTGTAAGGAATACTTTTGCATTTCCAACGTCACTCGTTCCTTTTGATTTTCAGCATTTCTTCTTTCTCACAACTTGGCACGTTTAATAAAGCAAAGGTTTTATTTCCCTCTGGGCTTCCGTAGCCTTTCCGCTCCCTCCACTGATCAATGCTGTCACGTCTCCAGTGTGAGGTCACCTCACCCCGTGTCATTATGCTAACATGAACGCATATGAACAGTATTAATCAGTGCGATATGAGCAAAACAGCAAAGCCGATGTAAACTCACATAGAAACAAAGTTCGACTCTATCGATACCAATAATGTATAAAGGATAAACTAGCCATCAAAAGAACATGCTACAATTGTCACATATATGCAAAACCGACCCTACATGGCAGAAGAAAAGCAAAACAGTTGTAAGTTATCCCTATCCAGATGATCTGCGTGAGACTATTTCTTATTTCAAAATTCATGTTTTCGAAAGCAGCAGACAATGACACAGTATACAGCCAAAGAAAGTCTCCTATCAACGCGCTATAGTTATGGTTAAGATGACTTTCCAATAGGAAGAGCCGAATTTGGGTGACTTAGAACGTTCGTGGCATTCAACAGATCTGCATAAAACTTTGCAAAAATGTATACACCCTACTGTTTATGATTTTGCAAAATGTGGTGCTGTTTCATCAAAGGGGGACAAAGTTGTAAGCGGGTCGCACACTTTCCAAAATCCTTATAGACTTAAATGGAAAAATAATTAAGGTCAAGGATACAGCCAAAAAACCTGGTCATATTGAGAATAATATTGTGCTAGAGGCAGTGGCCTGGCCCCGAAATCATGCCATTGCAAATTTGCTATTTACCCTTCGTTTTTTTTTAAGTGCAAAGAATACGTCAAAACAATTTATGATATCGCCGTCTGGTCTGTGCAACCAGTTCCTTCTTAAGTATTTGTGGAGGCTTCTGGATTAAGCAGAGAGCTGCGCAAGTTCCGCAGACACCAGTTGAAGTCGCAGAGCTGTTAACAAAGAAACTTGAGGTGCGTCAAAATATTTTTCAACAGCCGCCAAAATGGGTTATCTGTGGACACTGTGGCAGATAAATGTATGAAAACGTAAATTTATACTCGTGTTGCTAATGAACGAGACCTTGGGGAGATTAGGTGTGGGTGGGAAGAGGGGCCCTGGGGGGAACGCAAAGTGTTTCCTCCCGGGTTGTTTTGGGCGCTGCACAAGCCAGCGAGCTGGCCTGCACATAGAGCGCCTCTGGGGCTATTTAAGGGGGCAGGGAAGGTTCGAGAGCAGGGGACGGTTTAGGACGAGCGTTTGTCCAGGTCGCCTGCTCCCAAGCCTTCCCTGCGTGTGGCCTAGGTTAGAGTAAGGTTAGTGAGGTGTAACAAGTGTGGGGGTTTGTTAGTTGTCTGTAGTTTGGGGGCGGTTAGGTATACTTACTAGAAGGGTATTTACTTTGTGGATATTAATATATAGTCGGGTGTGCTGTAAATAAAGCACACCCAACGCTTACCGGTCTTTTCAGGTGCTCTGGCTGTGTCGCGGCTCAGAAGGGAGAGAGGAAGTCCCAGCGGGGCCGTGTGCTTGTGCAGTGCTGCATCCTTGCGGGAGTTAGGCAGCCCTAGTGGGGCCGTTTTATTTTTCAGGGCCGTGCTGCCAGTCCCGTTGGATGGGCGGTCCTGCATTGGGTGGGTCCTGCATTGGGTGGGCAAAGCAGAGGGTATGTGTCCCAGTAGGGAACATTTGGGCGGTTTGGGGGAGCGTTAGGGAGGAAGGAAGTACTGTCGTGTGACGGCTGTATAGCCGTAGGATTGCGTAGGTCTGAAGCGTGGTGTCACGCTGCAACCGCCAGGTGGTAGTGCGGTGCTCTTAAAGAGCCGCACACGTGTTTTAGAGAAGGGAAGTGCCGAGGCTTGTCCCACCTCCTTCTTGGTGCATTATTGCCTCCCGCAATAAGAGGCATTTAGCGTGTTTGGGGGGGGTTTATTGAGGGCAGTTGAGGGGAATATTAAATTTAAAAATTAGATAAAAAAACAGGTTTGTTCATAAGATTTATTTTTAAAAAAACATATAGAGATAATCAGATTATAATTAAGTGGGTAGCCAGTTGCTGCTACTCAGTAACAGGGTGGGGGCTGGTCTTGAGGCCTTGTTTTAGTGGGATTGCTCGGGGGATTTTACTGGGCTTCAGATAAAGAAGCTCCTTTCCCCCTGGGCGGCCAACACACAAAGGGAGCAGTTGGCTTGGTGGGCTTGCTGTTAAGTGGTGAGGCAGGGCGGGGCGCAAGCTTGTAGAAAAGCTGCTGCAGCAGGATGGTGGGGCAGGGGGCAAAGGAGAAATGGTTGATCAATGAACAGTCATTGAGGGAAGCCTTGGCAATTATCAGCAGGGCAACCAAGGCGCAGCTTGAAGGGGCGGTGGGGGAGGTCACGGGTGAGAAGGAGGATGCTGGGGGGATACCGCAGCGGAGAGCAGCAGCAGATGGGGCTCTGGCGGCAGTGGTGGCATGTACACCTTCTGCAGGTAGAGGAGAGGCTTGGGAGACAGTGGGCAGGAGGAGCAGGAGGGAGATGCCCAGGAGAGGGTCCAAGAGAATAGGAGAGGTGGGGGAAGGGTCGGGAAGGGGTCATGGGGATATGAACGTGGTGGAGGAAGTGGATTGTAGGAGGGTGCACAGAGGTGCAGGGTGGGTAGGGGGTGAGGAGGGGAACGCCAGGGTGCAGAGAGTAGTGACAGGGCAGAGGGGTAAGGGAAGAAAATACCTACAGAAGAGTGCAGGTGGGAGGAGGAGAGAGTGGTCCCTCTCGATTAATAAGGAAAGGGAGAGGTGCGGAACGGCCTAGGAGGATTTTGGGCAGGGGGCACAGTACAGCCTCTGCTGTTCTGGAGGGAGAGGATTTAAGAACGGTCCCTCCACAGGAGTCAAGAGGACAGACTGGAGGGCGTTGTATGGCACGTAGCAGGGAGGACCGAAGGGTGGAGGAGAGGACCCCCCCCCAAGAGCAGAGGACCAGGAAGGGGATTCCACAGCCCAGCCGAGAAGATGCCGAAAGAGTAGAGGGGCAGACAACCCGGGCTCACTAGAGGAGGATCTGCAAGGCCCGAGCATGTGCTCGCAACAGCCATGGTATTACATGGGGGATGATGAAGGGGTGGAAGAATACGTGGGGTAGTGGGAGGATGAAGGGTACAGTGTTGTAAGGAGGAGGGATAGGGCAAGAAGGGTTTTAAGGTGGGAAGGTGAAAGCCAGGAGCAAGATGCTTGGGGGGCAAGAGGTCAGGGAGGAAACTGGCTGGGTGAGACTGTTGACATGTTTTGTCCCCGCAGCAGGAGCCCAGTAAGGAAGGAGATGAGGAGCTTTGGAGTGGAGGCCAGACTGCAGACGGGCGACGGCAGGGCAGAAAGAGGTGAGCAGGAAGGGAAATGGTCAGCGGCATGGCACAGGGGGCACACGCGGTCGGGGGCAAGAAGGGAAGGGGCAAGGGTGCAAGGGGCGAGGAGAGAGTTTGGTTTGCAGGCTATGGGGGCCTTGGTTGTGGAAAAGAAGGTTTCTTCAGTGGAGGTGCAGACAGTCAGGGCGATCGAGCCCTTGGCACCCGAGGTACAGGTTCCGAAAGAGAAGGATGCATAGGGAAAGGGAAAGGAGAAGAAGTTGCCATACATGGGCATTACGTAACTGTTTGGGGCACATTTGATGACATCAACAAAGGATTATATATGGACAGGGGAATTTGTGGATGTTTTCAAGTTTCTTCATAGAGAGGTGAGAGCCAAGGAGGGTTCTAAGGAGGAGGAGAGGAAGTTGGCATTGTGGCCAAAGGTGCCAATGAAGATTGAGAATTGGACGTCAGCTTTTATTATCTATGCAAGTGTCTATTGTGAGAAATTCCCAGAGAGAGGTGTGGCACTGTTGAAGTACATGGATGTGATTAGAAAGGCATTCACAAGTTTTGGAGGCTTTGCGTGGGTCTGTTATGACAAGGAATTTAGGGCAAGGATGGCAGAGGACAGCCAGGTGGTTTGGGGGGAGATCGACATGGATCGCTGGCTGCAGTGGGCGGCGCCAACGAGGCCAGCTCCAAAGTTACACACAGCGAACGGCTTACCAGTGCCTTACCGGCCCTTTCTTGGTCGCCCCGCCCATGAGGGGGTCGGGAGAGGAGGCAGAGGTCAGCCCTCAGCAGCATGTTGGGCGTTCAATAAAGAAGGCTGCACAAAGACAATGTGCAAATTTAAACATGAGTGCATCAGATGCACAGGTCGGCATCCGATCACGCATTGTTTTCAGGCAGGGGACAGAGGGGAAGGGCGAGGAGCGGGGCAAGGAGATGGGGGGAAGGGCCGTATGCCAGTTAAAGTTGGGGTTTCTGTAGGTGGGGTGCCTCAGTTTATCAGAAAGGGTTGGGCGGCACGAAGGTTGGGGAGAGGTTTTGTGGTGATCCCAAGGGAGTAGGAGGTGGGTGAGGAGGAAGACGTTTGGGTAGGGTGGTGGAGAGCCATGGGGGGGTAACAGAAAGCTGATAGGGGTGGTTGCCATCATTGGGAAGGCATGGAACACGGTGGTGAAGCTCTCACGCTTGCTGCACGACATGGTGAGCAAGCTTTGGGGTGGACTTGAGAGGGTTATAGCGGCACAGAGTCAATAAAGAGAGACTCACAGAGGTTCAGCGGATATCTCAATTTCGAGCATATGATAGTAGCCCCAGCTCGCATGAGGTGCAGGAGACAGGGCACGCGCCAGGGTGAAAATTCATTGCACACATCACAGGAGGAACTTGCCAGGTGAGGCCAAGGGAGTTGCAAGTTCAGCTTGGTTTAGTGGCAGTGTTGGCTGGGAAGGAAAATGGTGCAGTGGGGGGAATGAGGAGAGGTGACTGCATGGACGCAGTGCGGAAGAGCACCTGGTGCAGTGGGGGGAAAGTAATGAGAGGTGGCTGTTAAGCAGAATCCTGTCCAGTTCCCTTAGGGAGCACTACAGAAGATTAAGACTACAGGTATATGCAAGAAATCCCCTTTGGTATCAGTCTGTACCACAAAGATTTAGTTGGTAGCTGTGTCTAAGCAGTCAGACCCTATCTGAAGAGGGAGGTGAGCAGTATTCAGGGTTTACACAATAGGACTACAATACTATGGAACAAGGAAACACTGACCAAAGCTTTGTATCAAAAAGAAGATATATTTATTTTTACACACTCTAATGTTCACACACAAATCACTATTATTGAAGCAAGTTAAAACAGTCAAGAAAAGTATACACAACTCCCTGTTTAAATTGTAGACAAGTTTGAGCAAGAGTGAACACTGAGCAAAATGGCACAGTGAAAACCAAGCAGAAATGGCACTCTAACGATTTCTCAAAAGGGAGGGAAAGGACAAGTTATACATGAATAGACTCTTTAAAACACCAGCAGCACTTCCAAAGTGGACTGTGAACAAGTTAGGCAAGGCAGTACTTTAGCATATGCAATACTGAGGTGAAAACCGAGCAACATGGCACTTCACAAGTTTAAAGAAGGGAAGGAAAAAGGTGGTTATAAGAATTAGGTGCACCAACACATTTCTAGGTGAGAAGCAATCAAGAGAAGGCAGTTGTAACAGATTTAGCCAGAGTCAATAAGCCTGTGCCAGAGTCAATGGTACAAGGCAATGTGCCCAGGATCAAACTGTTCTAGTAGCTGCAGTCAAGTCCTTGTTTAACGATTCGAAAAGGTGGTTGCAGAAGGTAAAAGACAATGTTAGATGATAGGGGTGGTGAACCCAGTAGGTAAGTAAAGGATTTACAACACCTTTAGCAATACCCAACGAAATGGGAGGCCTGGCAGAACAATGAACGTTAAAAGTGGAAGAGGATCCTCCGGTGGCAGTAGTTTCTGGGAGTTCCTGCCATTTGGGAGATCCAGCAGAGGAAGAGAGCCTCTCGTCGTGGAGGAAGGTTCGAATTACTGCACTGCCCAGGGATGAAACCAGCCGCAGTGCTGCCAAAACAAATAAAAGGTACGCTCCTTTAAATCGTGGTCATGGTGGACGGGTGCCTGGCTATCCAGTCTTTGGGTGCAGGGCACTGACAATTCGACCAAGGCAGGTCCTGGAAGGCGATTGGCAAACTGGTTGGCCCCACCATCTCAAGGGAAGAAGATTCTTGCAGAGGAAGATCATCTCAAGTTGTTGGAGAAAAGTGGTGAGGATCTGCAGCAGGGCTTCACCGGTGGTTCAGTTGTTTCAGATGTCTTCAGCTTCTTTCCTCTTCGGTTTCTTAGTTCCAGTGGCGATGTCTTGTCCTCCAGTCCTCAGGACCCTGCTTTTATGCAGCAAGACCCCCATTCATACAGCCTAGCTGTCACTCACACAGTGGGGTGGCTCTCCTAGTGGGAGAACTCCCCAGCCTATCAGGGCAGAGTGCGAGTTGGGTTGCGTAGGCAACCTTGTCCATGGTGCCTATTCCCCGTCCCACACATCCTGTCTACCCCAGACTCAGTGGCGCCAAGAGGAGGGCTTCTGTGCAGAAGCCCGCCAAAAGGACGAACAAAGGATCCCCGACCTGGGTTAGGATTATAGAGAAAGACACGAGAAAGAAATATTATTAAAGTTCTGGCAATAACAACCTACTGGAGTAAAGTTAATATTAAAATAAACCGGCGGTATGTTAGAGGCTGTCAGTAAAATTGGTAGCCTCGAACAATGGGAAATATTTGCGGTCGAATATTTACAGTAGTAACCACTGCCACCAGCCAGAAAATTTTGAGAGAGGGACCCCCTCGAAAATGAACGTTAGGGAAAGACTATTAACCCTTTCCAGTACGTCCATAGTAAGATGGGTTGTACTGGTTTAGTTCATTAGTAAAGTCAATGGGGACTTTACATGCCTTGGGAGACAGTAGTCAGTCCCAGGGTATGGAGTCTATATTTGGGGGTCGCTACGACACCCCTGTGGTATGGCACGGAGGGTGCTGTGTACCACACATGTTCAAAAGATGATTCCTATGAGAGTGAGAAAAACCCCATAGACCAGAAGCACACAAGATAGCCTAAAACACACATTAGCAATCTGTCTAAGAGTGGGAAAAAAAGGGTCTCACTCTTAGCAGGAGAAAAAAATAAACCCTTCAAGTCCAGCAAAGCTGCTGGGGGACTCTATAGGTAAGGGAAATTAGCCTTAGAAGAGAATTTTCCCAAACAGTGGCTGCATGGATGGGGGTGTACTGGGGCCCCTGGTGCAGTTGAGAAACATGGTGTAATGAACGCAAGGTGTTGGAAGAGCAAGTTATGTGGATTGGACTGGATGGACGGGGGAGCATATTTTGGCCCCTGGTGCAGTGGGGAGAGGAGAAATGAGGAGATGGGCCTGCATGGACGGGGGTGCACGTGGGACCCTGGTGCAGGGTGGGTAACATGGTGCAATAGTAGTAAGGTGATGGAGGGTGGGGGCAAGTGTGAACAGGAGGGTAATAGGAAAAAGGAGGCAGAAGGTCTAAGTGGGGGTAGCTGCATTGGTTAGAAGAAGGGGGTTAAAGTTACGAATTAAGGTAGGCCAGGAAGGGAAGGTCCGGGGGGTGTTTCTGGAGTGGGAGTAAGGAGTTGGTCAGGTGAGGATGGGTTGTCTGGGGGGAGACCGAGAGGTGTAAAAGAATGGTGGTTTTTAGGAGTTAAGTTTGGGTCGGTAGTACGGGCAGCACATGTATTAGGGGCTCAGGAAGAAGGGTTGGAGGAAGTGGGGGAGTGAGCAGAGGTGGGGAATGTTGCCTGAAGTCTCATAACTATTTTCTTTTGCAGATGGGGGCTTGAAGTAGAGGTGAGTGGCCGTAGATGTGGAATTGCAGCCAGCGAATGGTAATTGCGGCTGGGAATGTGGGGAGAGAGATCGGATCGTTCTGGACACAACTGAGGACTAAGTCATAACTGTGTTTTATTAGATAAGGAGCTTAGAGCGGTCAATTTGCTGCCATTGTTGGTGATGGGATGGGAGTGTCATGGGGTTTCGGAGGCATTTATAGTACACGCAGGAGGTATGGCCTAGTAAATTAATGAGTAGTAGCTTTGCTATAGAAATAACAGGAGACCTAGCTGGTTTGCGGGAGTGGGGCTCAACGTAATGTGGTTGGACAAAGTTGTCGCCGAGGAGAGTTGCAGGGGGACGGTATTGAAGGGATATCGGGTAGGTCTAGGAGGAAGTTTAATGGGTAGTTGGGGATGTGGTTGGGGCGGTGGGGGGCACAAGTGCTGGTGCTCAGGGACATAGCTGTGTGAGGATGTTTGTTTCAAGAGGAGGGAGTGCATATACTGGTTTATGGGAATAGTTAATGAATTAGGGGGCGACCTGGGCAGTCCAAGACATAATACAAATTGGAAGTAGAGGTAAATTAGGATAGGTGGGGCAGAAAGAACACCTAAGTGGAGGGTTTTTCTGGTGCTGAGGGCATGGCCCCTTTGGATGAGGGGGAAGAGAAGCCCAATCGGGTAATAGCACAGGTGTCACGGTGCTTGCCCCCAGACATCAGGAGCAGACCAGCCTGCCTCAGGTACTAGCACCTATGGGGACCTTTAAGGCCCCAAAAGGTTGCCTCAAGACTTCCAGGACTCTGTCCTGGCGCAGTTGGGGCCAGGCTCATAATATTATTTCAAGTAGGCAGGTTGCAGGGGAAGAGGAATCACATTCAGCCCAGTCTGAGGCATGCTGGAGGGACTACTTTACCAGGGACTACTTGTGCAGGGTGTGGTTGGAGGGACTACTTCACTTGGGACTACTTCTATGAGACTATATAAACCACACCCTAAGAACAGAACATGCTTTGCGTTATTCTGCACTCCTGCAGCGTAACGCTTACCGCGTCTGCTAGCTTCAGTCAACCCGGTCTTCAGCCACGCCCATCCTGAGATTCACGAACCATCGCCTGTGAAGAAAGAAAGGAGGAGAGAGAAAACAAGAACAAAGACCGCAGTTAAGTTCTTACCTGACGCTCCATCTTCAGTTGCTCCGGAGCCGCCGCACCTGCCGAACAGTAAAGAAACATCATGTTAGCCACGCAGAGGTAGAAGGCCAATTAAAGACATTTCAACATCATGCCAGCGCTAATACTCACCCGAAGGCTGCACACTCTTGCGATCCATCGAGACACATTCACGTGATCGCCGCTCCGGAGTCGCCGCACCTGTCGAACAGTAAAGAAACATCAAGTTAGCCCCGCAAAGGAAAAAGGCCAGATTAAAGACATTTCAACATTATGCCAGCGCTAATACTCACCCGAAGTCTGCACACTCTTGCGATCCATCGAGACACCTTCATGCGATCGCTGCTCCGGAGTCACCGCACCTGCAGAACAGAAAAGGAACAGCAGGTTGGTCGCGCAGAGGGACAAGTACCATATTTTAGACATTGTCACTTCGCGTTAGAGTTGAAACTAACCTCTGGAATTCTCCTCATCATTGTGGTGAGGAGGAACTCTTCATCGGGCACATCAAAACCGTATCTGCAAAGAAACAAGCATGGTAGTGAGGATTTTGGCAACTTGAACTACAGAGTCACAGTTGTTCAAGACTCTACAGCAGCCCACAGGATCAGTGATGTAACTAGATCCTAGGAACAGCAACGTACCCCTGCATACAGTCACAGGACGGAGAGTATGCCATTCATAACTCTAAGGCAAACCATCAATCGCAACAGTAGGGTAAAACAGAGAGGGCACATGCAGGCATTCACCACTCCGCTTCATGTGACGCTGGTGGAGACAGTCACCGCCCAGCTTCGTTCGGCGCCCCTGTGGAGACCAGGTGAGCCTAACAGAACGCGAAGACTTCACACAAAATCTCTACCTGGGTGCCATGGAAACTTCAGAGACTGACCAATTAGCCCAGCTTTTGGGGGAACTCAGAGCAGAGGTGCATTCAGCTCGGCAAGAAACCAACACTCTAAGGAGAGAACTGATTGTGTCCAAGGAGCATACATATGGCCTAGCCAGACAATTACTCCAATCACAGGCTGGCCACACACCGTTACTTGGAATAGGGGCATCAGTCCCAACTCAGTCAAGCAACCAAGTGCAGGTGGTCCTGCCGGGACCTATACCTTTGGCTCACCAGAACGCATCGCGGCAGACCCAAAATGGTTTGCGGTTTTTATGAACCAGTGCCGCCTACATTTCCTATGTAGGCCTCGAGCCTTTACGAACGATCAATCAAAATTGGCCTTTGTACTTTCATACCTCATTGGCAGTGCCGCGGACTGGTCGGTACCATGTGAAACACGTCCGTGCTGTACTCGAAAAACTCTGGCAACATAAGCTATATGCTAAATAGAGCTTACATCGACACTGGAGCCATAGGTAACTACATGGATCGAGAATTGGCTTCAAGGATGAGTCTTCATCTTTGCGAAAAGGCAACAACTGATTTGGCCACCACTGTCGATGGAACGGAGATCTCTTCTGGTCCTGGAACACACTCGACGACAGAGATGACACTGTTGTGCCAAGACGGGCATCGAGAAACCATTGTGTTTGACTTAATCAAGGCTCCACAATTCCAAATAATTCTGGGAATGCCGTGGTTAGAAACACACAATCCTTGCATAGACTAGCGTGATAAGAGGTTGACCTTCTCAGAATGTGCTCATACTAGTTATGGAACAGAAGAACCCCCGACCAAAAAAAAATAATTGCAATAGTCATGAGTCCGACAAATCTGCTACCTCAGGAATACCCGGATTTCCAGGATGTTTTCCAGAAGGACCAAGCCAATACTTTGCCTCCTCATAGACCATACGACTGCCAGATCGATCTTATACCTGGCGCTCAGATTCCATGCAGTCGGGTCTACTCCCTCACGGAACCCGAGAATCTTCATTTAAAAAAATATTTAGATCAATACCTGGCTAACGGCTTCATTCGCCTGTCCAAGTCTCCGGCGGCCTTGCCCTTATTCTTCGTCCCTAAAAAGGAAGGAGATCTAAGGACTTGTACCGACTACCGTGCATTAAACCAAGTGACTGTAAAAAACCGGTACCCCTTGCCTCTAATCCCAGAACTGCTGGACCAGGTGAAGGACGCTCGAATTTACACTAAATTGGATCTCAGAGGGGCGTACCATCTCGTACGAGTCAAAAAGAGGGACGAATGGAAGACCGCCTTCCGCACCAAGTATGGGCTATTTGAATATCAGGTGATGCCCTTTGGGCTTTGTAAAGCCCCGGCGGTGTGTCAATATTTTATGAACAACGTCCTTCGAGAGCTAATTGATGTCTGTGTCATCGTATATAATGACGACATCCTGGTGTACTCCTCTTCTGAGCAGGACCATGTGAAACACGTCCGTGCTGTACTTGAAAAACTCTGGCAACATAAGCTGTATGCTAAATTAGAAAAATGCTTTTCCATGTTTATTAAGTCGAGTTTCTTGGGTTAGTTTTGACCCCTCGTGGTGTTCGTATGGATTTGCGGAAAGTAAACGCCATCCTCAAGTGGCGCTCTCCAACTTCAATCAAGCGAGTCCAGAGCATGCTTGGATTTGCAAACTTCTATCACCGATTCATTCCAGGCTTTTCACAATTGGTGCATCCCATCACATCCTTATTATGAAAGAATAAGCGCTTTCAGTCGTTGGAAGAAGCAGAAAAGGCCTTCCAAGACCTGAAAAAGAAATTCACCTTAGCCCCAGTCCTAAAACATCCTCGCCCAGATCTCCCGTACGTGGTAGAAACCAATGCTTCCAGTCTGGCAATGGGGGTGGTCCTTTCCCAAAAAGATCCCTAGACAGGTCAACTTCACACAGTGGCCTTTTGGTCACGAAAGTTCACAGCACCTGAACTGAATTATGCTGAAACAGACAAGGAACTTCTAGCCATCAAGGCAGCATTCAAGGCTTGGCAGCATTATCTTCTAGGAGCCAGACACACCATTACAGTGATCACATATCATCGTAACCTACAATACCTAAAGACGGCCAAGGTCCAGTTCTCTCGCCAACTCCGATGGGCGTTGTTTTTTGCTGAATACGATTTTGTGATTACATACCTACCTGGATGCCGAAACGGAAAAGTGGATGCTCTGTCCCGCATAGGGATGAAGAAGCATACTCAATCCAGACCCAGTGGCCATAATCTTTGGGGGAAGGATCCTGGGAATTACTACATCGCTGACCCTGGATGACATCCACAAGGAAATTTTGCATCTCCTCGACACCAAGGCTTTACAGGATTGGTTGACTAAAAGCAAATACCATTCAGTCACAGATCATTTGCCTTATTTTCAAGGGCGCCTTTATTTGCCTAGTAAGGAACTTCAGGAAAAAGTCATCTCAAATTAACACGAATTGTTGGTAGAAGGTCACCCTGGAATTGCAAAAACCAAAGCCAAGGTCAAGAGACATTTCTGGTGGCCAACATGGCATAAAGACATCAAACAATTTGTGCTATCATGCAGCATTTGTGCACAAAACAAAGCCCAGAAAAAGAAACCACTACTACACACTCTAGACGGTCCACCTACACCCTGGCATACACTGGGCCTCATTACACAGTAGGCGGTAACCATGTCGCTATTAGCACCATGGTTGCTGCTGGTATTTTACCGTGTCCACCTTGGTGGATGGCAGAATTACCGCCCTACTCCAAGGAGAGCGGGGGCGGTAATTCCCCATTCACCAAGGCACTTCCCCATTACCATTTTTTGCCCCCATAGGGCTCAACGGGAATGGAGAAGTGTGACGCTGGTGGAGAGCGCCCCTGTGGAGACCAGGTGAGCGTAACAGCGGGAAAGGATGGGGGTGGTGCTGATTGCATGAACGGGCTACCCCGGGGGTGCAAAGAGGGGGAACATGTATTTAAAAATAGAAAAAAATGGTGGTGGTGCTGTTAGCACGAACGGGCTACTCCAGGGGTGCAAAGAGTGGGAACAGGTATTGAAGATGGAGGGGCATGGCCCCGGGGAGAAGATGGGTGAAAGTGGGAGGGAAGGCTAGGGAAGATAGTAAGGAGATGGTAGGGAGCAAGGGATAGGTAGGGAGGAATTTAAACAGACTTATTTATTTAATTGTTGGGGAATTGAAATGTTTAATTATTAATTTGTTTGGCAAGTGTTTAAAAACAGATGTGTTAGTCTGTAAGGCCAGGGGCCAGGTTAGCGTTGATTTGTGAGCTTTGGCCTGTCACATTAAAGCAACCTTTTCCATTACAAGCGAGTCTGGGTGTTTTGTGCAATAAGCCCAAAGGTGCATAATATATTTGTTTTGGGACAAAAAACATGTTTTCTGCTGCATTTGCAATCTTGTTTTAATGGTCACAGACACCAGAAGATGTCCAAAGGCACATTTATACTCAGTGGACACCTCTGCGATAACTGTGGTGGTAGTGTGTGACAAACCTATCATGATTTATTTAATGTGTTTTGAATGTATGTATGTTGGCCTACGTTGTTTTATTTTGTAGATAGGGGAATTGAGGAGATGATATGTGTGGTTGACATTGGCAGTGGACCTGGACTGTTGTAAGGGTTTGAAGAATCAATGTAGTCACTGTCCATAGTCATGCGGGATGATGGACACTGGCCATTTATTTTAGTTTTTATTTATTATATTAAGCATTTGTAAGGGGCTTTATACAGCATAATTGTGTTTAACAATCGCCACAAGGCTAAATGGAAAGGTAACAGGGAAAATAATAACAATGGAAAAAAAACAATAAATATACAGTTGTGGTCCTACTAGGCCTTGTGGTATTCAGCCGTGCAAGTGCATTGAGGTCGAAGTGCAGGGGATGGGGATGGAAGGGGTCCGGGAGGGAAGTGATAGACAGGAGCCAAGGAGGAGAACCTCAGGCTAGCTGCTAGAGTAAGTGACCGTCAAGGGTAGGATGTGGAGCCACCAAGTAGGGGCCAGAAGGGCAGTACAGGAGGGGGGATGGGGTGGAGAGGTACTGGTATTGACTGAGTGGAAGGGCCTGGGAACCTGTGGGATCTTTCATTTTATTTACATTTATTGTGCATTTGGAAGGCTCTTTTTCATCAAGAAACTGTGTTTCAAAACTCCCACAGGGCAAAGGGCAGAGAACATGGGAACACAAGCAAATAAAATAAACTGATGAACAGGAAAGAGGCGGTCTTACTAGGCCTTGTGAACATTCAGAATGTGCAAGTGCAGGGATAGATAGAAGGGACAGGGAAGGTGGTAAGTGCTTGGAGTTCCACAGAGGAATGTTCTAAGGAGTCAGTTGTGTGCAACAGTAAGTGCTTGGCACAGATCACTTGGTACAGAGTGATCACCTGCCAATAATAAGTGGAGGCCTGTGAGGACACAAGCCAGTGGGTGCCCAAAGGCATTTGCTAGGATGGGGTGGAAGGCTGACAGCGATAGGGCGGAAGGCCAGGACCCAGAAGTATACATAAAGTCCCAGACCACCAATCTCAGCGACTGTGTGGTATTAGCACAGGAGTCAGAGGGGGAAGGAAGGGGTGAAGAGGAACGTCTTGAAGAGCTTCTGGATTCATGAGGATCAGGCCACCAGTCACAGCGGCAGTGGGGTGATTAGCAGGGAAGGAAAAAAGGTCGAGAAGACCAGAGTTTTGAGCAGTTTCCGGAGCTTATGCAGGTCCAGCTCAAGACTGAGAGGGGCAGGGAGGCTGTTCCAAAGGGAGGTACCAGCCGAGGAGAGAGACCTGCACCCCACTCTCTGCTTGGAGAAGCATTTGGCAGTCAGAGATTTTGATTTAGAGGATCATAGGGCTCTAGCAGGGGAGTATTTAGGGAGGGAAAGTTGGAGATAGTGTGGTCCCAGGCCCCAGAAGGCCATGTAGATGATGCAGAGGGTCTTGAATTCGATCATTGGAGCCACTGGGAGCTAGTGGAGAGATTTCAGGGCTGGAGCGATACGGTCGATGGGCTTGAGGCCAAGGAAAAGTCTTGCAGCCCTATTCTGGATTAGCTGGAAGGGGCGAAGGAAGGAAAGAGGCTGTTGAAGTAGTCCAGCTTGGAGAGGACCAGAGCTCTGGAGACATTGAACTTCTGCGGGAAGGTGAGAAATGTAAGAATGCCTCTGATGAGGTGGAGATGAAAGTGGGACTTCTTGGTAAGGTCCATGATGTGAGGGATGAAGGAGAGAGCAGAGTCAAAGATGACCCCAAGGTTTTTGGCCTCACAAGATGGTGGGGTAGAGGGCCCACAGAGAATGGCCAAAGGGTAGGAGGACAAGAGGGTGCAGGTGTCCCAATGAGGAGGTATCTCTGTCTTACTGTCATTAAGACAGAGATAATTTGTTGCACACCATGCCGGAATGCCGAACAGACAGTCAGGGTTGAGAGAGGAGGAAGAAGAGGGGGATGTAGAGGGAAGTTGGAAGGAAAGCTGTGTGTCATCGACATAACACTGGAAATGAGGAGAGAAGGAGGAGATCAGGTGAGCAAGAGGGGCAAGGTAGAGATTGAAGAGCCATGGTGATAAGATAGAGCCCTGGGGGCTGCCACAAGTAGAGCAGGTGGAGGAGAAGGAGAAAGGGCACAGTTGCAGCTGGGAAGGGCAGTTAGTGAGGAAAGAGGTCAGCCAATCCAGTGCCCAGCCAGTGATACTGAGGGTGTGACTGAATCATTTTATGAGGATGGAATGTTTGACTATGTTAAAGGCAGACGAGAGATTGAGGGGAATGAGAACAAGTTGAGAGTTGGAGTTGAGATTTGCGATTATGGTCTCACGGGTCTTCAAGAGAGCAATTTCCATGCCTCTGGATGCCCCAGAATACAGATTGATGGTCATGAAGGCAACCAACAAGATCAGTGTGGAGGGTCAATTGGGGGAGGGCCAACTTCTCCAAGAGTTTACCGAGCAAGGGGGTAGTAGAGATGGGGTGATGGTTAGCCGGGCAGGAAGGGTCAGCAGATGGCTTTTTTAAGAGAGGGTGCACAAGGGAGTACTTGAGGGATAGAGGCAAAGAGCCAGTGGCAAAGGAGTGGTTACAGAAGCCAGCAAGAACAGGGGTGAGAGAGAACATTTCCTTAATGGTTCTGGAGGAGCAGGGGGCACCTGTTTGGAGGATGCCTTCATAGAGCAGACCACTTTAGAGACCTCATCTGGTGCCATGGGCAGGAGGGAGGAGAGTGAGGGAGGTGGCAGGAGGGTAGCCAAGGCAGAAGGCATGGGAGAGGAGATGGGGTGGAGGTGGGTGAGAACAGGATGTCCTGAGTTTTGGATGTGAAGTGGGAGGCCAAAGCAGTGCAGAGAGCCTGGAAGGAAGGAGAGAGGTGGAGACTGCAAGTGGATTGGCGAGTTCCTTGCAGATTTCAAAAAGTTTGGCTGTGTTGTTAGTGGCTCCGGAGATGTGGGCTTGGATGTGGGCCTGCTTCCTGGAATGGATAGAGAACAATATTGCCTTTGGAGCAGGCAGCAGGCCAGTTTGTCAGAGGATAAGCCCAAAGTCTGCCACTTCTGTTCATCAACTCTGCACTTGCGTTTCAGAGATGCTAGATTAGTCATACCAGCTGTTGTTCTTTGTGGCAGGTTTTAGGTGGATCCTCATGATGTGGGCAAGGATATTAACCGCCTCATTACAATTCAGGCGTTAAGGGTTAACGCCGTCGTTAACCCTTAAGGCCTGATTCCAATTTTAACGGCTGCTTTTAGCAGGCGTTAAAATCCATGGCGCTAAACCGCCTTGGTGGTAATTACGGCACCATAATTTACGGTGCCGTAATTAGCGCCTTCCCCACTCCCATTATGCCCTATGGGGCAAAAATGGGAATGGGGAAGGGTAAATGGGAAATGGGGATTTACCGCCCCACTCACCTTGGAATGGGGCGGTAAATCCGCCATCCACCATGGTGTAAATGTAGTTTACACCATGGTGGTAAAGTTGGTGTACTTACCGCCTGGGTCATAATGACCCCATAAGGGTATTAGAGATGGCAAGATGCAGGTTTGCAAGGACTGAGTCAGAGGGAGAGTCAGAGGCAGGTGTATGAGGGCGGATGAATTTGGAGGCAAAAGCAACAACTGACACTTGCTTCATTGGTCGAATGACGGTGAAGGAGGCTGGCAGTGTAGCAGGTGGCTCAGATAGAAGGAGAAATGGACCCAGGTGGGAGGAAAGGAGAGAGTGGTCAGACCAGGAGAGGATGGTGGTGACCGGACTACAGATGGGGATGTCACCAGAGATGAGGGCACCAAGAGTGTGGCCGGCAGAGTGAGCCGTCCCGGAAGTACGAATAGTGTGGGAGATGGAGCCACAGAGGACCCGGAACTGTGAGGTGAATGTTTCAAGAGAGTAGGGGTGGATGTTCACCAAGGAGGAGGAGTTTGGAAGAAGAAGTTGAAAGGAATGAGGCAAGGTTGGCCCATTCAGAGAGGAATATGGAGATAGGGCCAGGGGGCTTGTAGATAGAGTCGAGGGTGAGAGAGAGAGTAGGTGAGACCCCAAGCCTACGGACGAGGCATTCAAAAGAGGAGTATGAATGAGTAGGAATGATGAAAGCAGGGACCAACTCAGGGAAAATCAGGGCAACCCTACCTCCAGGCCTGTTGGGTCTGGATTTGGAGGGGATTTCTTTAGCCCTCAGGAAGGAGAGTGTCAAGAGCAGTGACAGAGCTGGAATTGAACCACATCGCGGTAAGATCGAGGACGTCCAGGTCAATGTCATTGAGAAGGAGAAAGATGTCACAGGAGTGTTTGACAGAAGAGCGAGCATTCAGAATAGCTAAGGGAAGCTGTTCATCACCGTTGAAGGTTTTCAGAGGGGTTCGACAGGGGCGTAGTACTCCCATCAGTGGTGGTGAAGTGAGGGGAGAGGAAGAAGGGGTGGCAGGAGAATGGAGGACATTTATGAGTGAAGGCAGGCACCGGTTGAGAAGGAGAAGTGTAGGATGAGAACCTTGGGTCATGATAATGCCATTGTGATAAACATTAATGATACACCTAGAAGATGAGAACTATGAAAGGAGGACATCCCACCTAGCGCCACCATTAATGGGTAAGGAAGATAAAAGAGAAAGAATGGGAGGTCGATAGGTCAAGAGAGGGGACAGTGAAGAGGATATCTGTGCAAGTCTGCCTGGAAGTGGCATTGAGGTGTGAGCAATAGGTAGGCCTGAGTTAGAATCCAGGAGAGCTTTTTACAGCTTTTTCTTCCAGGCGTCATGAGAGAGATAGGATAAGTGATAGAATAGCAGTTGGAATAGATAGGCGAGATGGAGAGTGCCATGGGAGTGGAGGGGGAGAGAGGGATAAGCAGGGAAGATGCACAGTGCACAGAAATACACCAAGTGGCCTAGCAGTTAGGCAGGCACAGAAGAGGGGTAGTGCAAGGCAGACAATCATTGAACACATGTAAAAGCAAACCTAGATTCGAATTTTCCCAAAAATCACAGACAAAGCACAAACATGGAGGGTGCACAGATGTAAAAGCACACCTAGATTATAATTTCCCCAACAAGCACAGAAACAGCACAGACATGAAGGGTGCACAGATGTTAAAGCAAGCCTAGATTTGAATTTCCCCCAAAAGTACAGAAACAGCATAAAAGTGGAGGGTGCACAGGTGTAGTGCAAACCTAGGGAGCTGTTTTAAGGAAGTCACAAACAGGCAGTGGAAACAAGCAGTGAGAGAGTTTAGGCAGATATACATAACAGATGCTCAACAAATCCAGATTGCATTTATGCTAGAAGGAAATTGAGACAAAAATCTATGGCAACCAGGCAGAGGGATGACGTCCAGTTCCGTGGGCTTACCGGTGCAAAGTAGAAACAGATAGCCCATGGTCACCAAATTAAAATGTACTGCAAGTTATATCGGTGATGTGGGCTGGGTGCAAGTTGCTGGGGTGGCATGAAGGGGGCTCCCTCCAGCGTTGGACAGAGCTGTACAGAGCCAGACAAGGGCCTTTCTGTGGCCCTTCATGTAGGGGGCTGGCTTTTACCTGCTGGCTCCCAATAGCCCCGGAGGTAAGCAGAAGCAGCCAATCTGGGACACAGAGTCAGGGCGTCATAGCAACGATTGTAGAAACCAAGACAGCGGCCATCTTCCGACAGGAGAAAAAAGCGTTGAAAATTGGATGAATGATTTAAAAGAATGCCCAGTTAATCCTGGTGGTCGTCGCCCAGGGAGTGGATTTGTTGATATAAGCATATTTAGTGCACGTTTCAAAGCGTTAAGCCAGCTGGTTTACCTACATGTATATAGCCACAAAGACACACAGGATTATATGTGTGAGGGAACTTGACAGTGGCCTGCCATGTTATAAGGGTGTGAAGAATTAATGTGGCCACTGTCTATGGCCATGAGGGATGATATGTGGGATTGATGTTGGCAGTTCGGCAAGCCTTCGGTGGCCATGGACATCTGGCCACTAGCCATGGCCACAAGAGATATGTGTTATTGATGTTAGCAGTGGGCTTGATGTGTTGTACGGGTTTGAAGAATCAACCTGGCCAACATTTGTGTGAGTTGCATTCAGGTGTTATAATCAACCAATCACAAATACTTTGATTGTAGACCATATATTGATCAATTACATTTTTTCTTTCAGGGCGTCCTAACTAATTAAAATCTACGAACTCCACGGGTTACAAACTGCCATCTTGTGTTAATCTAATCTGTTACTGATCGTCCTAAGGTGAACTGCGCTGTTCTTAATAAATCATACCCTGTTCCCATCTATGTGACACCAGGAGTCGTGAATGGTATGCAATACCCCTTGCCGTAACAATACTTCGCAACATAGATAACCGTCCTCTGTACACATCTACAAAATCATGTTTTCGCATGCAAAATGCAGAGAGCACTCACTCTTTTTACGCATATATAGCTATTTTGTTGAGTCACTTTGCTCAAAACACACGTTATTGTATTGTAATTTGAATCAATGAAAAGAGTCAAGACTTTAGTATATTGGTATGTTTTGTATTAAAGTGCTCATTATTGAATATATTTTTCGCCCAAATTCCAACTGTTTACGACCATTACTGTGGAAAGAACAGATCAACCACATATAATATTTTGGAAACTAAAAATCATCAAAGAGATCCCAAACTTAATATATGTGACAATACGTATCCAAAATATTAAAAGTTGATATCTATCTCATGATTGTGAATTTGAAGAATTCCAAATTCCTACATTTTGAAAAATGTTCTTCATCAAACAGCAAATCAAAATATATTTTTTTTTGTAATGCCAATGTTCCTTTGACTGCCAAATCCATATCACACAAACGTCTATGTTTACATTGGACTTGAGGAGCGATTCTTGAGAAGAACATTGCATACCACTGAAAACGTTACAGTTGACATCCGATTAATAATAGCTCGTTTGATGACTTCCATTGAAAATATTGCAATGGAGGCGGTGCCTCACATTATTGTAAGAGTGAAGGGGCAAACAGAGGCAGCATGGTAGTCCCAAATAATTGTGACGTTCAGTCCATTGCACATCATAATGATGAAAAGTTGAAGGTAAAGCAAACAAAAAGGAATATGGTGTCCATGGCAGACACACATTAGGCTCACATACCTGCCTATCATATTACGTCAAGGGTGTGATCAAGTAACTTGATGGTGAGAAACACATTGCCTGTGTCTACCTCACTCTGGAGACTGCTTTCGTAATAAAACGTCTGTGTTGCATTAAATCGGCATTTTGACCTTCCTCTAATCGTTTGGTCCTCGGAGTCCATCCACCTGCGTTGCAGTGGGTCTCTTTTTTCTGATACCTTCCTATCAATAAATCATTATTTTAGTACTATGCAATAATCTATACTTGTGACATCAATTTCTATATTTTTACAATTACAGATGTTTTCAAAATGTTTAGAAGTACAACCAACATAAGTGTTATTCGCATCGTGTTATCCTTTATGCTTAGCACCCACATCACTAGAAATATTGTTGCATAGCACCCGAGTAAAAATATTATTGATGTACCACCCTAGGTGACATATTTCCTTCCATATTCTATTTAAAGCTGTCACCCTATTCCCTTTTTTAACAGCCTCAAGCCCCCCTGGATTTACTTTGTGTCCCCATTCGGGGTTGAGACACACAGTTTGAAGACTTCTGAGCAGCATGTGGTGGTTGGGTGATTTTATGAGTTTGGTGGATGTGTGCCTGCTGTATTTGAACTCTCAATATAAAATAACAGTGCTTATACCATGTATGGTATGAGCACTATTTTGACAGTACGCGAAAGAGGGTTGATCATTTATGGCTGTTTCATCTACATTCTGACAACAATAGATGTCTAAACATCTAATACATTTGTATTCATCATTCCATTTTTGCCACATCTATAATGTTAAATACTTGAATTAAAAATACATTAGATCTAACTTACAAAACTGAAACCACTTCCATATTTGGTATGCAGTGTCGTTAGCTCGCGAACAAGGGTGAAAGTTTATGGGCCTCATTACACGGAATGTGGTAAGGGTTTACCGGTACCGGTAAGGGCACCGGTACCGGTAAACCCTTACAGCCTTACTACGAGGTCCCTTTGCCGGACCCGACCTCAACGGCTGGTTTTAGCAGCCGTTAAGGAACGGGCCCGCAAAGGGACCTTGGTGCTAATTACGGTGCCGCAATTTGCGGTACCGTAATTAGCTCCTTCCCCATTTCCATTGAGCCCTATGGGGGCAAAAATGGGAATGGGGAAGTGCCTTGGTGAATGGGGAATTACCGCCCCCGCTCACCTTGGAGTAGGGAGGTAATTCTGCCATCCACCAAGGCGGACACGGTAAAATACCGGCGGCAACCATGGCGCTAATAGCGCCATGGTTACCGCATATCGTGTAATGAGGCCCTATGTGTGGCTAATTCTCAGTAGTGTATTTTCAACAGTGGATTTTTATTTTTGGTCCCTTGTAGCAAAATAGACTATGCTTGTAATGTCAAACTCCCTACATTTCTAAGTTTCGGATTGGGCACAGAATACAGTTTAATTGAAAAAGAAAACACCACAGTCAGCTGTATTTTAACATCTAGACTCACATTTTGCTGGCTAAAACTATACGATGGCGTGCAAACACAGAAAGTGAAATATGGACAATCAACCAATCAGACTCTATACAATTTGTTATATGTTTTAGTTATTCCATTCTTGTTATTCAAATCTGTGTGAAAAAATATGTGTTTAGTTTGAATGATGCAAGAAACACAGATAGAGTATGAGAGGAACGTGAGGGTGAGGGCATGAGAGAGTTTCATGGAGGTAGCACAGACAAGATCTATCGAGATAGTGAAATGTTGAGATAGACAGAGATAGGAGTTCTGTAGAGAAAGAGACATTTAGAGAAAAAAAGCAAGAAATGGAGCTAAATAGATAGAGAGAGCCAGAGATAGATTGAATGGTCGGATAATGTGAAGGCGAAAGAAAGCTAGAGAATCAGTCAGTTTTAAGTGAAAGAAACAAAGCGAATGAGAGTTTGAAGTAGAGATATAGAGTGTACAATGCATAGCGACCGAGAAAGATGGAGAGAGAGTGAAAGATAGAGGAAAAAACAAAGATGGAGTGAATGAGGGAGAAAGAGAATAACACATAGGGAGAAGAGACACAGAGGGAGAAACAGAGATAAAGAGAATGAGGGAGAAACAACGACAAAGAGAGATAATCGTCTATGAATAGTGTAGGGAATGGTAGTATTTATTTCTTCCTTGAATTGTGAAACAGATTTTGCACCTGAAGAGGAAAAAGACAGTTAGTAGCATCTACAATCATGGAATCAGTGATGGTTGTTTCTCTTTTTTTTGGATACTACCACTTTCAGAACTATGAACATTGAGGTCGGAATAATAGAGGTAATGGGAAAAATAACAGTGTTTCGTTTAGGAGTTAGAAGAGGTTAAATGGTAAAGTTAGAGTGCTGATATTTGATGAAAATGTTTGTGTAGTATAGTGTTGTTTTAAAATATTTCTAATCATTGGATCATGGGGCAAAACAATGAGATGGGTTGAAAA
The DNA here is from genome assembly GCF_040938575.1 of Ambystoma mexicanum. Classification (NCBI taxonomy): domain Eukaryota; kingdom Metazoa; phylum Chordata; class Amphibia; order Caudata; family Ambystomatidae; genus Ambystoma; species Ambystoma mexicanum. The sequence continues at coordinate 393,486,860 of NC_090930.1, read as the reverse complement.
ATAAAATATTTTAGTGCCAGTGTTAGTATATTTGTTGATAATAATGACTATATATTTTTTTATAGCATGTTAAAAGCAGTTAGGTACCTGATGGTGTATTCTAACTCTAATCCAAGAAATATATTGTGTAAGTATAAATTCATTTTTTCCATTTAATGCATAATTATGTTATATTGTTTCTTCTGTGGCTTACTTTAGGTTTGAAAGTGGTTAGATGCCCATAGGCATATTCTAACTGTATATTATTGTAAATATTTCAAAAAAGGTAGCTGGCGCTCCTCTCCAGAAAGAACATGGTATGATAACCTGTTCTGAGATGAGAGTTTGCAGCACATGCTTTTTGCTCACTGCACCTTTCACAGATGGGAAATATTAATTTGCATATCAGTCTTTGTCCCACCCATATGGGCAGTCCAGCACAGTAATGCTATGGCAATTCCTCTTTGAACAAGAGTACCAACAGCAACCACATACACGTGTCTCAGCCTTGTTGGGCCTCATCAGTGAGGTGAAGCTGTGCCTCTCTCTGCACAGTGATCATGGAGTCCACGTCTGGTTGCCCCCAGGTAACTCAGGGTGAACAACCCCAAGTTCCTTGCAAATATTTCAAAAAAGGTAGCAGGCGCTCCTCTCCAGAAAGAATATGGCATGATAACCTGTTCTGAGATGAGAGTTTGCAGCACACGCTTTTTGCTCACTGTACCTTTCACAGATGGGAAATAGCCATTTGCATATCAGTCTTTGTCCCAACCACATGGGTAGTCCAACACCGAAATGCTATGGCAATTCCTTTCTGGACAAGAGTACTAACAGCAACCCCCTACACGTGTTTCAGCCTTGTTGGGCCTCATCAGTGAGGTGAAGCTGTGTAACTCTGAGCACAGTGAGCATGGAGTCCACGTCTGGTTGCCGCCAGGTAACTCAGGATGACCAACCCCAAGTTCCTTGCAAATATTTCAAAAAAGGTAGCAGGCGCTCCTCTCCAGAAAGAACATGGCATGATAACCTGTTCTAAGATGAGAGTTTGCAGCACACGCTTTTTGCTCACTGTACCTTTCACAGATGGGAAATATCCGTTTGCATATCAGTCTTTGTCCCACCCACATGGGAAGTCCAGCACCGAAATGCTATGGCAATTCCTCTCTGAACAAGAGTACCAACAGCAACCACATACACGTGTTTCAGCCTTGTTGGGCCTCATCAGTGAGTTGAAGCTGGGCCTCTCTGAGCACAGTGATCAGGGCGTCCACGTCTGGTTGCCCCCAGGTAACTCAGGGTGACCAACCCCAAGTTCCTTGCCAATATTTCAAAAAAGGTAGCAGGCGCTCCTCTCCAGAAAGAACATGGTACGATAACCTGTTCTGAGATGAGAGTTTTCAGCACACGCTCCATTTGCATATCAGTCTTTGTCCCACCCACATGGGCAGTCCAGCACTGAAATGCTATGGCAATTCCCCTCAGAACAAGAGTACCAACAGCAACCCCATACACGTGTTTCAGCCTTGTTGGGCCTCATCAGTGAGTTGAAGCAGGGCCTCTCTGAGCACAGTGATCAGGGCGTCCACGTCTGGTTGCCCCCAGGTAACTCAGGGTGACCAACCCCAAGTTCCTTGCCAATATTTCAAAAAAGGTAGCAGGCGCTCCTCTCCAGAAAGAACATGGTACGATAACCTGTTCTGAGATGAGAGTTTTCAGCACACGCTCCATTTGCATATCAGTCTTTGTCCCACCCACATGGGCAGTCCAGCACTGAAATGCTATGGCAATTCCCCTCAGAACAAGAGTACCAACAGCAACCCCATACACGTGTTTCAGCCTTGTTGGGCCTCATCAGTGAGGTGAAGCTGTGCCTCTCTGAGCACAGTGAGCAGGGAGTCCACGTCTGGTTGCCCCAGGTAAATATGAGCATGATTTAATGATTGTATTTTGGTTTAAGGAATATAAAGAAGGCATCTTTTAGGTTTACCGTTAACCATTGTATTGATGTCATGGAACTGCTGTTACATTGTTGTTACAAGTGTTGTTACTCCACTCTAAGATGGCTGCTGCAATGGGGTTTGCTACAGATATACACCAAGCAGCACTTATTAAAGGAAGGACTAAACACCAAACACTGGGCATTGCCGGAAAACAGTGAATTCTACGGAAGGTGGAAATCCACCAGAGAGACTGAAAGCCCTTCTGGCATATATTATACAGGTACTATAGGGCTAAAATGATTGATTAGAGCACAGTATCTGACGCGTGATGGGCGAGAACATGCATTCAATTAGGTGATGTGGCTCCATTGAAGATATACACATAAGAAAACTCCCAGCAAGCAAGGTGCCCCGATGCAGACGGTAAGAGCTTCTCAGTGTCTTAGGCATTGTTTTTTAAAAAACAGGCAGGGTTGCAACTGTGATGCAGTCTCATGCTGAATATTTTGTGTGAAGGTGACTTCAGAGCATAAAATAACACACAGATGTGTGTTTCTTTTTATAGTTGTGGGGATTGATTCCTAAGAAGATGAGAGGTTTACATTAATTACCACAAGAGCAATATACGTTAACAGCTAACGGCCCACTATCCCTAAATTGGTGTAAGCAAGGGTATCGTGCACGATTCACATCTACAGCTAATTCTAAGGTTATTTTTTGCAGCTTGGGCATACATACACAGGACAGATTCCGTTTTTCTCCCATTGTGGTGGGAAAGAAGTGACTGATATAATTGATCAGGAACACCGATATTTGTGGACATATAATCTTCATGAATATTTACAAATGGTGCGAATTTAGTTTGGGTGTGAAAAGCGGCTCCTTTAGTTATGGTCCCTGAAGAATGTTCCACAGTTACAGATTACGGAACACAGAAACATGATATGTTGGGCATAGTAGGCATGCATCAATGAACTTGTCTTTACAAAAGTACACAGAATTGCTTGTAGTTTTTTTGTATTGATGTGAGTAGGCTGTTCTTGAGCTCGATACATTCGGATTGGGCATAATACTCAAGTTATTGCCAAGGACTCAAGATATCATGGAGCAATCACAGTGGTCCTTAAATGTAATCATATTTTTGTGCTATTAAGCAGTGATTTCATTGTTTAGAAAGGTGTAGGTGTTCACAGGTTTTTCTTTTATTATAGTACATAGTTTACATAAAAAGCTACACCACAAAAGAATTGTAAAGAATCCCAGCAATCAGAAATACAATCCCAAATACCAACTGTACAGAATGAAATAATGATCTTGTCTTTAAAATTGAATACACTCAGCAATAACTTTAAAGAACTATTAACTTATGTTAAAAATAATTTTATTACAAAATGTTGCTTATCACTCTCTTAATTGTACTTGTCCTCCTTCCCCCCAGCACTCACCCCAATAAAATTCACAGAACATAAATCAAACATAGTTTGATGAAACTTCTCTCCCTCTCTCCCCAGATGATAACTTCATTGAAATTCCAAACTCTCCCATTTATGTTTCTCATTCTGATACCCAATCCATTTCATACATTTTTTCTACTAAAAATATCTTCTATATTATTGTGTAATACATTCTTATTTCTTTTTTAAAACCCCAAACAATAGTCTGCAAACACAGCGACCATTCGGAGGGTCCATTTGAGTAATGGGGCGTCCGCGGACATCGCACCCCGTCTGTACATGTCCAATCTTGCACAACATATTTTAAATTAGTCCACAGACAACGTGCCCGTTTGTGAACATCCCACACATGCGCCAAGCATCTCCCACTTGCCGATTTGTGCAGACACCCGCCACCACCACGGATGCTCCACACATGTCATCATGTCACTGCACCCGTGCGGTGTGTCAATGAGTACACGGACAATGTGTACACAGACAGTGTTTGTGAGAGTGGACCATTTGAAACTGCATTGTCGGCCAATCTAGAGTTGAAAGTTTACACTCCCAGAGCCTCTAGACCTATTCTTAGTTGATCTGTCAACTTTATTCAAGGACTGTTTCAACTCGGTAGTCCGCGGACAGTCGTGAGGTCCGCATCAGTTCCTTTGAAAGTACTACCCATTACCTTTAGTCAATCTCAATTTGGCAGACCAGGAGACAGCATCTTTTCACATCTACTTCTAGGAGACTTCGAAGAGTTCAAGAACGGCATCTATCATGACCCTCTCACCTTCCCAGGGGCCACCATCACCATCACCACATGGAGAACCTGCACAGGGGAACAAGCACAATGATGTGGAGCATAACAAGAAACTGAAAAATGAGGCAGAGGAGGTTTCTACCTCCAGCACCCAGAGAGGATCATTGGTGTAGCGGTTTTTTAAAACAGGTGGGGTTTTATAACACTCACCTGATTCCCGCAGAGGCGCCGGTCTTGACTGGGTGAATGCCGTATCTTCAAAGGTGATGTGTAACACACGGTTGGCTCTTTGGGCTGGACCTCTGTGCACTGTATGTCTGACTCGAAGAGTAAGATGTCTGCAGATAGAAAATATGGGATTAATGAACTGGGGTTATTGGGTGCCTCTCTCCTCTTCCCTTTCTCTTCTCCTGTAGAACCCCAAAGGTTAACGCCCTCACCTTAGGCAAGTGAACGCCGAGCTCTCCATCTGCCTCGGGGCAGGGTGCCGTAACCAGTTTCTTCACTGGATAAGGGTGCAGGCCTCTTGATCTCAGAGGACTGCTGTCCGTCGTTAACTGCACGAACGGTAAGTTCTGGGTACTTCAAATGTCTTAAAAGTCTTTTGTAATGATATCTCTTGTTTTGCAGGGTTCCGGCGATGGCGGATGGCGGGCTGATGAGAGTTGAGGATCGAACCCGCGTGAGGAATAGAAGCGCCTGGAAGCACGTAAGTAAGCGCTTGTAGCCTGCTTCACGATGCGCACTAACTGTCCCTTTTATCTTGCAGGTACAAGTTCGGAGCTTTAGAGAAGCTGAAGGGTGCTGGAATACCCACTGGATTCGGCGTGGGAAGGAGTAATGGCACGTGAGTAATAAAGTTGCCCAATGTCTTTAAACGCACCTTCTTTTGTCTTTCAGATGCGGGATGCAGCGCCGAAGGCCTCCGGAGCGTGCGAAGAGCTGGTAAGCTTTTGTCTTTCAGATGCCGGAATGCAGTGCGAAGACCTCCGGAGCATGCGAAGAGTAGGTAAGCCTTTGTCTTTCATATGCCGGAATGCAGCGCGAGGCGTTGGTGACAGCCGATGGACCAGGTAAGAGATGCGCTGCCACTGAAGACCGTAGTGCTAACCTGTTCTTTCTTTGTCTTTACAGGTGCTGCTGAAGACTGGATTCCAGGATGGTAAGCCTTTGTTCCCTTAGGCCCAGGATCAGAAGCAGAAGACACAATGAGCGTTCTGCTGCAGAGAATGCAGAATAACGCAAAGCAAGATTCATCCATCGGGTGTGGTTTGAATAGCCTCCTGTAGTGCTTAGGTGTCTCCTTCCACAGCCACGCCTAGGTAAGAAAAGAGTTCCTGCTTTCCAGAAGAGTTCCAGTGTTCTGAACCTAGGGAGTGGCTCCTGCCCCACCCAACAGGAAAAGTAGTCCCAAACAGAAGAGGATCAGGGGTTCAACTGGCAGGTAAGTAAGCAGCATGGTCTGCTGCAGGTAAGTCCACCCAAGCATTATGAGCCCGGCGCTTCCAGCGCTGGGACTGGGCATCTTTATGAGCCTGGTGCCACTGGCGCCAGGACAGGGTCCAAAAGGTCCCAAGTGGGACTGGCTGGCACTCGGAACCGGGGTTATGGGTCTGCTTCCAAGGGAGTCGGGCAAGTCCTGATCTTTTGGAAGCAGAGATCATGACAGCACCCCCCCTCAAGGCCCCTCCCAAACCGGGCTTCTCCGGGGGTTTGGGCTTGTTAGGAAATGTTCGATGAAATCTTTTGATTAGATGAGGCGCGTGGACATATTCTGCAGGTTCCCAGGATCTTTCTTGGGGACCGTAGCCTTTCCAGTCAATCAGGTAAAATAGTTTAGATTTGGAGATCTTGGAATCCAGGATGCTTTTGACTTCAAACTCGAGTTCTCCATCAACTAGAATAGGTTTTGGAGATGTAGTTAGTCGGGTTTGAGGTTGCACAGGTTTTAATAGAGAGACGGGGAAGACCGGATGTATCTTCATGTGAGGGGGCAAGTCCAACTTGACCGCTACTGGATTTACTATGGTAGTGATGGAATAGGGACCAAGGTATCTTGGGTTGAATGTGCGTGGTCCTTTTAGAGGTAGATATTTGGTGGATAACCAGACTTGATCTCCTACTTGATATTGGGGGGCTTCCTTCCGATGTTGGTCTGCTCCTTTCTTGTATTGTTCTTTAGCCCTTTGAAGGTGAGAAACGGCTTCCTGAAAGGCTTGGGTGATTGTAGAATGCAGGTGGTCTACTGCTGGTGTTCCAAGATCTTGGAGTGGATCCAACTCCGAGGTTCGAGGGTGACTACCGTATAAAAGAAAAAACGGGGTCTTCCCAGTTCCCGAGTGGACAGAGTTATTGTAGGCATATTCGGCTATCCAAAGGATATCTTTCCAAGTTTTTTCAGTTTGTTGTAGCATGCAGCGCAAATACTGTTCCAGAGTTTGATTGGTCCTCTCGGTTTGTCCGTCGGTTTGAGGCTGGTGGCTGGTCGAAAGTCTCACATCAATTTGAGCCGACCGACAGCAACTTCGCCAAAAATGAGAAATAAATTGACTACCTCGATCCGAAATTAGAACTGAAGGAAAACCGTGCAGTCGGACGATGTTTTCGAGAAATTCTCGGGCCAGAGTTGCTGCTGTTGGTAAGCCTTTGAGTGGAATGAAATGCGCCATCTTGGAGAATAGGTCCACGATTACTAGGATCGTATTGTATCCGGAGCATGGAGGTAGATCGGTGATGAAGTCCATAGAAAGCGTATGCCAAGGGCGAGGCGGGATGTCAATAGGGCGTAAGAGGCCGGCTGGTTTTTCCTTTTGACTCTTGTTTTGGGCGCATACTCCACAGGACATTTTAAAGTCTCTGATATCTTTTTTCCAAGACGGCCACCAGAAGTAGCGCTTGATCTTTTCCGAGGTCTTGGTCATACCGGGATGTCCTTCCATTAAAGAATCGTGATAACAAGAGATTACCTTTTTCTGTAAATCTGTGCTGGGCAGGTATAACCGTTCTTGGAAATATAATAGGTTGTCCTTCACCGTAAAGTCCTTTCCCTGCAGCTGCCAATTCTGTATGTCTGCTGGAGTTACCAGTAGCCTGGCTTTATCCTTAACTTCCTCTATGGATTGTGTGGCGATTACACCTAGAATTCTTTGTTCGGGAATGATAGGTACAGGTTTAGGATTGATCAAATGTTCTTCCACTCCCATCCGAGAAAGGGCATCAGCTTTACCGTTTTTTGTACCAGGTCGATAGGTAATTATGAAGTCAAACTCGGCAAAGTATAGTGCCCAACGGAGTTGCCTAGAGGATTGAGCTTTTGCGGTTTTCAAATATTGCAGGTTTCGGTGATCTGTAATCACAGTAACGGTGTGTCGGGCCCCCAGAAGATAATGCTGCCAAGCCTTAAAGGGGGACTTGATAGCTAGAAGTTCCTTATCAGTAATAGTGTAATTGATTTCAGGAGGCGAGAATTTGCGGGACCAAAATGCCACAGGATGCAACTGATTGGTTACTGGGTCCTTTTGTGATAGAACTGCCCCCATGGCAAGGCTCGAAGCATCAGTTTCAACGATGTAGGGGAGTTCGGGGCGAGGATGTTTTAAGATCGGTGCAGAGATAAATCTAGTCTTCAAATTCTGGAAAGCTTGTTCCGCCTCGGTAGACCATTCAAAACGTTTGTTTTTCTTTAACAAGGCGGTGATGGGCTGGACTATTCGAGAGAATTCGGGGATAAACCTGCGGTAAAAGTTAGCGAAGCCTAACATGCTTTGAACACCTTTTACGGAGGTTGGCGATGGCCATTTGAGAATTGCATCGACCTTCTTTGAATCCATACGCACTCCGCTAGGTGATAATATGAATCCCAAGAATTCAACTTCAGTCACGTTGAAAACACATTTTTCCAACTTAGCGAAAAGTTTGTGTTGACGCAATCTCTCGAGGACCATTTTCACGTGTTTCCGATGTTCAGTTTCCGATGAAGAATAAACGAGGATGTCGTCAATGTAAACAACAACACACACATCTATGAGCTCTCTGAGGACATCGTTCATAAAATATTGAAAGGCGGCCAGGGCATTGCAAAGTCCGAAGGGCATGACCTGATATTCAAATAGCCCATACTTTGTGCGGAAGGCCGTCTTCCATTCATCACCCTCTTTTACTCGTACCAAGTGGTAGGCTCCTCTAAGATCCAGCTTTGTATATATGCATGCTTTTCTGACTTGGTCCAGGAGTTCAGGGATCAAAGGTAACGGATATCTATTCTTAACGGTGATCTGGTTCAGGGCGCGATAATCTATACAAGTTCTAAGGTCCCCTTCTTTTTTTGGAACGAAGAACAAAGCTGAGGAAGCAGGGGACTTGGAAGGACGAATAAACCCATTCGCTAGGTATTGATCCAGGTATTGTCGGAGGTGAAGATTCTCAGGCTCGGTGAGGGCATAAATTCTACTACAAGGAGGAGTAGATCCAGGTATCAGGTCTATCTGGCAGTCATAAGACCTATGAGGAGGTAGAGAGTTAGCCTGATCCTTCCGGAAAACATCTTGGAATTCTAGGTATCCAAGGAAATTGCTGCCAGTGCAACACCAGGTCGAGGGTGACAAGTAGAGACACATTCTGGAAACTGAACCGTTCTTGCTCGCCAATCGATCTGAGGATTGTGCTTCTCTAACCAAGGAATTCCTAGAATAATCTGGAACTGAGGGGCCTTGATCACATCGAACACAATCTTCTCATGGTGTCCATCTTGACTTACTAGCGTCACTTCTTGGGTGGTATGCGTTACTGGTCCGGAGGCTATCTCCGTACCATCCACCGTAGTAATGACGTCCTTTACAGCCTTTGGACAAAGAGTCAGATTCATCCTCAAAACCATTTCATGATCCACATAATTGCCGATGGCACCGCTGTCGACGTAAGCTTCAATCGCATGTAATCGATCCGGATGTTCAGGGCTAATGAGGACCATAGGTATCACGAAATGCGAGGTCACGGAACTGGTTTTAACGCTCGGCAAGAGGACCTCTATTCTTGTCAGGCGAGGTCGTCTCCCTGCTCAGAGTTTGTGACCCTGGTAACTGCAGCTCCTACTGCCTTCTTGGCTGGTTTCACCGGACAGTCTCGAAGAAAGTGCCCCGAGTTTCCGCAATAGAGGCATAATTGCAGCTGTTTTCTCCTTTCCCGCTCCTTTTGTGTTAGTGGTCCTTTCAGGCCCCCTATTTGCATGGGTTCCCCGGAGTCTACTCCTTTGGTAGGAGTTGGTGGTTTGGAAAATACTCGAGCATCAAACTTGGAACGATCGGCCTTCCTGTTCTGCAGTCTGTGGTCAATTTGAACGACTAAGTCAATATAGTCCGAACAGTCTTGCGGGGGATTCACTACTTGGGCTAACACATCTTTGAGCTCTCCACGTAGACCTCTATAAAACAGCGTAATCCTTTTGTCCTCAGGCCATCGAGTTTCCACTATCAGTCTGTTGAAAGACGCAATATAAGCCAAAAGGTCTTGATTACCCTGTCGCAATGAAAGGAGCTCATTGTTCAAGGCCTGCCCCTGTGAATGTCTTGCAAACAGTTTTTCCATACTGAGCTGAAAAGCTTGAAAATCATGGAGAACCGGATCATCTTGATTAACTAGAGGGATCGACCAGTCTGCTGCATTGCCACTAAGGTACGAAAGCACGAAAGCTACCTTAGCTTGATCAGTTGGAAAGGCTGCTGGCCGGCATAAGAAGTGCAACCGGCACTGATTAATAAATACTGCAAACCTCTTTGGGTCACCAGAAAATCGTTCAGGCGGAGCCAGAGGTACATTCCCAGGTAGGTTGATCTGCACTGGGTTCGTAGAGGATGTTGAAGGAAGATTTGCCCCTGATGCGGGTAACGGAGTTTGTCCGGCTTGTGACTGTAGCAATTGTCTAGCGAGATCGTCTGTTCGCTCCTTGGAAATAATCAGTTCCCTTCTTAGAGCATTCGTTTCCTGACGGGCTGCATGCACTTCTGCTCTAAGTTCCCCAAGTAACTGGGCTAGCTGGTCGGTATCCGAGGTTTCCATAGCACCTGGGTGGGAGTTTTGCGGTAGGCTTTGCGTTCTGTAACGCTCACCTGATTCCCGCAGAGGCGCTGGTCTTGACTGGGTGAATGCCGTATCTTCAAAGGTGATGTGTAACACACGGTTGGCTCTTTGGGCTGGACCTCTGTGCACTGTATGTCTGACTTGAAGAGTAAGATGTCTGCAGATAGAAAATATGGGATTAATGAACTGGGGTTATTGGGTGCCTCTCTCCTCTTCCCTTTCTCTTCTCCTGTAGAACCCCAAAGGTTAACGCCCTCACCTTAGGTAAGTGAACGCCGAGCTCTCCATCTGCCTCGGGGCAGGGTGCCGTAACCAGTTTCTTCACTGGATAAGGGTGCAGGCCTCTTGACCGCAGAGGACTGCTGTCCGTCGTTAACTGCACGAACGGTATGTTCTGGGCACTTCAAATGTCTTAAAAGTCTTTTGTAATGATATCTCTTGTTTTTCAGGGTTCCGGCGATGGCGGATGGCGGGCTGATGAGAGTTGAGGATCGAACCCGCGTGAGGAATAGAAGCGCCTGGAAGCACGTAAGTAAGCGCTTGTAGCCTGCTTCACGATGCGCACTAACTGTCCCTTTTATCTTGCAGGTACAAGTTCGGAGCTTTAGAGAAGCTGAAGGGTGCTGGAATACCCACTGGATTCGGCTTGGGAAGGAGTAATGGCACGTGAGTAATAAAGTTGCCCAATGTCTTTAAACGCACCTTCTTTTGTCTTTCAGATGCGGGATGCAGCGCCGAAGGCCTCCGGAGCGTGCGAAGAGCTGGTAAGCTTTTGTCTTTCAGATGCCGGAATGCAGTGCGAAGACCTCCCGAGCATGCGAAGAGTAGGTAAGCCTTTTTCTTTCAGATGCCGGACTGCAGCGCGAGGCGTTGGTGACAGCCGATGGACCAGGTAAGAGATGCGCTGCCACTGAAGACCGTAGTGCTAACCTGTTCTTTCTTTGTCTTTACAGGTGCTGCTGAAGACTGGATTCCAGGATGGTAAGCCTTTGTTCCCTTAGGCCCAGGATCAGAAGCAGAAGACACGATGAGCGTTCTGCTGCAGAGAATGCAGAATAACGCAAAGCAAGATTCATCCATCGGGTGTGGTTTAAATAGCCTCCTGTAGTGCTTAGGTGTCTCCTTCCACAGCCACGCCTAGGTAAGAAAAGAGTTCCTGCTTTCCAGAAGAGTTCCAGTATTCTGAACCTAGGGAGTGGCTCCTGCCCCACCCAACAGGAAAAGTAGTCCCAAACAGAAGAGGATCAGGGGTTCAACTGGCAGGTAAGTAAGCAGCATGGTCTGCTGCAGGTAAGTCCACCCAAGCATTATGAGCCCGGCGCTTCCAGCGCTGGGACTGGGCATCTTTATGAGCCTGGTGCCACTGGCGCCAGGACAGGGTCCAAAAGGTCCCAATTGGGACTGGCTGGCACTCGGAACCGGGGTTATGGGTCTGCTTCCAAGGGAGTCGGGCAAGTCCTGATCTTTTGGAAGCAGAGATCATGACAGCTTTACCAAAAGCTTGAGCTGCCTAGGTTCAATTCATTGAGTGCAAGGTTGTACTCAATCACAGACAACCTAGGCAGTATTCTTTTGTGACCACCTCCATGAGACATCACAGGTGCTCTAGGAAAGACTATTCCTTTCTCAGGGAGAAGTAGGTTATCTTCCTCCACCCCATCTTCCTTAAAAGTTCCTACCACCACACAGGCTACTCCTGTGGGCCAGAGGATCCCACCGGCTGTCTGGCATGCCATACAGAACACTGTTGACCCTTACCTTTCGAAAGTCACAATACTCTGTTTGTACTGGGAAATACCACTCTGCTGGGAGGAGCAGTTTCAGAGTGCCTTCGAGGCCACGGTCAAGGAGTTTGAGAAACACAGCCACCTACCTTAAATTTAACATCATCTCCTGTCCACCTGCCCCTCCATATCTGTGGTGGGGGCCCCTTCCCTACCAATCGTACCTCCTTGCCTCTCCTACAAAAAAAATATACAAGCCAGAAAGACAAAAAAAAGGTTAATTTAGGATCCACCTTTCATGGATAAAAAATAGAACTAAAAATAAAAATCAAAGGACCTTTTGCCGTCTGCATAGTCTGTGGACAGTACGAAGATCAGCAAACATGTGGTAAATGCCAGCCATGGAGTAGGGGAATTAAAATCCATTAACTTGTTTTTCGTTTACAAATGGTGGCTCTTTTTTTAGGGTTTTTATATACTGCACAAACAAATGTTCTAATGAACTTAATTATTTTTTCTAACTTTCACAAAAACGACTTCTATCTTTTTCAGTTTTTCTTTTGATGTACTACAACTAGTCCTGTTAAGTATTTCAATCCGGCGATACACCCTGGTCTCAGCCTAGTATGCAGCGCACAACTGAAATGTTTATTTTGTTATAAAGGTAGGTTCAATATTTGAGAGATATACTACTCATATCACACCCCTTTTTCAAATACACTGGGTCACGGTGGACCAGGAACCATGCTGTTTGGTAAAGGTAATATTTATCTATTTATTTAAAATTCAAGAAAATCATACACTTTTTAATATATGGGGCAGCAATCACCATTGTGGTGACTATAACAATAACAATAGGAATGTAGGCAATGCACTTAAATGAACCCTTTAGCAACACAGATAGAAAACACCAGAGAATAGAGACACTTTTGAATTTTTAGAAAGATAGCACTGAAGTTAGGATTTCCCCCTGTAATATTCCTCAACCCACAAATAATCAACTCTAAATAGATGTAAGGAAGCAGCAGGTCATCAGGAATGAGGAATAAGAAACAAAATTCGAATCCAACCTTCCCTCCCCAAACAAGAGAGAAAAACGGATTTGAAACCCTTGCAATGTTAAAATGACACTCGGAAATGGCTGAATAAAACAATGAATGTGTGCAAAAATCCTTAAATAAGTACAATTCTGTATGGGAGCAACACTCGAAGGTTACAAGCAATCATAAGCAATAGATTGAGCAAAAGCATACAATTCGAAAATGAATGGAAGGTTTAAAACAATTGATAGTAAAAACAACACATGTAAAACTTTGTAAAAATGCTCATTCCCGCCTGAAATTAACCAAACGGTTTTTGATACAAACGGGTGAAATTCACTGATTTGGAGTGTGTTTTTTTTGGTTGCGGTGTATCTATAGCTCTTAGGTACAATCAGGAGGTGAAATGAAGTCTCTAGCTGAGGCAGATGTGCAATGTAGAATAAGAGGCGTTTTTAGAGAAATCGAGTAGTGAAAACAGAAAAGCAATTCAGTTTGGATAAGAATAGTTTTACTCTATACTAGAGCATTCAGGCTAGAATACCAAAGAGGGACACAGTAAGCTCCAGGGTTGATTCAGGAGTTCAACCCTAGTTCCCTGGCACCTGCCCTGGCAGAACCAGTCTGATCACTCGAAATAGAATTGATAGCGTAGGATTTAAAGTACAAGAATTACTAAATAGATAACGCTTGCCCTAGAAATCAATGACAGGGTTGATACTACAGACCACTTTAGGACTGTCAAGGGTTTTGTCACCACACGGATCTGGTCTAACAAAGGACAGCTGGGAAAACTCAGCGGGACATATCCGCTGGGCAATTCTGGTCACCGGACTGCACTGGACTGGCACTTCTGGTTACTGGATACTACCGATTAGCGGGATGGGAGGTTTGCAGCAGGCATACATGTAGTGGCAGTAAGCCAAGCTGGTTTAGGAAGCTTCCCACAATTTGGGTAATGGGATTTTAGAATAGAGGTTTCAGATTGAGGCCTTGCTGGGAATGGGGTCAGCAATGTATAGGCCTTGGCTTTGCAAAGAAAATCTGGAATCAGGATCAAAGCAGGATGAGGGAAACAGGAACTGGACGCCACACAGAAATTCAGGAAGAGAGTCAGGAATCAGTGTCTTTGTTGTCAGGGACCATTTATATACAGCAAAGTGACATCATTGACTATATTGCTGGGCTGGCTTAGCTAAGCACACCTTTAACCAACTGGATTAAGCAATAAATGTTAGCGGCCTCCCCTGGGCGGTACCCAGTTTAGGAGGTTGTATTTGTATGAGGTAAAAAGGCTTCCCACAGACCTTTTTGCCAAAAATCTGTCATATCAGTATTTAAGCATTTGTACAATGGTAGCACCTTAATAAATTGGATAATCAGGACACAAATTGTATGTAAAGTACAGACATCCAATCCTGCAATCTATGAGACCTTATTTGGGGCAGTTACTACTTTTTCATCATTTTAGGCATGAAAAGTTCTGGCTAAAATTCCATAATTCTATCCATATGTGGGTACTGTCATGAGGGATGTATGTACAAAAATGTATGTTTGAAACATTTATACTTTTCTTTAAATCCTCAATATTTCACAATTTCTGTCCAGAGTGTGTCAAGACATTCTAAACGTTTCAAAATAAAGAACACACCATCAATTGTAAACTGGGAAGTGTTCACAATTTTTCAAAGTCTTGCTGCAGAAATAGAAGTCTTTAAAGTTTCTTCATGAAATAATCTTTAAAAGCAAATGGCAGGGCTGGACGATTTTATTTCCCTTGTCAGCTGACACCAACTGGCATTTCCTTCAAAGCAGGATGGGGGGTTTCAGCTTGATTGTAGATTGTATTGCCCTTTCACACTTTCAAATTCCTTTCCCTACGAGCTTCATTGTCCGGGGGCTCAATAGAGACGAAAGTCTGCCCAACCCTGTAATTATCAGGGAGTTGCCAGGAGCTGCTGAGAGAGAGAGAGCCCTCCTCCAAGCAGAAAACCTGTTTTTCAACTTGCAACTGCAGCACCCTGGTTTTAAAAATCCTTAATTTATGCTCTTAAATCCATAATTAAAACAAGCCTATTGCATTAAATAATCCAGTCTCAACAGCAACAAACCTTTCTCATTGCTAGGTAATGCAAGCTTTCATTCAGTAATTTACCTTTTAAACAGACCATTTTTTTTTCTGTAGTTTGGCAAAGGCCCGTTTTATTTACACGTGGTGCAGCTAATATTTCTTTCTTTAATTCAACTTTTCATCTCCAGCAGATTCACACACTGTCTTGCAGCTATAATTATTTGCTTGAATGCTGGAGTTGTTCTGCAGCATGGATACATTGAGACAGGCATTGCTCAGCTATTTAGAGTCTTTCTATGAACAGCTGAGTTTTAGATACGTTTGCAAAAGAAATTAACGTGTTTCCCGTTTAAAATGAAAACAAAGCCCCTGGTTGATTTTTTTTTCAGAGTTGGTTTGACAGGGTTTGTCAATTCAGAATTAGACCCAATTTGGCTGAGCGCAAGGACTTCTCCTGGGCCTGGTAGGGTTTATTAATCACAGTGGTTTCAAAATTAATGGATGGAATTAGCGTCAACGCAGCTTTTACAAAGAGTGAAAAAGTTTCATTGTAAAAGGGAATTGTTTGGTTTTTCAGTAAGGCAATGCTGCCTATTTACTTAATTCCATGTTAATTGTTGCAGAGCACACTGGCACATTCCTGCAGTGTGTACTCTGTTCCCCCCGCCTCAAAATGTGTATGGCAGGGTGGCGCAGCCATTTTCCTAGTGCTTGTAAAAACAAAATTTTGAGAAGGTGGCACGCACAGGAGTCAGCGCAGCCATTTTGTTGTTTGTTGCGCCAATGCAGCACAGTGATGTGGGGCAATGCATTGAGCGGGTCAATATATCCCACAGTACTAAAAGAATCCTTCACAACATATTTCACGAGTTCCCAAAAAAAAGTCAGTGCATTTGGGAAATTCAAAAGAAAAATCTGTTTTCCCACATCAGTCAAATGCATTGCATCTCTTCAAAAAATATTTACACCATTCAATTTGATATTTGTGTTGTCAAAAGATGTAATTCCTAAACCAAATAAAAACGCACACACACCTTTATTGACATGCTGCTAGCTTCTTCAATTTCAGAACGAAACAAGTTTGGACATCTCCATATTTGACTTTCATGGATTTCAGAAAAAAATATATTTGTAGCTGGAAACAGTTCCATTAGATTTTTTAGCTAGTCCCCCAATGTCCTCTTTCCATGGCAGACATCCTTAAAAGACATCCTTAAAAGACCCAGACCGCAAATGCGGATCCATGGACTACCGTGATGTCCGCGGACACCGCTGCACAGGGCAGCCTTTCTACCTATACTGGCCACAACTACCAGAATTGAATTAAACCATATAACAAGTACGTACAATGTACCTACAATTAACAAGACCCGCCCTGAACCTCTGCACTCCCAAGGACATCCACGAACACTAAAATTGACTGCATACTCAGCAGCAACTACAACGCTTTTATTCACCTATAAAAACAGCTCTATATCAATTTTATTCCACCCCCACCCTTTCCAGGCCCTCTTTCAGCCACCAAATAACCCCAAATGTGTTTTCCATACTTTTTCACCAATGCGCTATCCAAGGACACTAGTGGCTGTCTGCAGATCCAACTTGGTGACCGTTTCTA
This sequence comes from Ambystoma mexicanum, assembly GCF_040938575.1. Lineage (NCBI taxonomy): Eukaryota > Metazoa > Chordata > Amphibia > Caudata > Ambystomatidae > Ambystoma > Ambystoma mexicanum. The sequence goes on along the minus strand of NC_090930.1, from coordinate 393,470,217 downwards.
AAAATATGACGGAGCTCACGTTTTTCACCATGCAATCAGTGGGCGCATATGATGCCTCTGGACTTCATGCCAGATCCTGATAAGTCCAGAATCCGAAAATAAGTCCACAGACCAGACCCAGATATCACACATTTCTCTTTACCTACTTTTTGGCAATTTTAAAATAAACTGCTGGACGGACACCAAATTATAAAAGCACACTTTCAGTACCAATCCACCATTTCTAGCACAAATTTGGTAAAAATCCATCCAGCGTTGTGGGCTGTAGGAGCAAGGGCATATTTCTTTCCATTGCGTCTATGAGGATTTCCACACATTTTTGGACTCCCGCCATAACATTGCCACCCTGAACAAAACCACACCAATCTTCCGCAAATCATTCTGAGGGGGCCATATACCCTTTTTTGCAAAGTTTGGTGAGGATTCATCCAGGGGGGAAAATGTAATAAGCTGCCCAAGAAGTGTTCTTTCTATGAGTTGAGCAACTTAACCATAACTACATGGCCACTACCAAAGGCCCATATATATGTGTATATATTGGCCACTACCAAAGGCCCATATATATGTGTATATATATATATATATATATATATATATATATATATATATATATCAGTGAAAAAACTTTGTTAAAGGGACATTATGATTAAGTTGCGCTACTAAAAACCTATGAAATTCAGTGAAAAAACTTTGAAACCTTGTTAAAGGGACATTATGGTTCCAAGTAAAACCAAAAAACCCTTGAAATTCACCAGTTATGGTAACTAAGCAACCATAACTCGCGCCACCACCGTGCACTGCTAAGACTAACACCCATAAGCTTGCCATGTTGAATAGAGAAATGATACCCGTTTTCTTATTAGACTTTTGCATACTGTGAAACATGTGATGAGTAGATAATAAAACCCACTTACTACATAATTGCATTATTATAGACAAAACACAAAGAGACAACACCACATACAAATATGAGTATATACAAGGAAATTGAAGTAAGAAAAAAACAGCAGTAGTAGCAAAAAGTGTTCATAACCTAACTGATGTCATCAATGACATTTGCGATGTCATCTTTGATGTCCTGGGTGTTAGTCTTAGCAGTGCACGGTGGTAGTACGAGTTATGGTTGCTTAGCTTACCATAACTGGCGAATTTCAGGGGTTTTTCGGCTTTACTTGGAACCATAACGTCCCTTAAACAAACTTTGTTTATTAGCATGCAAACAATATACAAAGATGTAGTGTAAACAGCAAGTTCTCACAGATGGCTTTACACAGAATGTTGCAAAGTAAGCATTTATGCTCGTTCACAGTGAAGGTCAGCTGCTTCCATTTTTTTCTCGCGGCCCGGAGAGGCCCACGACTCCTAGTATAAGGTTCTATTTTTTTTTACCTTGACAGACAGAGATTGTGCTGAAAGACTTCTTTTGAAGAAGTGTAGCAAAAACGTAAGACACGATAAAGATGAAATTTCTGAAACAAAACCACTTTTGTATATTATATCACTTTGAGAAAGATCGTTGGCACACGCGGAGTCGTATTTTGGGACTGCACTACACTTGGACAATGGAAAATGCAATTATAATGTAAGTAACCCTTTAGATTATTTTATACCGGAATATAATAACAATAGCGTGGCATTAAAGCCCGGTCAAGTTGTACTTGTTCGTTCAATGTGGCATATTGTTTTCTACCGCGCACTATCACCGTCGAATTGATCCCCTGTCGTTTAGAGGGCTCTGAAAAAGGCAGACGACACAGGGTGGGTTAATAGAAATAATTTAACCGGTCTGTAGCCGGTCAAGCGCTCTACTCGCTGTGTCACTTCACTGTAGCTGGTCAAGTGGCACAGCGAGTAGAGCGCTCGCTTTGACATCCGTGCAAAGCTTGCTAACACAGGTTCGAATCCGGGCACGGCCACACTCAGCCTTTCATCCTTCCGTGGTCGATAAATGAGCACCACACACCGTGGGTAATAATAAGCAGTACTGAGATACCTGACGGTTCTTAGCGCTATATAAATGCGAAAATATTATTATTTTATTATTAACATACTCTGTTGCACTATCTTCGCTAGCAAATAGTTTCACGCCCTAATAAATAAAATTAATATTTTTAATAAAGATCGGCTGGTGAGACTAATTTATGTTTTTTAAAACAGGTTTGTTGCCCCATTTTGCCAATGTCACGATTTTCAGACGCCATCGGATGGATTTTTCAACTGCCAAGTGCAGCTCCATGTAAGCAACTTCATGACCCTCACCATTTTATGGGACAATCGCCAAGGACCAATATGCCCTTACGCAGTACTAGCGGCTAGAAGCAACATACCAACCATTATGGTGGTCTAATGCCTCATTGTTGGAGCAACCTTCCGATTATCAGTGCGACAAAGGAACAGCGCGTGGCTCAAAATAAACTTTTGCTGATCGACAGCAGAGACAATTGCAAATCGCTGAATATTCACTAAACATTTCATGTGAAATAAATGTACTTTACCAAATGTACAATCCTGCTGTTTACTTTTAAACCACAGTTTCATATTCCGAATTGTGGCACACTGTGTTTTAAGCTGATCTAACCCCCTCTGTACCGCAAATGAACATCGTGTGGCACAACATGAACTTTTGCGGATCGACAACAAAGACAAATGCAAATCGCTGAATATTCTCTAAACATTTGATGTCAAATAAATGTACTTTACAAAATTTACAATCTTGCTGTTTGCCTTTAAATCACAGTTTCATATTCCGAATTGTGGCACGCTGTGTTGTGACATAATGTGTGTTGTCTTCCGGGTTCTGTGTAAAGTCGCGTAGGACTGGAGACGACTGGGCGCGTTTGATGACGCACCCTGTAACGTCACGGAGAGAAGCGGGGAATATGAATGCTTTCATAATGTCAGGTTTAGGGGCGGGAGATATGATTTAGTGTCGCAAAAGCAAGTCAGCCAGGTCAATAGCGCCAGTCATAGGATTTTCACATAATGTCAGTGCACACCAGCCTGATTTATCGTTTCTTTAGTGGACAAAAAGTCGGGTGAGGCCCATAGGAAATTGTACTATCAGCGGACAAAAGGAGGGTTCGTAGAACACTTTCAACCTGACAACGAACAATACAAACAACGTTCTCAGAACACCCCCATTTTGTGTAATGGCAACCATTTCGGTGGTGGCAGCTGCTGACTGATTTGCACATGGCTGGTCCCCTTTTGCAATAGCACAGACGGGCTAAAAAACGGTGGTGTGGAAGGTTGCCCAGAGCAATTGCCAGTGGTTTAGATTCATTCGAAACCTTCCGCCCATCACTTTTGTGGTCAGTTTGTTTCTCCTTGTGAGAGAGGGTATGCCCAGATGTGGGTCCCTTGCTCGCTGCGCCACAGGGAACCAGGCTACACCTCACTGAGGAGGTCCAACAAGGCCGAAACATGTCTGGGGTTGCTTGGTTTTCTGTGCAGAGGGGACCTGGCCTAGCAGTTCGGGCTGGGCTGCTACCTTCGGTGGCGGCAGCTGCTGACTGATTTGCACATGGCTGGTCCCCTTTTGCAATGGCGCAGACGGGCTAAAAAACGGTTGTGTGGAAGGTTGCCCAGAGCAATTGCCAGTGGTTTAGATTCATTCGAAACCTTCCACCCATCACTTTTGTGGTCAGTTCGAAGAACACTTTCAACCTGACAATGAAAAATACAAACAATGTTCTCAGAACACCCCCATTTTGTGTAATTGCAACCATTTCGGGACACCGCGAGTGTTCTTAGAACACATTCAACTTGACAGATTACAATACGGACAGCGTCCTCAGGACACCCCCAGTTTGTGTATTTATGAACATTTGAATACACCGCGAGTGTTTTTAGCTCAATTTTACCTTCCTTGCGAACAAAAAGGACACATACTCCGTCCTCTGAACACCCCACCATTTAGTTTATTTGCAAAATGTCAGAACAGCCGTGTTCTCCGCGGACAAATCGAACACAACAAAAGTGTATAGCACATAAAAAAACAAAACATTGAACCTATCTCATACTCCCCCACCCTCCCCAAACACTCCTACACACCAACACACTCCACTAAATACAATTTTTAATCCAAGTTTCACCGCGCTGTACGCGGTCGACGGCGAATATAAGATGGCGGGCGCCACAGAAAATCTGACACGCTCCATGCCCCACGCCGTCCAATCAGCGAACACGTTGCATGGCCGCGGACATGACGCAAGCCCATGGGCCAATCGGAGCGCTGTCTGCGGAGCGAACAGGGAAGTCCGTCCGCGAAGCAAACACAGATATCACTAATTGTTTTGCCTTACATTTTGGTAATTTAAAAAAAAACTACTGGACGGATTTACAGCAAATTTGCAAAAGCACGCTTTCGGGACCAAGCCGCCGCTCCTGCCGCAAATTTGGTGTAAATCCCTCCAGCGGTTCGGGCTTTAGCCGTGCGCAAAGTTTTTTCCCATTATGTCTATAGGAAAAAACAAAAGTTTTGGGACCCCCTATAACTTTGCCCCCCCTGGACCAAACCTCTCCAAACTTTGCAAAACAATTCAGACTGTGCCATATACTTTTTTTGCAAAGTTTGGTGAGGATTCGTCCAGAGGGTGCGAAGTTATAAGCCACCCAAAAAGTGTTCTTCCTATGAAAACACCAACTTAACCATAACTACATGGACGCTACCACGTCCATGTAATATATATATATATATATATATATATATATATATATATATATATATATATATATATATATATATATATATATATATATATTACAAGGCAGCGATAGCCCTGAAGGTGAGTCAGACTCCCTTAGGAACCCCTCAAAATTCTACCATTAATAACTTTTGATGTGAGTAAGGGATTTTAGGGACACATGGGCCCCGCAGACTTCAAAGTGTCATAAAGATTTGTTAAAAAATAAAAAGGTTATTAAGAAGTTAAAAAAAAGTGTTTTTCAAAGTTGCGGCCAACTTCCAATTAATTTTCCCATCGACTAGAAAGGTCAATTTTTGGCAAGCTGCACAGCCAGAACCGCTGGATAGGTTTGCACCAGGTCAAAACAGCTTGGGCACAAAGCATTGACTCGCAATACATAGTTGTGGGTTATACCGTACAGTGGTTATTTAAATACTTGGCGTTGAAGGGAATACCCCTTTCTCAAAATTAGATCACTATATCTAGGGAAAATCACCAAAATCAGGTTTTTTTAGGAATGAAATGACTGCCATCTTGTTTTTCTCTCGATGCGAGAGATAACCACGGTTATAGACGTGGATAACCGGAAAAGAAAGGTAGTTAAAAAGCTGGTTTCAGGTTAAAATATTACCATATGACATTAGTCTAGAGGTGGAGGGGGTAAGGGGTTTGCTGAACCAAGAGACATTTGGAAGTTATATGAGATCCAGGAACAGGGTTTACAACACAAAGCTTACTGTAGCCACGGCTTTAGCCTTGAATAGATGACATAACAAAGCAAACTGCATCACAAAAACAGTGTGTTGTGGGGGGAAACAGAGATGACAGAGAATGTGAGGAGGCCATCTGGGGAGTGGGGGAGGTGGCACAGATGAGGGAGGCACTTGGTGAATGCCTGGGAGCCAGGAGAGCATTTTCTTCTGTTGCATTGTTCCAATAATTGCGGCTATATTCGAGGCTATACGGATCTACAGACAGCAGCGGGTATCAGTAGTTCTCTGCCTGCTGCTATAGATTTTGGGGTGTTTGTGTTTTATTTCTTTTTTAAAGTTATTTTTATAGGTATAGTGATGTCGGGGGTGAAAATTACTGGCCATCGGCAAAGGCCATGACAAGGTAGGTATTTTGGAGTCTTATTTATTTTGGCTCTGTGTTTCCAGACTTTCTCACATGTGAGACTGTGGAGAGAACATCAAGAAAACTGTAAAAAAAAAAAAAACAATACAAAAAGCAGTGTGGTTCTTACAATTCCTAGAACAAATATATAATGAAGTGTGTGTGTTTTCTAACTAATTTTGTTTTCTTTTAATTAGAGATAGTAAGATATTACTGTATCTTTCCTTTTCTACATGCGGTGAACAAATTTGCAGCCTTTCTACCACAGACATTAACCATACTCCCACCTCTTTATTTGTATTCATTTTACACATACATAAGAATGTTAATATTGTTTTTTAAATATATATGCATAACTGCGGCCTACGCGTAGCCTAATGGGTTTTCATACTGAAAAGTCATTTTAAGTATTTGAAGGAGGACTTTTTATGAACTGTCTATTACATGAAGATATATGTATAAAAACCCATGTGACTCCTCCCGTAAGGCTATAAAAAAAGTCAATGAACTCTAGCCGTGCTTACACTGAATAATGTTTTTGGATGTTTAATCATTGTATTTGTGTATTTATATGTGATATGTAGTGCTCGGTGCACTGTTTTGGGGTCCACTGAGTGTAGGGTTTTAGCATATTTGGAGTACTGTTTTGATTTTGGTTAGGTGTACCCTGTGTACTCCGTCATGTGTATAGAAAATGGTTATGTAGAATTGTATGTTGTTGTTTGAAATCCCTAAATGGTTGTGGTTTGTCATGAATGCTGAAAATACTTTATTAACATTTCTACATGATTTTTAATTTTTCCATTAAATCTGGTGGTCCATCTTCATTTTTGCCTCTGAGTCAGATTGGAAAAGATAAAGACGGTGTGATGAAAAAGTTCCATTGGTCTTGTTTCATCATCAAAGCAAGGGACATACCTCGTACACTACCCACATCATTGCCTCCACAATGAATTAGTATGACGTCTTGCTGCCCTGTACTTCCAAGAGTGAAACATTTTGGAAACACTTAGTGCCAATGCATCCCTCACTGTCCAAACCATTTAATTGCAAAATCACCTAGAATTAGGCACATGTTAATATTTAGTTTCTTACAAAAAGCCAGTAACCAAAATAGCTCTCTGATCATTCACACAGTTTTAAAATCAGCCATGATATCTGCGGTCTTTCTCTGTTTTCTCTGTTTCCAGGAAAATGATTCCTAGTTTGAATTTTTGCTAATTTGTAAGAGTAAGGTATGCATGATGTGCTTGTTTCAGTGTTACTAATAAGTTGATTTTACTGTTGTAATTATGAACTTGTATGTGATAGATCACAGTCAACATGTGTTAGCCATGTTAATATCTTGCATAGTAAATGTAGTCCTCTTTTTGTGCTTTTGATTTTGGAAACTAGAGAAGGCACCATTTTGTGTGCTTTTGATTGTAGAAGTCATTATGTACCATACTTTCATTCTTTGTGTCCAACACATCTTTTACCTGTTTTTGAACCTCACCCACCGTTCCTAACTCCTATCTTCTGTATCCTAACTACTAAGTATAATTCCTTTATCATCATCCACTTTAAATAACTCCATGAACAGTCAATTATTGTATTGACACCTTTTAAGTACTATTGTATTCCTACTGTTTCTTTTAGCATTTATATTCCCTACTTATTTCAATTTAAAAAAAAAAAAATTCTTACAGCCATGGCTATAAAGAAAGGGGTGCGATTGGTGTATTGAGAATTGTGCCTAGCAATAGCAATGCCTGGGGTGTTGGACCGCAGCTGTCCATCACCCACCCAGTGCGCAGCATTGCTGCTCACGGGCAAAAGTGGTGCTCTGCGCAGCCACGCATATATTCCAGCAAATGTCACGTTGAGTGTTTGTGGATGTGTGGTAGCCGTGGCTATGTGAGATGCTGGGAAGGGATACAAAAGATTTGAATGAGTTTGATTGATTGTGATTATTTGTTGTTAATTGCGTAGTTGTCTGTGATAAGTTGTGGTGTGCAAGTGCCATCCATTTTAGTTGTTTTATTAGTATACACTCCTCTTCTTGTAGTCTTTATTTTTTAAAGTATAAAAGCCACCATTTTCTGCAGTTGTATCCTTCTGATTGCAGCACTCACAGTCTGCACATGGCAAGATTGTGGCTGATGTGAAAGTAAGTGTTGATACATATTTACATATTTGAAGGTTTATTTGCAGTGTTTTGAGTGTTAGTTATATTAACCACTGATATCAGATGGTGTTTATTGTCATTTTTTTCATCTGCTCTGATTGTATGGCAAGTATTTTTTAATGTATTTATAACTTTCTCTAACATGGACCTACATAATTAGATTTGTCAATCATTGGAATGTATATGCAGGTTTTTAGTTTTTGTATTCATGTTAATGAGGTTGAAAGTTTATTTGATTGTATTTGTTGTATTTTTAACTCACTTTAACTATGCAGTACTTTTAGATATTTTCAATTTCCTGTGAGGTAGTACAATTGATGGTGTTTTGCAAGTTCATTTTAGTCATTTTCAATTTTCATTTATTTTTTGTGGGTGCATCATTATCATCATCCCAGTGAACTTGCACCATATGTTGTACAGTAAACACCCATGAAAGGCCAACCCATATTTAAAACATAAGAGTGGATGGAGGGGCTGGTGGAGGAGGTATTGCTTTTCTACCTTCATTGTCCTAGTGCAGCTGTAACAGATGGTTGATCAGTACTGATGTTCCTAAGATTTGTGATGGAACATTGTTCACTAAAAAGGACTGTTTGCCATGATGAACATAAAGTTATTTTTTGGGGTGCGGGAGATATCTCATCTATGGACTCTCGGGTGTTCTGATTGGTCATAGATACAGTTTCTATCTGTGTGACTGTTTTGTTTCCCATGTTCTCCAAGTTTACTTGGCCTACCCAATCCTTTCTTGTCTGCATGTTTACCTAACCTACCCCATTCTCTCTTGTTTTCCAAGTTTACTTGACCTACCCCATTCACTCTATTGTAATTGCTTGCCATAATGTCCCTTGTTTGCTCTCTCCCAGTTTATATATTTATGTTTATTGATTATAGTAACAGTTGTTATACTTTTATTGTGCCCCTGTTGCGTTTTGTGAATCAATGATGGAAATGTACATTATGTTTGGAGAGAGTCACTTCTCAATGGGCTAGTGCAGCATCTCCTGCAGAAGCCAATTGTGGCAAAGGCAGCACATTACTCTCATAACTGAAATATTGGGATTTATTTTGTAAGTACTAGTGTTTCTTTCTGTGTGATTGTTTTTTCCCCTTGTTCTTGAAGTGTACCTATTCCACCCTATTCTCTCTTGCTCTAATTCAAAACAAACCTTGGTACACAATATTGGGATGAAGTGGATGAAGACATCCAGCAGATGCATTGGCATCAGAAAGAAAGGATCCTGGGAAGGCCTCTCGCTCATTCAAGTTTTACTGCTGGAGATGGGAGCAGCACATCTGGAGACACTTCATCAAAAACCTCCTTTATGAAAGTTTCTAGTATTTCTGATGACTCCTCAAAGGGAGTGCTCCAGTGCTGCGGGTGTTTCAGGATTTCGGCTGTTGGTGGCGGCACCTTTAATGTGTGGAGGTTGATTCTGCAAAACCACCGCTCACAGCTCCAGTGAAGAGGGAAGACGACATGTAAGCCAAAAAAGGCTGCAGCCCAGTATGGGGCAGACCATGTAGAAATATGTTTTTTTAAACCAGGTTGGATTTTGTTTCCCAATGGCCCATTGACTAGTATGGGCAAAGAGAGCAACAGCGTACTGTGCACCAACGTTGTATCTTATGTTGTGTATTTATTGCACTAAATTTGAGGTTCACAAAATATATTTAATTGTTTTTCAAGTAGTGTGTTCCATTGGTCTTGTTTCATCATCTAAGCAAGGGACATACCTCGTACATTACCCAAATCATTGCCTCCACAATGAATTAGTATGACGTCTTGCTTCCTTTTAGTTCTGAGAGTGAAATATTTTGGAAATACTAAGGGGCTGATTCATGGAATTATTTGCGCTGAAAAACAGGGATTTGTGCGCCATTCTGCCCGCAAATCCCCATTTGTTAGACAGGGATTTGCGGGCAGAATGGCGCACAAATCCCTGTTTTTTGGCACAAATAATTCCGTGAATCAGCCCCCTAGTGTCAATGCATTCCTCGCAGTCCAAACCATTTAATTGTAAAATCACCCAAACCTAGGCACATGTTAATATGTAGTTTCTTACATAAGGTTATGTATCCTAACTACTAAGTATACACTGCTTTCCTCATCATCATCCAATTTACTTAACTCCATGAGCAGTCATATACTGTAGCAACACCGTTTAACTACCATTGTATCAATACTGACTCTTTTGTCAGTCCTACATCATACTCAAATTCTGTTTTTTAAAACCATCTTATAACCACGGCTATACAAAAAAGGGAGTGATTGGTGTATTGAGGATCATGCCTAGCCATAGCAACAGCTGGTGTGTTTATCCATGGCTACTCAGCACCCGCCTGGTGCACAGCATTGCTACCCATGGGTAAAAGTGGCACCCTGTGCAGCTGCGGCTACACACTAGCAAGTGGTAGTCAAGTGTTTGTAGACATGTCGCAGCCACAGATATTAACAGTCAAACAGGTGACGCTTCTCTATAACCACAGGTAAACCAAGCACATGCTTGGGCACATGCTCGCTTTTTGCCATTTCATCGGTTGTTGTGGTAGGCACGGCTATTATTATAGCTGCGTCTATTCGGCCATACATTTTCTGTGCAATAATCATATTTGTATGTTGATAATACAGCTCAGAATTGTATCAGTGTTTGTTATTTTATGTTCTTAGGTGTTCCCTTGTCCTATTTGAAGTTTTGAAGGTTGGCTTAGTTCGTTTTTGAGTTTGTAGAAAATGTACGTCTAGCCATGCCAGCAAGGCAAGTTTTATAGCCACGTCAGATAGCTGCGGCTACGAGAGAAGCTAGGAAGGGTTTTGTATGTGTTTCAGTGCTTAAAATTGGCTGGTGTTAATAGTGTAAATGTGTACTTCGTTGTGATAGGTTGCAGTAAATATGTTGGCCATTTTAGTAGTTTCGTTACAATATAGTACTGTTTTATTGCTTTTGATTTTGGAAAGTATAAAACCCACCATTTTGTCTACTTTTCTAATTTTGACTGCATAACTCGCGCTGTGCTCACGGTGAAGTTCATATTACCAGTGACCAAATATTATTGGCATTCATCAGTTGTTTGTCACTATTTCGTTGAAGGTTTTATTTCATAATATTTTGATAATGGGGATTTATGTATGTTACTGCATTTGTTAACACTGGATTGGTACTGCTGTATATATATAGAAAATGGATGGGAACAATGGTTGGAAGTTGTTTATTAGGAATGAAAATGTATTTCAGTGAGATGCATGATATAGAATCACTAAGTATACTTCTTGCACTCAAAATAAAAGAATGATCACAGAGAAGTAGAAATGTGATTTTATTTTCAATGCTTTTATATTCACTTGTGGTGTTTATTAAAGAGCTTTTGGGGGTGGTCTGAAAACGTGTCTGCTTTAAAAAGATGAATGAGTTACTGTGTGGTTATCTATAATAGAACATGTATTGTCTTGATTTGTTGTTTGGTGTTTTATGAAACCTAGTATTTAATGTCATGAAAAATATGTTAGATTGGTTCTATTTTTAAAGATACACTCATAAACAATATAGGAATGGTATTTGGTGTGCAAACTCTATTATGTAAAAAAAAAAGAATGTTTTTTGTGGTGCAAATTGCCCCAATAAATACAAGCACACTATGGACTTTAGCAATGCAATTAATATTTGAAGTATGGGTGTGTTGTGCCTACTCTTTTTGTGAGTTTTTTTCTGTTTTTATTTTTGTAAAATAAGAGGATAAAAAAAGTGCCACTGAAAACATATTAGTTATATTTGTAGTGGCAGCAATTCCTTTGGTGTTCTAAAATAGCTCTTCTGCAACCATGCATGCTGTGATCTCACACCATGATGTAGTTATTGTATTTCAAACACATTAATTTGCAGTTGTGCAGATTAGGTATAGGTAGGATGGGAGGAGGTTGGGTAAAGGTGGCTGGAACAGAGGAAGCAATAGAAGTGGAAGAGAGTGATGCAGACATGCTTTTCTACAGCAGGTACCAGTGCACAGATTATATGCCATGGCTTTGTACGTTTTGATGGAAATTAGCCTTCCTATAGGGTTCCTGCACATTGTCGTTATGGAACCGTATCGGGTGCTGAATCAAATTAGAGGTTGGATTTCCATCTGCAACAGCTTACAATAGAAAATACATTGAACTTCTTTAATGTAATTTTTACTGCATTACCACTTGACACAGAAATACTGCCAGCTGTCAGTGACAGTTTCTGGGCACACTAGTTCTTCCATGGAGATGACTATTTAGCATACCCATACACATCTCCATAAATGTCTTTCATTGCTTTTTCTTCTCTCTGCTGAGCAGATTTTCCTGTAAGGTCTGAGCAAGTGGTTTTTAAATTCCCCAGGAAAGTGACAATGTCCAATGCAAGCTGTTTTGGAAGATACTATGCCAGGGGCTATCCAACTTTGGCAGTGTTCTAAAATATATAGTGGGTCCTGAAGGCTATGGCCGATGGTGGCATCACTAATACTTGATAGAAAAAGCCGCACTGTCTCTGAAGTGAAGTGTGGAAAATTGGAACTGAAGTAACAGGCATGTTGCATGTTGTCCTCTTGGCGTCAGCTGTTTCCTATGTAGGTTTTTTGATTGCCTTTGTGACTGGTTGAGCAGCCTCTGTCTTGGCCAGTCCCAAGGGTGAATGTTCTTTTCGGTGAAGAGTGAGTCATATGGGGGTATTCAGAATCTTAGACATATCCTTTATGTGTTTATTTTATTTATATGTTGGAATATGTCAGCAGGATTTGTGGTAGAAGCCTTTTAAGCTAGTGATTTATATAAAAATCATACCAAACAGAACATGTAACAAATGTTTATTTTTCACCAAACTCGTATTTTTTAAGAGAGGATGGGCAAAGTCTGAAATAATGAATGCGGTCTGGGACACTCAGTCCGTAGTTTGTTTCTGTCTTATTTGGTTAGTGGTGTTCTCAACCTCCTCATCAGGTACGTCGCTATTTTCATTGGAAGCTCCTATGCTGATGACCAGGGATGAACGATAGTGTTTGGGTCAAAGTCGTCCTCATTCTCCTTCTGGTTCTCCTTGGTCTTTCTTTTCTTGAGAGCTCTTTTGACTATCTTCACTGTAAGATAACAGCGTTTCTGCCTTCTCTTCAATGGACAGCTCCTACCAGTTGTCGTTTTCCTGGATCGTGCTGGATGAGGATATTTTCTGTCACCTGCTATCTTTCGTCCTCAATCTCTGTGCTTTTCTCTTGCCACTTTTCTCCGTCTGTGGCATACCTGGAGGTGTGTGGCCATCTTGTGTCCTCTGGCCTTTCTTTTTTCCCCTTTTTCACTTTAAGGCTCACCTGTACCTCTGATCTCGTAGATGCCTTGGCCGAACTTTTACTAATTCTACATGAGGGATAGATGCTGAGAGCTATGTCTCAAACTAGCACCGTACACCTTCTGGATAGTCTGTGTGCCCCATACTGGGCTGCAGCCTTTTTTGGCTTACATGTGGTCTTCCCTCTTCACTGGAGCTGTGAGTGGTGGTTGTGCAGAGTCAATCTCCACCCATTAAAGGTGCTGCCACCATCAGCCAGAGTCTTGAAACACCTGCAGCACTGGAGCACTTAATTTGAAGAGTCATCAGAAATGCTAGAGAGGTTCAGATAGGAGGCTTTTGAAGATGTGTCTACAGATGTGCTGCTCCCATCTCCAGCAGTACCACTTGGATGAGTGAGATGCCTTCCCAGAATCTTTTCTTTCTGATGCCAATGCATCTTCCAGAGGTCTTCATACACTTCATCCCAATATTGTGTACCAAAGTTTTTTTTTAATTAGATAACAGAATTCATTGTGTTGATTTTTGTGAAAACGTTTAAGCATCATTTCCCTCAATTTGTATACCTGACAAAGCACTTGGCCTCTAGAGAGCCAATGAACGTCTGTGTGCAGTAGAAGCCTTTTAGATTTTACCCATATTTATTCACAAATATGAGCAAATAATCGTGATTGAAGAGGTGTACTTTTAATGTCATTGACCATTTCCACCAATTTGTCCAAACGTTTTCTTAATTCATTTCAAATGGTTTGCACGACTAGTATCCATTTTACAGGTAATTCAACTTTATTTTAATGAATACAGCTATGTGAATTTATTTTGTGTAGTTTGCGTTGCCTAAAAGATACACTGCACCATCTGCCTACTGAATTTCATCTAAAATCTAGGTATTAGACTTCAGCCAAATACCTTTGTGAATACTCACTTGGAGCTGAATGTCCGCTTTCTATGATTTAGTGTTTACAAGAGATAGGCAATCATAGAAAGCATAGGACAGGCTGCAGCAGCCAATTAGGTATTTCCTTATTGCTTGATGCAGCCTGCCAAAGGAACCATGCTGCTGTGGTCTGAGCACGGATGGCAATGAGAACAGTGAATGGTGCACATACCCCCACTTGTTCCAAGCCAGCCATGCCCAGACCATGTCAGGAGAAGAGGATGACCTCATCCGCACACCAAAGTAAGCATTGCTTGGTGACAATGTGCAAGCAGCCTCCAATAATGCTTTTTTTGGTTTTCAACAGTAATTACATTTTTTGTTAGAGATTACAGCAATAGTGGCATTAGACATTATATTATTTATAATTTTGCTTATAAAAACATTGAATGTCTTAGTAACAATTAAGGCTATGATTGATAAAGTCACACTATGAACATGGGACACTGTTGCTGATGTAAACATCTGTGGATCTTTTTGATAAGCAGATGGTAAATGTCAGTAAATATTTACAGCTTTTTTACAGTGGAAGCTCTGAGAGTGCATTTGCTGTGTTATTCAGAGCTTGCTCTACCATAAACTATTGTTTACCCTCTTACAGATTTCTATTTGGAGTTTCAAGAAAAGCAATATTTTCAACTCTTTCTTTTTTCTAAACATATTACTTTTCAATAAAAAACAAGAACATGTAAAGAAAACAATTTACACATGGGTTTGGGGAATTACTGTCTGTAATATATTGCACATCTGTTTTGCAGAAAACTATTATTTAACAATAAGCCCTGGGGAGGATTACAATATCATGTAATGCCCGAGTGCCCATTGTTACAGGCCTGAGAAAAGCAAGGGCCTTAACCAAGACCCTAGTGCATTACCTGATGCTGTAATGCCCCCCTTGCTCAGGGCTTATTGCTAATCGTGTTCCAACCCATTAGACCAGGGTATTAATAATGTCTGTATTCGGTTGCAAGACACTCTGGTATTTCGCAAAAAAAACATGTCCGCCATGGAAAGGGATACGAAGTCTGTTCACCCTTTCAATGGCGGCCATTTAAGACAGTAACAAAAAAATTAACAAGAAGATGGCCCCCATGGAACGGGAAAAAGGACTACATATAGTTTCTTCTCCCTTTCCATGGCGGCCATTAAAAATATAGAAGAAAGAAATCAAAGAAAATGGCCACCATGGAAAGGGAGAAGGGAGTACAGGTAGTGCCTTCTCCCTTTCCATGGCAGCCACTCGTTGAACAAACACTGAGGGGTTGGTGCCTTGTCACACTGCTAAGGGTCCAGTGCGGGCCAATCAGATAGTTTGTAACAATCCAATAATCCCTTGTCGCTTACTAATTGTACTTTAAAAGGTCTGCTTGATATGAGGGGGACACGATCAGGGTGTTCCAAGACTTATCGAGACTTAACTTAACTCATCGCAGAGACTGCAATGGTTGATAGAAAGGGGCATAAGGTATTGTTGGTCCTTCCCATTTGCATTATGATTTGAGAAAGGGGAAGAAGACTATCGAGTGACCAGCGGAAAGTAGGCAGACCAAGTCCTTCAGGTTCTCAAAGGAGAAGACTTTGCAGAGGAGCAGGAGGGGCCAGAGGTTGCACCTATGGAACAGTGTAAGCCAGAGAGACTGCAAAGCATGAAGAACAAAATGCAGGGTGGCAGGAAGTTTAAAAAGTTTAACACCCCCCTGCAGAAGAACTCTGGGGCTAATGAAAAGTGAACAATGGAAAGAGAGCGTCTAAACCAAACCATATGAGCAAGTTGGGGTGATAATGTGATATGTGATATGTGAAGGGGGGAGGTGTGGTTGTTATGGAAATGACGGGCTAAGCAAACGCTCATCCCTGGTGGCCCATCACATGGTGGGCATCTCAGAGTGTAAGATAGTCATGATGGGGGGTGCAGGGGGGAGAGTGGGTATAGGGATAGGGGATGGGGCCACGGTGAAGGGGGAACATATATTCAAAGGCAAAACAAAAGCTTACATGGGCAGATCGGTACTATTTGATGTCAAGCGGTCAGGAAGGAGATTTGTATCCATAAAAGGTCCGCTTTGAGAAATGGGGTTGGGCAGAGGTTCTCAAGATGGGGTCATTGAATGTTAAAGGCCTAAACTCACCCCCCAAAGTTCACTACTGGGGAGAGAAATGAGGAATCGAGACCTCAATATCTTACTGATACAGGAGACAAGGACAGTCAGAGTGGAGGAGAGACGTATCCCAGGGTCACACGTGGGGCAGACATTCTGAGTCTCAGGGCCCACTAAGAAAGGGGACGTGGGTATTATCTTCAATCATAGAATAAGGATGGTGGACCCATTGGTTTGGACAAGAGAGGGTGGGAAGGACCTGGTGGTCTCTGGGTCAATAGAGGGCTCCAGGCTGACCTTTGCTACTATATACTGCCCCAACTTGGGACAAACGCAATTTTTACAGGAAGCCACGGGTGCAATACTAGACAGAGTTGAGGGTTTTTTGGGGGAGTTTTAACAAGTGGGCTGACAGGGGAATGGATCATAGCAGTGGACAAGTAACTCTGGGTGGGGAGAGAGTCAAGTAGAAGGCGGATTCATGGAGCACATGTCGGATCAGCGGCTGGTGGATGCATGGCAGAAGTTCCAAAATGGCGGAGAAGGGCTTTACCTTCTTCTCCCCTGTCCATGTATCCCGAACGGGGATAGACTACTGGTTCACACACCAGCAATGGGTCGGTAGGGTCATCGAGTGTGATCATGTCCCTATTAGTTGGTCAGATCACAATATGGTTGAGATGGCAGTGACCTGACGGGATTGAGGCCCCGGGAGACCCTATGGCGATGCATTGATACCCTCTTAAAGGACAACTTGTTTGCAGAAGAGATGAGGGTAGCGATTGAGGATATTTTTAGACTTAGTGACACAGGGGAGTTGGAGTAGGGGATGGTTTGGGATCCAGCGAAGGCTACATGGAGGGGTCTCCTCATCTGAGAGGGCGCCTCCAAAAAAAGGGTTAGAACCCTGCTATCTGGGAAACTCTGGGGAGAAATACATGCTTTGGAGAGGACAGAAGAGAAGGGGGAAGGAGAGAGGGTCGCAGACCTACAGTTGGCAAGGGAAAAGCATAGAGAACCTAGAGACCTGGACATGGGCAAGGTGCTGGTCAGCTTGCAGTTTCTGAAACAGAAAACTATGAAAAGGGGGACAAAGCCGATGCATTGTTGGCAGCCAGGCTTAGGGGGCAGAGAGATGAGAGAAGGATTATCGGTGTTCGGGATGTGGGAGGGCAGCTCCACTCTCAGGCAGGGGAGGTGGCTCAGGAATTTGCAGCATTCTATGAGAATCTGTATGGAAGAAAAGGTGAGGAGAGGAATGAGGAGTTAGATGAGTACCTGGCCGGGTTTTCCTTGCCAAGCCTCTTAACTAGCAAGAACATTGAGTTGGAAAAGCAAATCACACAAGAGGAAGTACTGAAGGCAGTTGGGAGACTCTAGTTGGGGAAGGCTCCAGGGGAGGATGGGTACACTGCCAGATTCTAAAAGACCTTTGCTGGGCCGCTCTCACATTATCTGGTGTGCCTATTTAATAACATCATGGCTACGGAGAGGCTCTCCGTCCTTTGGGAAGGCATTGATAACAGATATTCCAAAAGCAGACAGGGATCTAGAGAGTTGCAAGTCATATTGCCTGATTTCCCTTCTCAATGTCGATGCTAGAATTTTCACCAGGCTGCTTGCTACTCGCATGTAGGGCCTCATGACCAAATTGATCCATTCTGACCAGGTGGGGTTCATATATGGTAGGCAGGGGGCCAACACACTGAGCAAGACGCTGCACCTAATGGAGGCTGCAGCGAGGGGTGAGGGGAACCCGGTTCTGGTGGCCTTGGACGCAGAGAAGGCTTTCGACCGGGGGGACTGGGGCTTCCTCCGCAAGGTGTTGAAGAAATTCAGGTTCGGAGAAGGGATGCAGAGGGGTATAAGAGTTTAAGGGCACTTTATGAAGCCCCAGTGGCCAGGGTCACTGTGAATGTGTGACTACAGCAGTCATTTGCATTACAGAGGGGTACGAGGCAGGGCTGCCCCCTCTCCCCGCTTTTCTTCACGTTAACCAAGGAGGTAGTGGCGGAATGCTTGAGTTTAGCTCCATGGGTTAAGGATATCACGGTGGGAGGCAGAGAGTTCAAACTGGGACTGTACGCTGACAACGTGATCCTTCATTTGGTAAACCCGGGGGGGTCTGTCCCGGTGGCTCTGGCAATAATTGAGGAGTACATGAGGTTCTCTGGTTTCCCGGGCAGTCTGTGATATTCCCCTTTGCGGCAGATGGTGTTAGAGATGTGGATGCGCTCAGGCCTTTGGGACTGCAGATCCAACGAGATGGTCTTAAATACCTAGGTATCAATATAGTTAGACCAGAAGAGGTCTTGGGTGCTGTTAACTACCCCCCCTTTGAGACATTTTTGCAGAAATGGTTACGTGGGGGAGAGGGCAGCTCTCCCTGATGGGGAGGCTTAACGCAGTAAAAATGAACCTTCCCCTGAGGGTAACATATAAAATTGATATTTGTTTCAAATGTTACCTATCAGGGCCCCTGAAGCACTGCTGAAGGAAGCTAATATGCACATTTTGAAGTTTCTCTGGTAAGGTTGGAGGCCTAGAGTAGGTTGTGGGATGCTAATTCTGCCAAAGGACAGGGGAGGGGTGGGACTTCCCTACTTGCTAACATATTACAGTGCGGCATAATTTAGGGTATTGGTCACACATTTGAGGGAGGACCCAGAGAGGCAGTGGGTATTCTTGGAAAACCAGCACATGCTCCCAGTGACGGAAGGGGAATGGCTCTGGGTTCCGAGAAGTAGACTCCCTACGCGCATCCATGAGCATCCAATATTGGGTGTCCACTGGGAGGTGCTGGGCATGGGTGGGAAGAAGGAGGTGATTACCACATGACCCTCCCCAATGAGCCATATCTGGGCCCCACCAGTTAGAGATGCAATACCAGAGGTTGAGTGATACCAGGTATGGTTCGAAGGTGGACTAACAAGGGTAGGTCAGTTGTGGAAAGCAGGCGTTTTTATAAGTATCCAGGACCTGAATCAGCACTGGACACAGGCAAGCTGTCAGTGCTTCTGTACTTCAGGTTGAAAGGAGCCCTCAGAGCAGAAAAGTGGAGCGAGAGAATAAAGAGAGAGCTCTTGCCAGTAGAAAGGTTCCTAGATGGACATACAGAAATGAAGGGTCTTTTCTCACGGCTCTATGGAGCCCTCATTGAACCAAAGGTGGGGGCCACATCGGGGCTTCGGGCACAGTGGGAAAGGGATTTGGGGATTGAAGTGGGGGAGCACCCATGGCAGCTGATGTGCAGGAGGGTGTTTAAAACTTTGATAGTGTGTCAATACAAGCTCCATGCTGTGAAGGTGTTACACCGGTGGCAATATGATCCAATGCGCCTGTCTAGAATGTTTTGCATGGTTGACCCTCATTGCTGGCCCGCTTGTGGTGCCAGGGCCGACTACTGTCACATGTAGAGGGGCTGCCCCAGGATACAGGTGTATTGGACTGAGGTCCTAGGCTGGATCAAGGAGGCAGGGATCAAGGAGTATGTGCGCTCGATCCCATGTTGGTACTGTTTGGGTTAGAGAAGCGAGAAGATCAGTGGCTTCCCCTTACGCCACTGGTGCACTTCCTCCTGTTGGCAGCAAGAGCCTGCCGGGCTAGGGCTTCCTCCGCAAGGTGTTGAAGAAATTCAGGTTCGGAGAAGGGATGCAGAGGGGTATAAGAGTTTAAGGGCACTTTATGAAGCCCCAGTGGCCAGGGTCACTGTGAATGTGTGACTACAGCAGTCATTTGCATTACAGAGGGGTACGAGGCAGGGCTGCCCCCTCTCCCCGCTTTTCTTCACGTTAACCAAGGAGGTAGTGGCGGAATGCTTGAGTTTAGCTCCATGGGTTAAGGATATCACGGTGGGAGGCAGAGAGTTCAAACTGGGACTGTACGCTGACAACGTGATCCTTCATTTGGTAAACCCGGGGGGGGTCTGTCCCGGTGGCTCTGGCAATAATTGAGGAGTACATGAGGTTCTCTGGTTTCCCGGGCAGTCTGTGATATTCCCCTTTGCGGCAGATGGTGTTAGAGATGTGGATGCGCTCAGGCCTTTGGGACTGCAGATCCAACGAGATGGTCTTAAATGCCTAGGTATCAATATAGTTAGACCAGAAGAGGTCTTGGGTGCTGTTAACTACCCCCCCCCCTTTGAGACATTTTTGCAGAAATGGTTACGTGGGGGAGAGGGCAGCTCTCCCTGATGGGGAGGCTTAACGCAGTAAAAATGAACCTTCCCCTGAGGGTAACATATAAAATTGATATTTGTTTCAAATGTTACCTATCAGGGCCCCTGAAGCACTGCTGAAGGAAGCTAATATGCACATTTTGAAGTTTCTCTGGTAAGGTTGGAGGCCTAGAGTAGGTTGTGGGATGCTAATTCTGCCAAAGGACAGGGGAGGGGTGGGACTTCCCTACTTGCTAACATATTACAGTGCGGCATAATTTAGGGTATTGGTCACACATTTGAGGGAGGGCCCAGAGAGGCAGTGGGTATTCTTGGAAAACCAGCACATGCTCCCAGTGACGGAAGGGGAATGGCTCTGGGTTCCGAGAAGTAGACTCCCTACGCGCATCCATGAGCATCCAATATTGGGTGTCCACTGGGAGGTGCTGGGCATGGGTGGGAAGAAGGAGGTGATTACCACATGACCCTCCCCAATGAGCCATATCTGGGCCCCACCAGTTAGAGATGCAATACCAGAGGTTGAGTGATACCAGGTATGGTTCGAAGGTGGACTAACAAGGGTAGGTCAGTTGTGGAAAGCAGGCGTTTTTATAAGTATCCAGGACCTGAATCAGCACTGGACAAAGGCAAGCTGTCAGTGCTTCTGTACTTCAGGTTGAAAGGAGCCCTCAGAGCAGAAAAGTGGAGCGAGAGTATAAAGAGAGAGCTCTTGCCAGTAGAAAGGTTCCTAGATGGACATACAGAAATGAAGGGTCTTTTCTCACGGCTCTATGGAGCCCTCATTGAACCAAAGGTGGGGGCCACATCGGGGCTTCGGGCACAGTGGGAAAGGGATTTGGGGATTGAAGTGGGGGAGCACCCATGGCAGCTGATGTGCAGGAGGGTGTTTAAAACTTTGATAGTGTGTCAATACAAGCTCCATGCTGTGAAGGTGTTACACCGGTGGCAATATGATCCAATGCGCCTGTCTAGAATGTTTTGCATGGTTGACCCTCATTGCTGGCCCGCTTGTGGTGCCAGGGCCGACTACTGTCACATGTAGAGGGGCTGCCCCAGGATACAGGTGTATTGGACTGAGGTCCTAGGCTGGATCAAGGAGGCAGGGATCAAGGAGTATGTGCGCTCGATCCCATGTTGGTACTGTTTGGGTTAGAGAAGCGAGAAGA
This sequence comes from Ambystoma mexicanum, assembly GCF_040938575.1. NCBI lineage: Eukaryota > Metazoa > Chordata > Amphibia > Caudata > Ambystomatidae > Ambystoma > Ambystoma mexicanum. Next base: position 393,448,561 of record NC_090930.1, on the reverse strand, counting down.
TCAGTGGCTTCCCCTTACGCCACTGGTGCACTTCCTCCTGTTGGCAGCAAGAGCCTGCCGGGCTAGACACTGGAAAAGGAATCTCCTTCCCACGGTGCGATAGTGGTCAAACACAGCAAATTACATAAATACAATGGAAAAGATCACAGCAACCATCCACGGGGGAAGTGCATCTGTAGAAAAGGAATGGCTTGAATGCTGTAATTTGGGTAAGGGGGAGGAGGGCGGATGGATGATAAAGAGAGGGCTGGCCCAGCCCGGAGAGACTTTTATTGGCATGGGCACATCACAGACAGTGATATAAGTGAAACATGTGTTTATGGACCAGTTGACGTTTATCGTTGAACAAGTATACAGCTGGTCTTGTTTAGTTGCCTAGGGAAATGTTTACGGGAAATTGAGGAGGCTGGAGGCAGTGTTTTTTTTGGGGGGGACAAGTAAAGTATACACAAGGATTTCTAGAGGACATGTTCCTCATGTGGTTACGTATGTCTCGTTATTCTTTAAAATCAATGAACTTCAATTTACAAAAAAAATGGTCTACTTGGATAACATTAGAAAATGTACGCATTTAAGATATAGTGGAAAAGCTAAACTGTTACATACTAAAAAAGAACAAAAAAGTAAAACAAAAAATAGACAAACCAAGCAAATCACAAGACAAGGAATAGAGGATTAGGTTAGTGGGTAAGGGGTTAAAGGGCCAAAGGTTCTTGCATTTACTTGGATAACCTTTCACTAAAATGCACTGATAGCAATGATCAATAGAAACTTATTTTTTGTGGGTTGGGTGATTATTCGTGGCTACGCACTGCTGCGTGCCCTGATTGGTCACTTTTGCACACATGAATTTTGTCATACGACATGGGCGTAGCCACGTCAATACATTGCAATGTGTGATTGGGCTGTTTGTTGACGTGGCTAGGAGTCAGCGCGTGATACGATTGGCTGGCATGTCAGGCGCAAAGATGCATAGCTACGTCAATGAAGATTGATGTCCTTTTGGGTCAAGCTGCATGTGCAGATTTTGTCATATGGCATGGGCATACTCAAATCAATACATTGCAACATGTGATTGGTCTGATTGTTGATGCAGCCAGGAGCCTTGTGTAGGCGTGCAACCAGAGCACGTGATATGACTCTGGCTGGTGCAACAGACGTGAAGACGCGTAGCTGCGTCAATGTAGCATGATGTCTTTTTGGGTCATTTTGCATATGCAGATTTAGTAACATGGTATGGGCGCAACACCGTAGTGTGTGATTGGCTCGTTTGTTGACGTGGCTTGGCGGGTGGCGGTAGCCCATGATCTGATTACCTGTTAAAAACAGGCACGAAGTCGCGTAGCTGCGCAAACGCAGCTTTCAAAGTGATTGGGCCTTTCCTCGATGCGGCTACGGTGAAGTGCAGGCATGTCTTCTCATTGACTTAGGCAATTGATCAATATTTTAGGCGGGAACATGTCATTGCACTTGGGCGTACCCGCACATACTGCTATAACGAGTAACCACAGTCTTTCCTGTTTTCTGTCATTGCATTTTGTCTCTTGGTGGGGCTCTTCTTTGTAATCCTTCAGGAACTTTTAAGGTACTTTGATTTATCCATTCCTTTTTACCTTTCTTCTTCCTATACCATTGTCCTTTGTCTTGTGCTTCGTAGTTTGCAATTTTTTTTGTTATTTTAGCTTGTTACTATTTTTTGTTAAAGTGTATTGATTTTAAGTGGCAGAGTTCTTTTTGTGTTGTGTATTTTTACAGTTTTCATTTTTCCTCCATGATCTTGCATTTTCAAATGACTAAAACCAGTGAGGATGAGGTAAGGTGGGTGGCTTCGGCTTTACCTCCACAGAAGAAGCAATGTGCACAAAAACAATTACTGACAGTTGGCAATATTTCCAGGTAAAGGACCAATACAGCAAGAAGAGGATTGAGGAAGTGATGTACAACTTATGTGGTAAGGTTTTGCGGAGGGGAGCTTCAAACAAGACATTGCAAAGTTTGGGAACCTCAATGTTAATTCAACATCTTGTCTGCGTACATTGGGATGAAGTGGATGAATCGTATAGGAAGGCTCATGCAGCATAAGGTGAAAGCACATGGAGCAAGGTCAGCACACCAGTATTTATCATCTGTGCCATAAAACTCCAATACAATTACTAGTTATTTTCCACCAACAATAACCCAACCTCAGTCCATTCTGCATGCACCCAATCTTTCAAACTTTGTGGTGATGTGCAAAACCTTTCACATCTTGATCGAGGTGGGAGGTGGCACCCTAGATGCTTTGGGCCAGGCTCTTTCAGAGCATGAGGGCCAATTGCCAATGCTAGGAATATTTTTAATGGTCCATTTTTTTACTGCATTCTTTAGAGAAAAAAAAACACAAAACAATTTACAAACCAAATGTGGATACTATTGCTTTTCCCTCCCCAGTTCCTACCTCTTTTTTCTTTTTCTATACGTATATTCATGGGTGCCATCTTTTGATTTTCACTATGGGGGTTAAAAGTGCCTGGGCATATGTTATTCTTGCAGCCAGTCATTTTATTACCTTTTCAGTGGTGCTTAAATGTGGTTAGTTGGGGTTGTACAATGTACCATAACAGTCACAAAGAGATGGCCATAAAACAAGGGGCATGTAGCACGGCAGCTTCCCTCCCTTAGTCCCGCCCTCTGTGTCCTCCCCTTGCCCTGATTGGCTAAGCCCAAGAAACATGCCTGAGGGCCTAACCCGCGGCATTCTCGCTTCCTGGGCCATTTACATCCTGGCCCAGGTAAGCGTGTGTGGTTGTGTTGCTCCTGCCCCCCATGCCACCATTTTGGGACTACAAGGCTCTTGCTGCGTCCCTAGAGCCAAGGCAGCTTCCCTCCCTTAGTCCCGCACCCTGTGTCCTCCCCTTGCCCTGATTGGCTAAGCCCAAGAAACATGCCTGGAGGGCCTAACCCGCGGCATTCTCGCCTCCTGGACCATTTCCATCCTGGCCCAGGTAAGCGCGTATGGTTGTGTTGCCCCTGCCCTTTCATGCCACCATTTTGGGGCTATGAGGCCCTTGCTGCGTCCCAAGAGCAACGACAGCTTCTCTCCCTTAGTCCCGCCCCCTGCGTCCTCCCCTTGCCCTGATTGGCTAAGCCCAAGAAACATGCCTGGAGGGCCTAACCCGCGGCATTCTCGCTTCCTGGGCCATTTCCATCCTGGCCCAGGTAAGCGTGTGTGGTTGTGTTGCCCCTGCCCCCCATGCCACCATTTTGGGGCTACGAGGCCCTTGCTGCGTCCCGAGAGCCACGGCAGCTTCTCTCCCTTAGACCCACCCCCTGTGTCCTCCCCTGGCCCTGATTGGCTAAGCCCAAGAAACATGCCTGGAGGGCCTAAACTGGGGCATTCTCGCTTCCTGGGCCATTTACATCCTGGCCCAGGTAAGCATGTGTGGTTGTGTTGCTCCTGCCCCCCATGCCACCATTTTGGGACTACAAGGCTCTTGCTGCATCCCTAGAGCCAAGGCAGCTTCCCTCCCTTAGTCCCGCACCCTGTGTCCTCCCCTTGCCCTGATTGGCTAAGCCCAAGAAACATGCCTGGAGGGCCTAACCCGCAGCATTCTCGCTTCGTGGGCCATTTCCATCCTGGCCCAGGTAAGCTCGTGTGGTTGTGTTGCCCCTGCCCCCCCATGCCACCATTTTGGGGCGATGAGGCCCTTGCTGCGTCCCAAGAGCCACGGCAGCTTCTCTCCCTTAGTCCCTCCCCCCGGTGTCCTCCCCTTGCCCTGATTGGTTAAACCCAAGAAACATGCCTGGAGGGCCTAGCCTGCAGCATTCTCGCTTCCTGGACCATTTCCATCCTGGCCCAGGTAAGCATGTGTGGTTGTGTTGCCCCTGCCCCCCATGCCACCATTTTGGGGATACAAGGCTCTTGCTGCATCCCTAGAGCCACGGCAGCTTCTCTCCCTTAGTCCCGCCCCCTGTATCCTCCCCTTGCCCTGATTGGCTAAGCCCAAGAAACATGCCTGGAGGGCCTAACCCGCGGCATTATCGCTTCCTGGGCCATTTCCATCCTGGCCCAGGTAAGCATGTGTGGTTGTGTTTCCCCTGCCCCCCATGCAACCATTTTAGGGCTATGAGGCCCTTGCTGCGTCCCTTGAGCCATGGCAGCTTCTCTCCCTTAGTCCCACCCCCTGTGTCCACCCCTTGCCCTGATTGGCTAAGCCCAAGAAACATGCCTGGAGGGCCTAACCCGGGGTATTCTCGCTTTCTGGGCCATTTACATCCTGGCCCAGGTAAGCGTGTGTGGTTGTGTTGCCCCTGCCCCCATGCCACCATTTTGGGGCTACGAGGCCCTTGTTGCGTCCCTAGAGCCACGGCAGCTTCTCTCCCTTAGTCCCGCCTCCTGTGTCCTACCGCTAGCATCCCCGGGCCCTAGACCTCTCTCCCTCCTCCCGCCTCCTAGTCCGCCCCATGAGCCTGATTGGTCGGGTGACTACTCAAACTCACCGACCCTGGGCAGCCCACTGCCCGGCAGCCCCAGAGGCGGCTCCAAGATGTGTCTGCAGGTGTCAGCAAGGGAAGCAAAGGAAGCCAGACACCAACAAAACTGTGAGTGTGGCATGGGTGGGGTGTAGAGCAATCACTCTACTCCAGAAAGCCCTTGCTACTCTACATTACATAGCGTACACTGCCATAGAATTGCACCTTGCATACCTAGAGAGCTTGTGTGACCACCAGCCTCAATCCATTCTTGGCTGAACTCTAAATGTTGCATTCCACTACACACCAGTGTATTAACCAATGTTAACTAGTGCCACACATATAAAGACCGGTCAAGATTACCCTGCCTCACTTTAGACAGGTGTAACAATGTAAGCATGTGCCACACTTAGATGGAATTCTTAACTTTAGCTTCCATCACATCTAGATAGAAATGTGAATGTTGGCATGTGCCACACTTATATGGAATTCTTAACTTTAGCTTCCGTCACATCTAGATAGAAATATGAATGTTAGCATGTGCCACACTTAGATGGAATTCTTAACTCAGCTTCCGTCACATCTAGACAGGATTATGAATGTTAGCATGTGCCACACTTAGATGGAATTCTTAACTTTATCTTCCATCACATCTAGATAGAAAATTGAACGTTGGCATGTGCCACACTTAGATGGAATTCTTAACTCAGCTTCCGTCACATCTAGACAGGATTATGAATGTTAGCATGTGCCACACTTAGATGGAATTCTTAACTTTATCTTCCATCACATCTAGATAGAAATGTGAGTGTTAGCATGTGCTACACTTAGATGGAATTCTTAACTTTAGCTTCTGTCACATCTAGAAAGGATAATGAATGTTAAATGGAATTCTTAACTTTAGCTTCCATCTCATCTAGATAGGATTATGAATGTTAGCATACGCCACACTTAAATGCAACTGTGAATGATTACAAGTGCCACACTTGAATAGAATCGTTATCACTGGACTGCCTCACATCTAGACAGAATATTTAAGATTAGCAAAGGCCACACTACAAAGGCCACACTAGGATGGAATAGTGAATGATAGCAAGCATCACACCTAGACACAATTGCAAGGACAGCAATACCAACTAACCAATCCACTAACAATTTCATCTTTCTGCATACACCTCTCAAACTCTAACCAGACACAACCATGAACCTAAAACACAGCAATCCGCACAAACTTCACTACACTGCAACAACAAAACAAACAACACATAGACTTGCACAACAGCACACAATGACTACTGACCGTAAAACACCTCACGCCCAGCCAACTGACCCACCGGGCTGAGGCTGCCAACAGCACATCACTGCACTCTTGCACTTTTCCAGCTTATTCCCACTAACTCACCCCCCAATCTCCCTTTTTCAGAGCCGCCAGAGCGCCAGGGGACCACTCCGGTGGTGATAGTTCACGGTACAAATATCCTTTAACATTAACATTACTATTAACATTAACATGACCATGGACAGCCTTCGTCATGGCCAAGTCCATGGCCTAAATTGTTATTAAGATAATCAAACATGTATGAGTCAATTTAATAATTATGTTATGGCTAATGTAATTATTGATGTAATCAGTTACATACAATGTAATTAGTGTTGTCAACAGTGATGTCATCATTATGGCCATAGGCTGTGCAACAGGGGGCGCAAAGTTAAGGTGGCTTTAGCTGAATTTCGGGGGTTTCGTTGCGCCCTGTAACTGAAGTGTTTTCCTTGAAAAAATAAAATATATATATATTATTATAGTTTCACAGTTTTTTAAAGTGAGTATATATATACATATATTCAGTGGAAAAAACGGTGAAACTGTGTTAAAGGGACGACATGGTTAAGTTGCACTAATAAAATAAAAACCTATGAAATTCACTGAAACAACTTTGTTAAAGGGAAGTTACGGATAGAAGTACAACGAAAAAACCTCAGAAATGTTCCAGTTATGGTAAGCTAAGCAACCATAACTCACCCCACCACCGTGCACTGCTAAGACTAACAATACAAATGTCATTGATGACTTCAATGTTCCCCTTGCATAGCTCCTACACCTATTTTAACTCTTTATCCATTAACAATCTAGTACACAGTACACACTTAGAAGAATATTAGCAAAACCGCTATTTATCTTAGAAATTGCATCAGCTATTGCCATCGCTCCTCCCCAAGAGCCAGCACCACCAGCTGGATGCCCTGCACAACACAAAAAGTACTTCCAAAGAGAATGTAGAGGAACAAGAAGATGAGGTAGAGGAAGTGCCTACCTCTACAACCAAGAGAGAATCATGGGTGTGTCAGTTCTTTACCATTGTTGGCAATGTACCAAAGGCTAAAGCTACCAAAGAGAAATACACCGGGTGCAATGTTGTACTCAGCCGCGGACTACTGGACAGTACTCCTACAGGACCACCCCCATGTGCCGCCACACTCAATCCAACAAGCTCAATGCTCTCAGAAAAGCTGTTCCTTTCTTACCAAGTAGTAGGCTGTCTTCCTCCACCTCATCTTCCTCAACTAGTACTTTGACCACACAGCCCACTTCTGTGGGACACAAAATCCCACTAGCTACCTTGCAAGCAATAAAAGAGGCTGTTGACCATATATTTGAAAGACAACGATCCTCTGTATATACTGCAACATACCACTTTGCAGGTGGGAGCAATTTTGAAGTGCTTTGGAAGCTGTAATCAAGGAGCATAAAAAGACTGCCCCCTACCTTATATGTAACACATGAGCAACATCTTCCCCTGTCCACCTGCCACTCCATATTAGTGTTTGGTGCCTCTTCCCTCATTTCCCTCCCCACCTTAAGTTCTAACCTCTCCTGCAAAAATAAAAACAAATAAAAGAAAAATAAAAAGACACCAAAAAAGGTTCCTTTAGGAATTACCTTTCACAGTTAAAATATAGAACTGAAAAAAATATTATAGACTCCATCTACTTTACATTTCTCAGTAAAGTACATTGACTCAATAAGATTTTTCAACATTTCCATCAGCATTTTGTGTTATGCTAATGGAAATAATGTGGCGTTCATCCCCCTTCCACAGACTGGAACAGGGGATAACACCCCTATTGGCTCAAGCGAAGAGAGGGTGGATAATGAGGGCTCTGGACTGTTATCCCCCATTCCAGCCCCTGAAATGAGGGATGAAGCCCATTAGCAGCCCAGGGTGTTAAAGCGGTAACCCGGGGTTCTAACAAAAAAAGGAGTTATTTTCCTACAGCAGGACGCGTGTGGCATCCCACTGTAGGAATAAAAATCCTTTTTCCAAAATGGCCACCGTGGAAAGGGAAGGCGGGGCTCCATACAGAGCCCCTCTTCCCTTTCCATGGCAGCCTGCAGAAGGCGAAGAGAGAACCCTATGACCATATTACCACAAGCACATTTTCTTTTCACTTTCAAACATATCCCAATTTCGAATAACGTTACCACATAGCCGGTCCCTGGTGCACATGGCCACTTTATCCACATTGGTCGTCCCTCATGGTCATGGCCAGTACCCAGATTGTCTGAGTCATGACCTTATACCATGACCTGGTCATTCTGGACACTGCCCATGGCCACAGGCTATACCTCAGCCACCGAAGGTATATCACTATTTTTTGTACCTACATTATGACAATTGTCAAAAAATAAAACACGGAAACATTTGCAAAACCATGCTTTCAGGTCATTGCCAATGCTTCTTATACAATTATGCTGGAAATCCGCCCATGTTTTATTTTTTCAAAAGTGTCAAAATGTACCTACATACAATGGTCATATAAATAAGCTCCCACTTGACAAAATCCAATCTAATCTTTCTGAAAACTTTTGTCCAAATTTGTCAAATGGCAACAAAGTTATAAGCCATCTAAAAATGTTGAGAACCCCTCTAATTTAGCCCCCTTTTGACAAAATCCCACCACACTTTGCAAAAACATTTATCTCTAGATCTAAAATCTTTTTGCAAAATGTTGTGCAGATTTGTCAAATGGCACCACATTTATAAGCCTTTACAATATTTTGGGACCCCCTCCAATTGCGTTCCCTCTTGACAAAACAGCACAACACTTTTCAAAACCATTCAGAACCAGGTCTAGAATGATATTCAAAAATGTCATGCAGTTTCATTAAGTGGTGCAAAAGGTATAAGCCATCCAAAAATTGCTTTTCACCAACCCTGTAATGCACAAATATGCACAGATGCCCTCGAACATCTAATATGTTCACGGACATCTCACAACTACCCTGGACTGTTTGCGGACATCGAACAAGAACAACACCTGTTTTTTTTGGCTTTTTGAGGCCATATCCTATCCCATCCTCATCACACCTCACCTCCCGAGAGATTATTTCATTAGTTTGACAATTGCAATGTTGTGTTTAATATGTTTTTAGCACTATGTTCGCAGACACCGGCAGATGTCTGCAAATCCAACCTGGTGAGCCTTTCCAAAAATCTGACGCACCTCACGATTCTGATTGACCAATCAGAGTGTGTGTCCGATGTCCTCAGACATTACATCACCCTCTAGACCAAACAGATGCCCGTACGCGGACCGAACAGGGAAGTAAGTCTGCACCAAACCCATATATCACACATTTGTTTTCCCCTACATTTTGGTTGTTTTAGGAAAAACAACTGGACGGATGTACACCAAATTTACAAAAGCATGCTTTCGGGACCAAGCATGCAGCACATTTGGTGAAAATCCATCCAGAGGTTTGGGCTGTAGGCATGAGCGATATTCTTTTTCCATTGCGTCCATGGGAAAAACCGCACATTTTGGGACCCCCCCTATAACTTTACCACCCCTTGACAAAACCTCACGAAACTTTGCAGAATTGCAGAAAATTTATATATGGCACCATCAGATTGATCCTGCAAAGTTTGTGGTAAAATCATTAAAGATATGAATGCAAGAGAAATAAAGAAAGGAAAAAAATAGTTACCTTGCTACTAATCATCGCATTATTATTTTAGGGCTGCTTTAGTGTTTAGCTAAAGCCCATTAATAAACGTCTTCACATTTATAAAGATTTGTCAAAGCACAATAAGCTTCTGCGCTTCCTTCAACACATCCAAAGCTGCAGCAGTAATCACCAATGATTTTGCTCCAATTAAGGTGCCCCAAAATTGATCCAATTCAGCATTGTTACAATATCCTACAAATGTCTTATAACTTCTCAGATGTTGTTGTTTCAGTACTGAGCATGCAGTTAATACATGCCGACTGGTTTCCACATGTTTGTGGCAGAGTCAGCATAAGGGATCTGCCAGTGGAATGTCTATCCATGATACAAGCTACTCTCTTGTAGGTAAGATTTTTAGTCAAATTCATAGGACAATATTTTTTTCTGATACATACGCAGAGTATGAGGGTCAAAAGCTTGATGAGAGTATTCGTTGTATCTTCTTTTTAAACAGAGTTTATGCTTTTGATCCTATACCATGTCTTTGGCTTTTTCTTTATAGTAGACTGAATATTGAGTGAGTCTAATACCACAGTCAGTGGGATATCCACCAAACTCAAGAGGTAAAGCATTGTGCATTGTTGTAAGTCCTCGATAAAGCTATTACAATACTAGACTAGTTTACAATAAAGCAAAGTTCTTTGTAAGCGCCATGTGAATTGCATGGATGTGAGCCCAAACTCCATTCTCAATTCCTCTACTGGTACTGAAGAGGGAAGATTAACAATTGTACGTAAGATTCTTCCCTCAATCTTATCCAACCAAGAGACATATTTCAAAGGGAGGGCTGCGAGACCGTACAACAAGCTTGCTGCTATACTTGCTCAGTAGATTTCTAGCATACCTTCGATGTTGACACCTCCTGTCTGGCTATGTAATGTTTAACTGCCTGCCATTTTTCCAAATTTTGGGAATAGAGATGTTACCATAATAGTGTGCCAAAGGTTTGTGTTTTATTGGAAATCCAAGATGACTATACTTGTTGATGATTTCTAATGCCTTATCGATAGGTTTACACTGAAATTAAGGTCTTTTTGGCAACCTTACCACTAAACGCATGATTTTTGTCTTTGGAATATAATTACCATTCAATTCTTCTTTGCATATTTAGTCAGCACATCTAACCATCTCTGGAGGCCCACAAGGGTCACATCGAAGATGATTGTATCATCAACATAAGTCATACATAAAATATGCTCTCTGTTGATTTTTGGAGGAAAGTTGCTTGCGGAACTAAGAGCATCTGCCATGTCTGCAACACATAGATTATCTAGCAGGGGGGCCAAAACACACCTTTAGTCCCCGGCTGGTGTTAAAGTGTTTGCTAAGATTACCCACTTTGTTTAGTCGTACCGTAACAGTTGTGTTGGTGTGTCTAACAATTTAATGAAATATAAAAGCTGAATCTCATTTCCCTATTTCTCAAGTTTACTCCATAAAAGCGGTCGTGAGACCAAGTCAAAGACTTTGCTGAAATCTACAAAGCAACAGAATAGGTTGTTTTTTTGACCTCTTATGGCTTCAGCCATTAGGTAATTTATTACGCAAATGTTGTTAATAGTGCTGTATTTTTTCCTGAACCTAGTCTGAAATGGTTTTAAGATCCCTTTCGCTACTGCCCATTTTGTGGCTGGTATCAAGCATAGCCAGCAAGCAATAGTTGGCTGGGGTAGATCTACCTCCCTTTTTAAAAACTGGTATTAATTCTGATGGCTGCCACTAGCCTGCAGATTGGCCTTTTGATCTAACTGTGTAAATAAGCTCAACAGAATTCTAGCCCATAGCTTGTGGTTTGCCTTAAACAATATGTTCGGCATACCATCTGGCCCTGAAGCCCTAGAGGCTTTAAGGGTTCAATCATACATTCTATATCCTCTATATCCATCTATAATGGCAATCGTTGCGGGCTACTATAGTCCGCAATGTCCCTTCTCAGCATTTTATCAGTTTCAATATAGTGTTAATTTATGTGTAGCGTCCATGCTGATTCGGTTACCAAATGTAATTCCCCAGCTAAAGGGGCTTTTTGCTAATCATTAAAGCGAGACCAGAATGTACAGCTGTCGTGAGATTTACATGGACTGTTTATGCTGTTTCACCCAATTTTATGACTTAACAAGGCTTGCCTCTCTCTCCGAATTAGATAATGCAACATTGCCTCTAATGGCAGCCCTAGTTTTGCAATGAGATATTTTCTGATTATTTATTATGGCATAAAAAGGGGCCAATTGTATGTAGCTCCTTTTCCCAAAGGGGTTATTTTTTATTATTTGGGAACACTTTGATTGTCGCCTAATTAGGGACTCTAAGATGTGTTCTGGCAGCCAACTATCCTCTCCAAGGTAATTTCTCAAGAGACAGTTAATAATCTCCTTTATTCATCCACCGACCATCTTATTCGATTGCCCTGGGCATGAAGATGTATGTGTGGTTTGCTTAGAGTTCTAGTTGTGGGCAGTGCTAAGATAATGGACCAAGTTAGCATGACACTCAAATCAGCTGGACAGCTTTTGACTGGCCCACAATAGGCAGCCGTTACTGGATCCACAATCACATAGTCTAAATGTGAGCAAACAAGGCTGTGGTCCATGTGTAGGAAGGCACCTTAGAATCCAGTGTGTCGAAAGGTAGGCACTCTAAATCGTGAGTTATTAGAAACTGTTTCCAGTATCGGTCCAGGGCCCTCCCCAGCTGCAAAAGTAGGTGGGGATCTCTTGTATTTAAATCACCTGATAAAATAAAGGGATCTGTAGGGTACGTTTCATACCAACCAATTATAGTTTCTACAAATATCTTTTGAATCACTTTAGTGTATGCACCAGTGGGGGGATCATAGACATTGTTAATCAAAATGTTGTTACAGACACTGTTGGTACTGAAAATATAGCACATATAACATATGGAGAAGATTATCGGCCCAATAAAGGCTCTAGCAAACAGAGTGATTTAGCTCCTCGCGCCAGACCTCCACTAGCACGACCCTGAGGCGAAGGTATAGGAGGTCTAAACAACAGTGAATAACCATAAATGTCAAAAGATTTAGTAAGCCAAGTTTCTTGTAAAATATGTCAGAACTTAAACGTTTTGTTAGGCCGGCTGAATGTGAGAGAGAAGACTGATATCCCCTCATATTCCATGAGAGCCAAGACATAGTTCTTTGTGGAGCAAGTTGTCAATTTCCTTCCTTTTGTACTCGCTCAGGAGCCCAGTATTCTATTTCTTGATCATTTGAAATGTTTTGGTGATTGCTACATTGGAGAGCTCTAAGAGCAGCACGTTCCGAGAAAGGTATATCCACCCTTTGCATGAGTCCTTGGGAAAGTTGAAGAGCGGTTGCTGATGGGATTTGTTTCTTTGTTTTTTGACAAATAATGAGGGCAAACCCCAGTTCCTCCAATAAGGGAGCGTGATTTTTTAAACAGGCCTCCATGAGCGTAGTAGTACATTTAATGAGTGTGCAGTTGTTTTCACTACACATTTCTGGAAGCTCTATGCATACTATGTCAGTAAAAAGTGATGAATCTTAATTGACTTATTTGGTTAAACAGAGCCCTAATGCACGAGCAATTTAGGAACTGGCTGATATTAGTTGGGTACATTTCTTCCAAAGTTACCCATTTACCCAGTTCACTTGTTTCTTCCAGCCCATTCCCTTTGTTGCTAAAGGCTTGTGTGCCAAATTCAATGGATTTTGTTGACTCCCTAGAGATTTCCAAGGTTTGTTTGGGGCTGATGTAATGGCCTGTTTCAGTCAAATGTGTAATAGCTTCTGGCACTTGACTTTATGTGACAGAGTGAGTGCCAGCTTTAGAAGGATGATTGTGGATTTCCAACGGTAAGTATTTTGTTGCTTCAGCCGATACTGGTGGATTTATCAATTTGTCCATAGGACCCTGCAGGTGCATTTGTCTTATATGATATGATTACAAGGTCTTGAGACATTAAGAATGGGCAAATAAAACTATCATACTAGGCCTGATGACATTTCAGATAGTGCAAGAGCATTGAGCACAAAAAGAGGGGAGGCGGGTGGGGGAGGAACAAGCAATAGACTATCGTACTAAGCCTGACGACATTTCTGATAGTGCAGGAGCAATGATCACAAAAATTAGGGGAGCAAAGGGGGGAGGAGGAGAGGAACAAACAATGGACTATCATACTAGGCCTGATAACATTTCTGATAGTGTAAGAGCATTGACTATGGTGAGGGTAGAGGGAGAAGAAGAGAAAGTAGGCAGGGAAAGAGAGAGGTAGGGGAAGCCTGAGAATCGGATGAGTATGGTGAGCAGAGGTAAGGCAGACGAGTTTCAAGTGTCCACGGGCAAACATGGAGGATAGAAGAGAGTGGAGGGGTGTCATAGAAGGTGGGGCAGGATGGAAAGGAGAGGGGAGGGGGAAGGGGACATACAGGTCAGGCAGTGGAGGCACAGATGGCATACCCCTCGAATTGAGGCATGAGCAGGTAAAACATGAAGCAGCTGAGTACATGCAGATCAGAACTGAGACATGGGCAATTGAAACAGGAAACCACTGGGCACATCTAAATTCGAATTGAGGCATGAGCCGGTAAAACATGCAGCAGCTAGGGTACATACAAATCAGAACTGAGGCATGGGCTGGTGAAACATGAAACCACTGGGCACATCTAGATTTAAATTGAGACATGGGCAGGTAAAACATCCAGAAACAATGGTACATACAGGTTAAAACTGAGGCAAGGGCAGGTGAAACATCAAACCACTGGGCACATCTAGATACGATTGAGGCATGAACAGGTAAAACATGCAGCATCTAGGGTACATACAGATCAGAACTGAGGCATGTGCAGGTAAAACATGCAGCAACTGTGCACAGACAGTTAGTGGGAGTCCAGATGGGAGGGGAAGAGGAGGGACAGAGGCAGATGAAAGCGAGCAGAGTCGGAGAAAGATAGGAGGGGATGCTGACCTTCTGCAGGTGTTTGGTGCTCCAAGAAGTCAGTATGTCCAGGGCACTGAAGGTTCAATGCAGCCTCAGTGCACACCAAAAAGGTGTAAATTGGGGACCCTCAGACCCGGCCAGACAATGGACAGGGAACAGACAGGGGCCTTACATTGCAGGCCTTGGAGGTGGGACCAAAGAAGCCAGCACTGCTTACAATAAGGATTTGGCCATGTTGGAAGAAGCCTACTGTAGTGGCAGAGCATGTGCAATGGGCATCATAAGCACAAGAGGTCATCATAGAGCACGATTGATGGAACAGCAAAGCTCTATTTGACAAGGCAGATCCTTATTTTCTTTTAAAAAAGAAAAACGAAAAATGTGTGCACGCGCCCGGTGCCCACATGAAGTGTCCCCACAAAAGCCCACAGTGCTTACCTTAACATCAGTAGAGGAGAAGGGATCCCAGGCCTCCAGGCCATGGGAATACACGACCGTCCGACATCAGGAAGGAGAACAAGTACCAACTGTTAGATAGTTGGTCACTAGTGTTTTATTACTTTTTGAGCATCAGCATTTCTGTAACACTTGCTGGTTTGGAGTCTTATTTTTGCCTTTGTTTGTTTTTGTTTGTGGTCCCAGAGCTTCCACCTCGACTCTCTCTATCAGTTCTATGCAGTCAGGCAACGTAGAAGGGATATGTACCTCCTCATAGTCCCAGCCAGTGGAAGAAGTTGGTGAGGAATGATCAAGTCTGATAGGACCTGATTTTTGAGAGGTTTAATTTCTATTTAGTATGTCTTTAGCGTTGTTATTATTCCCATTTTGTGTTGATCTGGACTAGTCCCTGGAGCAGTGGTCATTGGAAATGTGTGGGTATTATTCAGCAATTCTGTTTCATATACATCCATTTTGGTAGAATGTATCAAAATGAAGTCCTTGACTTTAGCCTGTATGTGCTTAAAGTCTATTTGCTCATTCAGAATATTACCCATTACTTCAGATAGGGCATCTATTTTAGCTGTAAGAATGTTAAGCTCTCTGCTTAGCAGAGGCTCCACTGTTGGTGGAATTGAGTCTCCATTAAGTGCCAGTTCATCTTCGCTGTCACTGTCTGGAGAATTGGAAGTATCGATAGACGAATCACCCGGGATATCGGAAGATGAAATCAGTGTAGTTAAGTCGGGTGTAACTGACAAATTTGTTCCAATTATCCAATTAAGTTTTCAATTCCAGCATTTAAAGGGAGAGTCTTCACCCCACCCAAAGAGGCACGCTGTAGGCCTATACACATATTGAGGAGCGGGTGGTTGTTGTCTATAGTTGGCGAGAGTGCTAGAGTAGAATTTTCAGCTGTGCGATCCCAGTGCTCAATGTTTGCATTGCATTCTTCAGGGGGATAGTGTCAAAGAAGCTGGTGATTACTGATTGTGTCTCTGCAACTTTGCTTAGACTATCTTTCTTAGAGTTTTGCATTAAATCTTGTGAAGTTACACTTGTTTCTGGGCTGTGGCACCTTTTATTCGCTCTTGCCTCAGCACTAAAAAATTCCATATGTCCAGCATTTAAAACAGTGAGTGGTGAATTGGGTAAATTGGATCTTACCTGAGTATCCTTTTCAATAGGGGTGCTCTCACCTATTCATCCACTCGCCACGAGACACAAGACACACTCTGTATGCGTAGTGGAGCCATTCTGGCTCCACTACGCATACACTGATGCGCTGGAAAGCAGTATATATTTCTAGGTCTTCAGGAGGGTGGGGAGAGCCAATAGACCAAGCCAATCACACTCGACTCCACGAGCCCAGATGTAGCAGAGCATCGATGTAGCACTATTTGGTTACCAAAGCGTTTCCAAGGCACACAAGACACACACTGTCCCACTCCAGATCCACGACGCATGTGCTGATGCCATACTTGCCAACCCTACCGATTTAAGCGGTAGGATACCGCTTTTTAAGCAGTCCTACCGCCTACCAATTTTTTGACACCAAATACCGATTTAAAAAAAAACAAAATCTTTTTTTTTGTTACTTTTTTTTTTGCCCACGCCAGCTCGGGGGAGTCTTTCAAGGGCTCCCCCGAGCTGGCGTACCGGGAGAATGCGCGGCATGCAGGCTTTTAATGTCAAAGGCACCCCCGGCGGTGGGCTAAAGTGCCCCTCTTCCGCGGGTGCCTTTGGCAAAAGGCGCCATTAGCCCCTCACCACGCCAGCTTGGGGGAGTCTTTCAAGGACTTCCCCGAGCTGGCGTAGTGGGAGAAGGTGCAGCATGCAGGCCTTTGATGTAAAAGGCGCCCACGGCGGTGGGCTAAGGGCGCCCCTCTGCCACGAGTGCCTTTCACAAATGCGCCATTAGCCTTCCACCACGTCAACTCCTGCGAGTCTTTCAAGGGCTCTCCCGATCTGGCATGATGGCAGAAGGCATGGCAGGCGCCTCATTGTCATTGAATGCACCCACGGCAGCGGGCTCATTCAATGACAATGGGCTGCTGACGCGCCCTATTCCTATCATTACCTCCTCGCCTGACTCTTTTTGAAACTTTAAGATTCCTACAGATTTTTGGTCACAGAATTTTGGCATGTATGTGATGCACTGGAAAGCAGTTTATATTTTCAGGCCTTCAGGAGGGTGTGGAGCGCTGATAGACCAAGCCAGTCAGACTCAACTCCATGAGCCCAGATGCAGCAGAGCATCGATGTAGCACTACTTGGTACCAAAGCATTTCCAAGGCTCACAAGGCACACTTTCTCCCACTCCTGCTTCACACGAGGAACACATATACTTACCTTTCATGATTAATAGGCTGAAATTGTATTTAAAAATGTAGGAGAAACACTTTAACATTTTTAGTTATTGACTTTCAAAAATACTTTTTCAGTCTTTTATGCCATCAAACAGCACTCCAAAATATATTGTTCGCCCGTATCACTTATTTTGTACACCTTGTGCAGTACAAACGAGTGCCCTTGAGCAGATGTTTACTCTCTTTACCATTGGGCACAGTTGCAGATGTAACACTATTACCATGCTGTGATATGTGTCTACATTGTCTAAATATTTTATAGCTGATTTCTCATGATGTGTGAGGAAGTGTTTATAAATGAAAGAAGTCACACATTAGAACATACGCAAGATTTCACTATTCAGCCTGCAATCGTGCAATAGCTAGATCGCATTGCAGGCTTGTACTTGAGCAACTTCTTTTTCAGTGTGCAAAAATATCCATACTCAGTACTGAGACGAAGACACAGATGCCTGGTTGTTGTATGGTGACCCCTCCTGGGAGCATGGTAGCTCCCAGGATGTTGTAATGGGTCACGTGGCTCAGCCACGTGACCAACCTAATAAAAGGACTGAGCTGCTTCCGGCTCAGGAGTCACTCCCATTCTGGCTCCAGTGTTGTTCCTGTTGCACCATGCTGGTGCTGCGCTGTAGGTGCTGGACCCACGGACGGGGCCCAGCTTAAGGACGGTGCCCCTGCCGGGCAACGCCGTCCCTGTGGGTTCCCCAGCCATGTAAGGCGGGTTGGGGATGCAACCCCGGCCTGGGTGCCCCCAGAGCCGGGGCCGCAGTGGCCAGGTGGAAATGGCCATGTGTGCGGAGCTCTGGTGATCTGGAGCGGGGTGGGCTGAACCCCCACCCCAGAGTATGCGGCATGGGTGCCGCATAAGTGTGCATACTGTCGGGTTCCATCTGACCTGAGCATGGGGCTGCCCGGTGATCCGGAGCAGCCCCCAACAATGGCGTCAAAGGAACGGGCCCCGTGTGCCCAGAGGATGTCATGGTGTGGCGGGCTCGTCTATACCTGGGCCCACCGAGAAGAAGTGCCGTGGCAGGCCCACCTCCAACTGGGCCTGCGAAGTGCACATGGGGGGTGAGCTGCCTGCCCGTCCCCCGAGGGAGATGGAGGAGGTCTGCAGCATCGGCCGTGTGGGTGGCTGCGCTCCTCCCCACCGTGGATGCGGCCCCGGCCACGTCAAGGGGGGGAGAGTGAGATGGGCGGCGTCAGCCCCGATGAAGAGCCGAGCTGCCCCTCCCCGCCTGCTGGCTGCAGCGATGGCGGCGAGGCGACGGGCCCCGCGTGCCCCCAAGACGTTTTGGTGCGGACCCATCTCGATCGGGTCCACGCAGGAGAAATGGCGTGGCAGGCCTGACACCAGCTGGGCCCGCGCAAAAGGAGGATGGCGTGTTGCCTGCCCGTCCCCTGAGGGTGACGGGTGAAGCCCACGGCATCGGCCGCGTGGAGGGAGCGGCTGCAGGGAGGAGGCGATCCCCCGCCCCCCTGTCCGCAAGGGAGCGACCGAAGGAAAAAGGCACTGCCCCTGTGAGCGGCGTCGGCCGCGGATGGAGAGGTGCCTGCCCCCACCAACATCGGAAGGGAGGAGGCTGCCCCCTCCCTCAACCCGCAAGTCGCGGGTGTGAAGAACGGCATCCATTGCTGTATTGAAAGCAATGATGCAGGCCCACCTCTAACTGGGCCCGCAGATGAAGCAAGACTGGTGCTACCTCCCCGTCCCTGGGTGGAGGAAGATGCGGTTTTGTGCCGCGATCAAGGAAAGGCGGGCTTCTGCCCGCGAAG
Organism: Ambystoma mexicanum; assembly: GCF_040938575.1. Classification (NCBI taxonomy): domain Eukaryota; kingdom Metazoa; phylum Chordata; class Amphibia; order Caudata; family Ambystomatidae; genus Ambystoma; species Ambystoma mexicanum. The sequence goes on along the minus strand of NC_090930.1, from coordinate 393,429,598 downwards.
GAGGAGACGGCGAGCGGCTGCCCCCCACCCGCCTGCAGGCGGCAAGCGTCATCGGCCGGGAGGGAAGGGTTTTGTTGATGCCCGGGGATGCGCCCCTGCCCGACCGCAGGGTGGAAAGGAAGGCGGCGCTGTGGCGTGGGCGTGTCCCTGCCCGTGGAAGGAACCACGCAGGGCCCCTCGGGTGGTTAGGGATGGAGTGAAGAAAACTGCCCTGGCCCATGGCGCACCGAGCGGGCGTTGCCCCTCCCCCATGGAGAAGGGACATGAACGGCGTTGCAGCCTGTGAGGGGAGGAGGGGTGCACCTTCTCCCTGGCTGCAAGGGGCAAAGAAAAGGGCAAAGTGATCACCCTGCCACCAGTGTTCTCTGTCATCTGCCCCACGAAGGAAGGGAAGGGCAGGAAGGGGCATGCCGCCAAGATGCCATCACAGGTGCCCCCATACAAGTGGACCGAGCCAATGTGGCCCCTGGGCCTCCCCAGGTGCGGCTTTGCCGGCCCGTTTGTGACTCTGGTGAATGGTGGCCAAGGGGAACATTGAGGAGGACCCTAATTGGTCTCCTGCAGCTCCATCTGTGCAGAAGAGGAGCCTCGTCACCGATGGCCCCCGGAAGTCGTCCGACACTGCTGTGCGGGGGGTGGCCCAGCAGGTGGACAGTGTTGGGTGGTGTACCTCTGTACACAAAGACTGCTTTATGAGGGGCCAGTGGCACGCACTAGCGGGCTGTGTATTAGTTGAACCTACTCACCCAGACTAATAAAGTGGTGAACAATGAGTAGAATGTTGATAGGAGTAGTAGTGTGTAGTGTTTTAAGTTTGTTTTGTTGTTTATTAAAAAATGGAGTGGTGTTGTGGTCCATGTGTAGGAAGGCATCTTAGAATCCAGTGTGTCAAAAGGTAGGCACTCTAAATCGTGAGTTATTAGAAACTGTTTCCAGTATCGGTCCAGGGCCCTCCCCAGCTGCAAAAGTAGGTGGGGATCTCTTGTATTTAAATCACCTGAAAAAATAAAGGGATCTGTAGGGTACGTTTCATACCAACCAATTATAGTTTCTACAAATATCTTTTGAATCACTTTAGTGTATGCACCAGTGGGGGGATCATAGACATTGGTAATCAAAATGTTGTTACAGACACTGTTGGTACTGAAAATATAGCACATATAACATATGGAGAAGATTATCGGCCCAATAAAGGCTCTAGCAAACAGAGTGATTTAGCTCCTCACGCCAGACCTCCACTAGCACGACCCTGAGGCGAAGGTATAGGAGGTCTAAACAACAGTGAATAACCATAAATGTCAAAAGATTTAGTAAGCCAAGTTTCTTGTAAAATATGTCAGAACTTTAACGTTTTGTTAGGCCGGCTGAATGTGAGAGAGAAGACTGATATCCCCTCATATTCCATGAGAGCCAAGACATAGTTCTTTGTGGAGCAAGTTGTCAATTTCCTTGCTTTTGTACTCGCTCAGGAGCCCAGTATTCTATTTCTTGATCATTTGAAATGTTTTGGTGATTGCTACATTGGAGAGCTCTAAGAGCAGCATGTTCAGAGAAAGGTATATCCACCCTTTGCATGAGTCCTTGGGAAAGTTGAAGAGCGGTTGCTGATTGGATTTGTTTCTTTGTTTTTTGACAAATAATGAGGGCAAACCCCAGTTCCTCCAATAAGGGAGCGTGATTTTTTAAACAGGCCTCCATGAGAGTAGTAGTACATTTAATGAGTGTGCAGTTGTTTTCACTACACATTTCTGGAAGCTCTATGCATACTATGTCAGTAAAAAGTGATGAATCCTAATTGACTTATTTGGTTAAACAGAGCCCTAATGCACGAGCAATTTAGGAACTGGCTGATATTAGTTGGGTACATTTCTTCCAAAGTTACCCATTTACCCAGTTCACTTGTTTCTTCCAGCCCATTCCCTTTGTTGCTAAAGGCTTGTGTGCCAAATTCAATGGATTTTGTTGACTCCCTAGAGATTTCCAAGGTTTGTTTGGGGCTGATGTAATGGCCTGTTTCAGTCAAATGTGTAATAGCTTCTGGCACTTGACTTTATGTGACAGAGTGAGTACCAGCTTTAGAAGGATGATTGTGGATTTCCAACGGTAAGTATTTTGTTGCTTCAGCCGATACTGGTGAATTTATCAATTTGTCCATAGGACCCTGCAGGTGCATTTGTCTTATATGATATGATTACAAGGTCTTGAGACATTAAGAATGGGCAAATAAAACTATCATACTAGGCCTGATGACATTTAAGATAGTGCAAGAGCATTGAGCACAAAAAGAGGGGAGGAGGGCGGGGGAGGAACAAGCAATAGACTATCGTACTAAGCCTGACGACATTTCTGATAGTGCAGGAGCAATGATCACAAAAATTAGGGGAGCAAAGGGGGGAGGAGGAGAGGAACAAACAATGGACTATCATACTAGGCCTGATAACATTTCTGATAGTGTAAGAGCATTGACTATGGTGAGGGTAGAGGGAGAAGAAGAGAAAGTAGGCAGGGAAAGAGAGAGGTAGGGGAAGCCTGAGAATCGGATGAGTATGGTGAGCAGAGGTAAGGCAGACGAGTTTCAAGTGTCCACGGGCAAACATGGAGGATAGAAGAGAGTGGAGGGGTGTCAGAGAAGGTGGGGCAGGATGGAAAGGAGAGGGGAGGGGGAAGGGGACATACAGGTCAGGCAGTGGAGGCACAGATGGCATACCCCTCGAATTGAGGCATGAGCAGGTAAAACATGAAGCAGCTGAGTACATGCAGATCAGAACTGAGACATGGGCAATTGAAACAGGAAACCACTGGGCACATCTAAATTCGAATTGAGGCATGAGCCGGTAAAACATGCAGCAGCTAGGGTACATACAAATCAGAACTGAGGCATGGGCTGGTGAAACATGAAACCACTGGGCACATCTAGATTTAAATTGAGACATGGGCAGGTAAAACATCCAGCAGCTAGGGTACATACAGGTTAAAACTGAGGCATGGGCAGGTGAAACATCAAACCACTGGGCACATCTAGATACGATTGAGGCATGAACAGGTAAAACATGCAGCATCTAGGGTACATACAGATCAGAACTGAGGCATGTGCAGGTAAAACATGCAGCAACTGTGCACAGACAGTTAGTGGGAGTCCAGATGGGAGGGGAAGAGGAGGGACAGAGGCAGATGAAAGCGAGCAGAGTCGGAGAAAGATAGGAGGGGACGCTGACCTTCTGCAGGTGTTTGGTGCTCCAAGAAGTCAGTATGTCCAGGGCACTGAAGGTTCAATGCAGCCTCAGTGCACACCAAAAAGGTGTAAATTGGGGACCCTCAGACCCGGCCAGACAATGGACAGGGAACAGACAGGGGCCTTACATTGCAGGCCTTGGAGGTGGGACCAAAGAAGCCAGCACTGCTTACAATAAGGATTTGGCCATGTTGGAAGAAGCCTACTGTAGTGGCAGAGCAGGTGCAATGGGCATCATAAGCACAAGAGGTCATCATAGAGCACGATTGATGGAACAGCAAAGCTCTATTTGACAAGGCAGATCCTTATTTTCTTTTAAAAAAGAAAAACGAAAAATGTGTGCACGCGCTCGGTGCCCACATGAAGTGTCCCCACAAAAGCCCACAGTGCTTACCTTAACATCAGTAGAGGAGAAGGGATCCCAGGCCTCCAGGCCATGGGAACACACGACCGTCCGACATCAGGAAGGAGAACAAGTACCATCTGTTAGATAGTTGGTCACTAGTGTTTTATTACTTTTTGAGCATCAGCATTTCTGTAACACTTGCTGGTTTGGAATCTTATTTTTGCCTTTGTTTGTTTTTGTTTATGGTCCACCTCGACTCTCTCTATCAGTTCTATGCAGTCAGGCAACGTAGAAGGGATATGTACCTCCTCATAGTCCCAGCCAGTGGAAGAAGTTGGTGAGGAATGATCAAGTCTGATAGGACCTGATTTTTGAGAGGTTTAATTTCTATTTAGTATGTCTTTAGCGTTGTTATTATTCCCATTTTGTGTTGATCTGGACTAGTCCCTGGAGCAGTGGTCATTGGAAATGTGTGGGTATTATTCAGCAATTCTGTTTCATATACATCCATTTTGGTAGAATGTATCAAAATTAAGTCCTTGACTTTAGCCTGTATGTGCTTAAAGTCTATTTGCTCATTCAGAATATTACCCATTACTGCAGATAGGGCATCTATTTTAGCTGTAAGAATGTTAAGCTCTCTGCTTAGCAGAGGCTCCACTGTTGGTGGAATTGAGTCTCCATTAAATGCCAGTTCATCTTCGCTATCACTGTCTGGAGAATTGGAAGTATCGATAGACGAATCATCCGGGATATCGGAAGATGAAATCAGTGTAGTTAAGTCGGGTGTAACTGACAAATTTGTTCCAATTATCCAATTAAGTTTTCAATTCCAGCATTTAAAGGGAGAGTCTTCACCCCACCCAAAGAGGCACGCTGTAGGCCTATACACATATTGAGGAGCGGGTGGTTGTTGTCTATAGTTGGCGAGAGTGCTAGAGTAGAATTTTCAGCTGTGAGATCCCAGTGCTCAATGTTTGCATTGCATTCTTCAGGGGGATAGTGTCAAAGAAGCTGGTGATTACTGATTGTGTCTCTGCAACTTTGCTTAGTCTATCTTTCTTAGAGTTTTGCATTAAATCTTGAGAAGTTACACTTGTTTCTGGGCTGTGGCACCTTTTATTCGCTCTTGCCTCAGCACTAAATATTCCATATGTCCAGCATTTAAAACAGTGATTGGTGAATTGGGTAAATTGGATCTTACCTGAGTATCCTTTTCAATAGGGGTGCTCTCACCTATTCATCCACTCGCCACGAGACACAAGACACACTCTGTATGCGTAGTGGAGCCATTCTGGCTCCACTACGCATACACTGATGCGCTGGAAAGCAGTATATATTTCTAGGTCTTCAGGAGGGTGGGGAGAGCCAATAGACCAAGCCAATCACACTCGACTCCACGAGCCCAGATGTAGCAGAGCATCGATGTAGCACTATTTGGTTACCAAAGCGTTTCCAAGGCACACAAGACACACACTGTCCCACTCCAGATCCACGACGCATGTGCTGATGTCATACTTGCCAACCCTACCGATTTAGGCGGTAGGATACCGCTTTTTAAGCAGTCCTACCGCCTACCAATTTTTTGACACCAAATACCGATTTAAAAAAAAACAAACAAAAAAAAAAATCTGGAAGCTGAATTTTCTTTCATCCTGATATTAGGAAAATGTGGCTGCATCTTTTTGTTGGTCAAGCGTTTTAAACAATTGCTGAGGATCCTGTATTGCATCAGTGATGTCATCAATGACATTTGTGATGTCATCTTTGATGTCCTGGGTGTTAGTCTTAGCAGTGCACGGTGGTGGCGTGAGTTATGGTTGCTTAGCTTACCATAACTGGCGAATTTCAAGGGTTTTCTGGTTTTACTTGAACCATAACGTCCCTTTGACAAAGTTTTTTCACTGAATTTCATAGGTTTTTAGTGGCGCAACTTAACCATAACGTCCCTTTAACAAAGTTTTTTCACTGAATTTCATAGGTTTTTAGTAGGGCAACTTAACCAAAACGTCCCTTTAACAAAGTTTTTTCATTGAATTTCATAGGTTTTAATTAGTGCAACTTAACCATAACGTCTCTGTAACATTTTTTTTAACTAAATTTTAAAGGTTTTTATTAGTGCAACGTCACCATGACATCCTTTTCAATAGATGAAGACCACTAACATCTTATGTCCTCAAAGTGGGAACGCCAGGTGGTAAAAAAAACTAAAAGATTTTCCTTCCTACACCGGGACGCCTGCGGTAAAATCTTTTACCAAGATGGCCACCATGGAAAGGGAAGGTGGGGTGTATAAAGAACACAACAGGGCATGAGCGGGGGGTGGGGGTTGGGGGGGACAGGGGAGACGCATGAGCGGGGGGAGAGAGAGAACAGGGTACAAACGGGGCATGAGCAGGGGGTGGGGGCGAAAAGGAAGGAAACACAGGGCATGAGCGGTGGTGGGGGGAACACGAGAGAGACACAGGGCTTGAGCAGCAGGTGGAGAGGAACATGAGGGAGACACGGGGTACGAGCGGGGGGTGGGGAGGAACACGAGGGAGACATAGGGCATGAGGGGGGTGGTACAGGGCACACACGGGACATGAGTGGGGGTGGGGGGAAAGGAGAGAGACAAGAGGCATGAGCGGGGGTGGGGGGGAACACGAGGGAGACACAGGGCATGAGCGGGGGTGTGGGGGGTAACACGAGGGAAACACGGGGCATGAGCGGGGGGTGGGGGGAACACGAGGGAGACATGGGTCATGAGCGGGCGGTGGGGGGCAACAGGAGAGAGATACGGGGCATGAGCGGGGGGTGGGGAGAACAGGAGACAGACACGGGGCATGAGCGGGGGGTGGGAGAACAGGAGACAGACACGGGGCATGAGCGGGGGATGGGGGAACAGGAGACAGATACGGGCTTGAGCGGGGGTGGGGAGAACAGGAGAGAGACACGGGGCATGAGCGCAGAGTGGGGGGGTACAGGAGACAGACACAGGGCATGGGTGGGGGCAACAGGAGACAGACACGGGGCATGAGCGGGGGGCGGGGGGAACAGGAGACAGACATGGGGTATGAACGGGGGTGGGGGAACAGAAAACAGACACGGGGCATGAGCGGGGGAGGGGGGGCAACAGGAGAGAGACGCAGGGCATGAGCGGGGGGTGGTGGGGTACAGGAGACAGACATGGGGCATGAGCAGGGGGTGGGGGGCAACAGGAGAGAGACAGGGGGCATGAGCGGGGGGTGAGGGGTACAGGAGACAGACACGGGGCATGAGCGGGGGGTGGGGGGTACAGGAGACAGACACGGGGCATGAGCGGGGGGTGGGGGGAACAGGAGACAGACACGGGCATGAGCAGGGGGTGGGGGGAACAACAGAGACAGACACAGGGCATGAGCGGGGGTGGGGGACAACAGGAGACAGACACGGGGCATGAGCGGGGGTGGGGGGCAACAGGAGACAGACACGGGGAATGAGCAGGGGGTGGGGTGCAACAGGAGACAGACACAGGGCATGAGCAGGGGGCAACAGGAGACAGACACGGGGCATGAGCGGGGGGTGGGGAGAGCAGGAGACAGACACGGGGCATGAGCGGGGGGTGGGGGGCAAAAGGAGAGACATGGGGCATGAGCAGGGGGCAACAGGAGAGACACGGGGCATGAGTGGGGGGTGGGGGGAACAGGAGACAGACACGAGCATGAGCGAGGGGTGGGGGGAACAGGAGACAGACACGGGGCATGAGCGGGTGGTGGGGGGAACAACAGACACGGGGCATGAGCGGGGGGTGGGGAGAACAGACACGGGGCATGAGCAGGGGGGTGGGGGGCAACAGGAGACAGACACGGGGCATGAGCGGGGGTGGGAGGAACAGGAGACAGACACGGGGCATGAGCGGGGGGTGGGGAGAACAGGAGACAGACACGGGGCATGAGCGGGTGGGGGGAACAGGAGACAGACACGGGGCATGAGCGGGGGTGTGGGGGGCAACAGGAGACAGACACGGCACATGAGGGGACAGGAGACAGATACAGGACATGAGTGGCGGGGTGGGGAGAACAGGAGACAGACATGGGGCATGAGCGGGGGCTGGGGGAAGGGGAGAGAGACACACGGGGCATGAGCGGGGGGTGAGGGGAGGGAGAGAGACACACCGGGCATGAGCGGGGGTGGGGGGAGGGAGAGAGACACACGGAGCATGAGCGGGGGTGGGCAGGAGAGAGACACATGGGGCATGAGCTGGGGGTGGGCGGGATGGAGAGAGACACACAGGGCATGAGCAGGGGGTGGGCGGGAGGGAGAGAGACACACGGGGCATGAGCGGGGGGTGGGGGGAAGGGGAGAGAGACACACAGGGCATGAGCAGGGGTGGGAGGGAGGGAGAGAGACACACGGGGCATGAGCGGGGGATGGGCGAGAGGGGGAGAGACACACAGGGCATGAGCAGGGGTGGGCGGGAGGGGGAAAGACACGGGGCAAGAGTGGGGGTGGGCGGGAGGGGAAAAGACACGGGGCAAGAACGGGGGTGGGTGGGAGGGGGAAAGAGACACGGGGCAAGAGCGGGGGTGGGCGGGAGGGGGAAACAGACAAGGGGCAAGAGCGGGGGTGGGCAGGAGGGGGAAAGAGACACGGGGCAAGAGCGGGGGTGGGCCGAAGGGGGAAAGAGACAAGGGGCAAGAGCGGAGGTGGGCGGGAGGGGGAAAGAGACACGGGGCAAGAGCGGGGGTGGGCGGGAGGGGGAAAGAGACACGGGGCAAGAGCGGGCATGGGCAGGATGGGGAAAGAGACACGGGGCAAGAGCAGGGGTGGGCTGGAGGGGGAAAGAGACACGGGGCAAAAGCGGGGGTGGGCAGGAGGGGGAAAGAGACACGGGGCAAGAGCGGGGGTGGGCGGGAGAAGGAAAGACACATGGGGCAAGAGCGGGGGTGGGGAGGAGGGAGACAGACACACAGGGCATGAGCGGGGGGTGGGGGGAAGGGGAGAGAGACACGGGGCATGAGCGGGGGTGGAGGGGAGGGAGAGAGACACACGGGGCATGAGCGGGGGTGAGGGGAGGGAGAGAGACACACGGGGCATGAGCGGGGGGTGGGCGGGAGGGGAAGAGACACACGGGGCATGAGCGGGGGTGGGAGGGAGGGAGAGAGACACACGGGGCATGAGCGGGGGATGGGCGAGAGGGGGAGAGACACACAGGGCATGAGCAGGGGTGGGCGGGAGGGGGAAAGACACGGGGCAAGAGTGGGGGTGGGCGGGAGGGGAAAAGACACGGGGCAAGAACGGGGGTGGGTGGGAGGGGGAAAGAGACACGGGGCAAGAGCGGGGGTGGGCGGGAGGGGGAAAGAGACAAGGGGCAAGAGCGGGGGTGGGCAGGAGGGGGAAAGAGACACGGGGCAAGAGCGGGGGTGGGCCGAAGGGGGAAAGAGACAAGGGGCAAGAGCGGAGGTGGGCGGGAGGGGGAAAGAGACACGGGGCAAGAGCGGGGGTGGGCGGGAGGGGGAAAGAGACACGGGGCAAGAGCGGGCATGGGCAGGATGGGGAAAGAGACACGGGGCAAGAGCAGGGGTGGGCTGGAGGGGGAAAGAGACACGGGGCAAAAGCGGGGGTGGGCAGGAGGGGGAAAGAGACACGGGGCAAGAGCGGGGGTGGGCGGGAGAAGGAAAGACACATGGGGAAAGAGCGGGGGTGGGGAGGATGGAGACAGACACACAGGGCATGAGCGGGGGGTGGGGGGAAGGGGAGAGAGACACGGGGCATGAGCGGGGGTGGAGGGGAGGGAGAGAGACACACGGGGCATGAGCGGGGGTGGGGGGAGGGAGAGAGACACACGGGGCATGAGCGGGGGGTGGGCGGGAGGGGAAGAGACACACGGGGCATGAGCGGGGGTGGGGGGGAGTGAGAGAGACACACGGGGCATGAGCAGGGGGGAGAGAGACACACGGGGCATGAGCGGGGGGTGGGCAGGAGGGGAAGAGACACACGGGGCATGGGGGTGGGATAGAGACACACGGGACATGAGCGGGGGGTGGGCGGCGGGTGGGGAGATTAGCATGCATCATATTTAGAATGAATTGTGGAGGTTAGTATGCCTCACATCCAGATAGAATTGTAAGAGATTAGCATGCATCACATCTAGATAGAATTGTGGAGATTAGCAAGCGTCACATCTGGATAGAACTGTAAGAGATTAGCATGCGTCACATCTAGATAGTGATGTTACTTGCCAATTGTACTAAAAAACTAAAGTGATCTAATCAGCCTCTAGGTCCCACAACTGGACCTGGAGAGCAGTTATAAGTCACTAATACCATTGCTGTTCTTAGCGGTTCAACAATGGCAAGCCAGATTTCTCAGTGCTGTGTGGACAGTTCAATTTGGGCTCCAATGCAGCAGTCGTGGTTGTCTAGATGGCAATCAGATGTCGTGACTGAAGGTCATTAAAGTATGAAGCAATGCTCAACTGGTGCGGATCATGGAAGTCTTCAGGTTTAGTTTGATGGTCATGGTTAGATGGCAGATGAGCTGACAACAAGATGCACAAGTTGAGTCAGTTTCAAGCTGTGCTCGAAGGACACAGTATGGGAAGAAGACCAGCTTTGGTTCAACTGTCAATTGCTAACAGTGGTTAGAGAGTGGCAGGTGCAGCAATGCTTCTTTGTTCGAGATGAGACAATGACACACTCAGCTGGTGCAGTTACTCAACAAATTGGTTTGTATATATGAGGTACAGCAGTTCTAAAGTCAGTCAGTGCCTAAAGTAGCTCTGAGTGTTCCTGGTGGTTTGAACAGGGTCGCACATGCTTGAATCAGGGTGCACCGTGGTTCAACTGTGAAAAACACATTTATTCTGTCTGTCTTGGCTTTCAGGTGTTGTGAGTCTGACTCCAGGGTCTCAAGGGAAAGAGTCGTCCTTGTACTCAGGCTCTCAAACATGTGGGAGGGTGGCACACACCTGCACAGCTATTTCAGCAAGGTGAGATCCTGGCTACCAGGGTTGCTGGCAGAGAGGCAGGTATCGCTCCAGCAGCATGACACCCCCAATGAGCCCTGTGGATGCTTAGGGAGCAGAAATTACCTCTTACTTGAACTACCTGTCATCACCTCACAACTTGAGGACTTTGGAAAAGACTGTTCGCCCAACACAGTACAAATTAATCTTTCTTCAGAGATAATTCAAAGATGGAGTGGGAGACCCGTTCTTTCAAAATGTAAATGTCTGCAAATGATTGGACTAAAAAAAGCCTGTTTTAAGGGGTCCAATCCCTGTGCTTGAGACAAGTGGTCTGTACCTTTTTACATCGTACCCAAAGTGCTTTGTCCTAAAGGAAGTGAAGGGGATAGGAAGGAAGGGTAGAAATAGAGAGAAACAAGATGCGGGAATCTTTCTTCCCCCTGGCTGATTTCCCTCTGCCTACACTAAATCTACCCCTTTCCCTTGTAAATAGTATCAAAGGCCATTTGGGTTTGCAGCACCCTGGTGAAAGGCTAGTACTTTTGTATAGGATGTGTCCTTTGATGATAATTTCCCCCAACAATCCCTGTTGAGGGGGTTGCCTACCTGGAGAGAGGTGTTAGCCAACCTCACAAAGGATCAAAGGAGAGGCGATGCCATTCACTCTCCTGCGATATCACTTAGCAGGCTCAGGCTGACTGTTCAGAATACACACAACTCTTCCACAACTGAGCTGGGCTCACAGTGCTGATACATGTATGATATCAAATGTATGTGGCTGTAAAATGTATATATGAGATTCTAGACACGTTACCCTAAACTCAGCTATGGCTTTTCTTTAAAGTTTACAGCTACCATCAGGATATGAACTCTAATACTTATGTGGTTTGGTAAAAGGGGTGCATGTCTTAAATGAAGCCTCTTCACTGGTTTGTCTTGGCTGTCACTGCAGCTGTCAAATGGGCACCTGTGTACCCTGTGTACCCTGAACCTGCTATGTGTAACTTGATACTGATCCAGTAGGACACATGTGCACATTTTGCTTTTGACATCAAGCTTATGAAAAGGAAGGTCTGGTAGCAGATAACCTTTTCTGAGAATGAATTGCCAGCACTATGATATTAACTTAAAGAAATAAAAATACCATGGCTTTTACATCCGCCAGATTAGAGGGTGGCTTTTTGTTTCATATAGACCAGAGGTCTTCAAACTGTGGGGCGCGGCACCCCAGGGGGCACGCCACATTCCGGGGGGGGGAGGGGAGCAGAGGGGGCTGCGTGAGTCCCCAGCCTGTAATTTAAAAAATAATTTTAAATGGAGGAAATGAGCAGGGGCAGCCTACAGGGTCGGACTGGAGCATTAAACTGTCTCTGGCACCTATGAAAAAGTGTCCCACAGTTGCAAATGGCAATTCATTCCTTTAGTAACAGACTGTTTGAATACTACCCAAGGGTGTGTTTTTTTGTTAAAATGTAAGCAAATTGTGATATTTAAGGAATATATATTCAGCAACAATGGTCACAACTACTAGCTGCATAGTACAGTAACTCATCAAAATGGCTCACAATAACCAAAAAGGTGGCCCATTTAGACCATTTAGACCAAAAAACGGGCCCACGTTAGCATTTCCCATAATGGGTGAGGGGGCATCGACCCAGTGGCCCCCTCACCCATTATGGAGGAGCCGAGGAGCCAGCCCAGTGAAACACCCAGCACTCCCTCAGCTGCTTTGTCCAGCTGAGGGAGTGCTCCTGGGCTGGCTAAACTGTCAACCCGGTTCCCTTTCCCTTTGACAGTTCAGTTCCCCAGCTGCACATGATCACTGAGCCATGTAAAGCTGGGGGAGTTTTGCTTCACAAGCCTTGCATAGCTCATTGGAAATGCTGCCTGGGGAACTGAATGTCTGTATGTGCGAGGGGGAGCCCCTGCGCCTTCTCGCCCATATGAACAGAGCAGCCTGGTGTGGGATGGAGCAAAGTGAATTGCTTGTCGTGTGAATGCTGTGTGAATAGGTATGTGTTTGTGTTGGTCGATGGAGCTGATTTTGTCGGGTTTCAATATGCTTTTGTTGCACAATCCTCCTACCCACCTGCCAAAATCAGCTCTCCTTCTGAGGCGCTGTGGAGCCCAGGGGACAGGGATGGTATTTTTTTACTGGACATCTATCATACGTGTCCAGTCAAAAATACCACACTTTCCCCCTGTTCCCCCCAGTGCCTTGCATACACACATAAACATGTTGATTGGGTTAGGCACTGTGGAGCCAAGGAGACAAGTATGGTATCTTTTTACTATCATAAATGTGCAGTAAAACATATCATGCCTGCCCCCCTGGCCCCCAGCGCCAATTGCAAACTGTTTGGCTTTTTACCCAATTTTGTTTAAAAGTATGCTCTAAAATGCAATATTTTAACCTGTTATTTTAAAAGAATTCCTGGGGGGGGGAGCCTGAAAACCTCTTTATTGGTTTGGGCTCCCTCAGTATGCTCAATCGCTGTGGAATATCTGGGGGTAATATTTATGCCCCTCCACTTAAATAATTCACCAGATGCCAGCAGCCCTGCGACTGTGCTGGAAGCAGGGTAGGGGAGTCCAGGGACTGTGGTGGGAGCAGGATAGGCGTGATCCAGTGTATAGAGGTGGGAGCGGGGTGGGGAGAGCCCATGGTCTGTGGTGGGGTGGGGAGAAACAGGGACTGGGTAGGAGGTGGATGAAGGAGCCCAGAGAATGTGATGGAAGCCGGTGGGGGAGCCCATGGACTATACTGGGAGTATGGTGTGGTGACGGCACGCGATAGTTCATAGCCATTTGGACTTACTGTCCATTTGGCATTTTTGGGGTAGCGCGGCCTGCCCACATATTTCTGGGGGGCCCAGCCCTAAAATGTTTGAAGACCACTGCTTTAGATAATTTATTACTGGCTGGTGTAAAGTCACAGTCAGTTTGCTTCAGGCATGTTGCCAATAGTTACATGGTCTGTGGGGGCGAGGAATAACAATGCCTCAGCCTCCTCAATTTAGCCATCCACTGGACTATAGAATTTCTTTTCATCGGGGGGTACCAATTTAGGATTTAATACTAATACTTTCCTTGTTGCCATTGTATAAATCGATAATGAAAGTCTTATCTTTAATTTACTGTCAAATAACAAAAGTGGACAGGGCGATTCCGTGTATGCAACACACCCTTTCTATATTCTTTTGTATTCCATTTATTTTTCAACTATGTTGATATCAATACTACACATTTCAAGCAGTATCACATACAGTGCAAAACTCATAAGCATAGTAACACAGGTGTATATAACATACATTACATGTATATGTGTTTGTGAATTAAAAACCAGTAGTGCAATATATCCTATTTCTCAAGCCTAACTCTTTTGATAGGGTTAGCTACATTTCTATTAGTGATTGTCTAAATTAGTGTGGTAGTGTATATTTAACACTACTCATGTTCTTGGTCTGTCGACACACAGGTGTTTCGGCCTTTGGAGCAGTTGTAACATGCTCTGCTTTGGGCGGGCTTCATCAGGGTGGAGGGGTCATTTGAAGTCCTTCTTGGAGGGTTCTGTGTTCTTTAAAACTGTGATCTAAACATAAAAAGACATGTTTGTGGTGTAATTATAAAGGGGTTTGTGAAACTGATTTCTTTTTAAATTAATTGAATGCTGAAATTTCTTGGTTAACCTGCATGTTTTCAAGCACGTTTGTTGAAGAGAATCTGTTTGTTATCTCATCTCAGTGCTCCCTATTTGGAAATAAGTGACAAGTGGTGAGTAAGCCTGTTGGGGGTTCACAATGGCATCTTAATGAGTCCGAAAAAATCCCTTCCATATAAAGCGTAGTGGAACAATTACCTGTTCTCTAGAATGGAATGAGGTACTCCCATTTGTAAGTTCCGGGGAGACATTTTACTGCAGTCTCCACGTATGAGGCCATGGCAGAAGGCTCTGTAGGACTGGGGCTGAAGAAAGATGAGGGAGCATAAGCTCAACACCACTGTAGAAAAAGTTCTTTCTCAAGTCGACTATTTCATAATAATTAAGCCATCACGCCAGAGGTTGCCCATAAATCATGTGCATATGGTATCTCCATTATGTGAATTCTGATTCATAAGTGTCTCAATCGCAGTGAAGGAGCAGATGTTAGTGAGGGAGCCCACACCCTTCTTGACCGTTAGTTCACAATGACATAAAACTGTGTGTCTGTGCTATAATCAGGCAATGAAGCCAGTCGGATCTTACATTAGTGTATTAGGTTTCTTTAATTTAGGAACTAAAACTTTAAAGTACTTGTTTCTATAAATGGAGATAGTAGCACCTTGCAATCCTACTGGTACCTAACCATAAAATTACATTTTGATGGCCAATATGTATTTAATCTTCAACTTGACAATAGATCAAATGGCCCACAGACAAATGCATCTTTAATTTCATCATTGGGTCGGCTAGTTTGGGTATGTAGGGGAAATCCTGACACATTCCTTTCTTCCACAGTTTTTATACCACAGTACCACGGGATCTTCGGTAGACATCTACAGACTTTGCATCATGCATTTAATTCTAGATGTGCATTTGCATCTGGATGCAACCCAAATAGAACTGGACTCAAGAAACACCACTGCACGCTTTCACAGTTAGGCACTTTTATATCAATACTAGTTTAAGTACTCAGCTTTGCCCGGGATGTCCATTCTCAGATTTATTTTCATATTACACTAAAAAGATTAACAAATATTGTTGTTTGCTACAAAGGAAAAACAAGATACGTGTTAATTTCACTAATTAATTGAACACCAAAGGTTCATTTACCTCTGTTTTAGATTCTCACATGAATAGCATATGTGTTTGCTTACTCTGATTAATTGCAGTGTTGTTAGCAGAAGTGGCCTTTTCACTGCAAATAATCAGAGTAAGCATACAAATATGATATTCATATAAGAATTTAAATCAGAGATAAATAAACATGTGGTGTTCAATTCATTTTTTTAATTAACACATATCGAGTTTATTGTAAAACAAATCAATGAAAAAAAAGACAAACTACCTCTCTCCTAAAATATTTGAAAAAATAAAACACATGACCAGTATAGCAAAGACAGCATGATGATGAGCACTTCCTACAAATGACATGTAGATGGCGCGCGGAACACCACAAAACGTGATGCCGAAAAACAAAAGAAATATTTATCTCGGGAACAGGATTTCCTATCGAACTTGACATATTTGCATTAATTCCGCATTGAAATAAAGAATATTCCAATCAAAATTCATGACACCAGACCTCACCACCGTTCATGAGGAATTACGTCCCCAAGATCAATGCCATATACAAACCCACAAACAAACACAACTTTGTTTTATATATATGTATTCCGTTTCCTTAGCCAGAAAAACACACTCAGCATCAAAAATCATTATGCATTGAGCACATGTGAGAACATAAGAAACCACAATTTGCATCAAAAATCGTTTTGCATTGGGTCAGCAAAGTATTATAAATGAAGCTGCAGTCTTCAAAAAAACAGCCACTTATTTAGCAGGAATTAACAGGATATAAACAAGCTGTAACATGAGCAGCCCCACCCTTCTGCTCCAGCCCCGGATTGATGCTACATCAAGTGTGCCTTTCAAAACCTAACATTCTCTCCACCTCCAGAATTCCTAGTTAGTCCTGGAACATAATTGAGCAATCCAGAATCTAGAATAAGGCAATTCATCATAACATAAATAAATACAACTATTTACATAGCAGTCTTACTTCTGCGCCTAAACATATATTATTAACAAATGTAACAAACCTCCTTCCCTTTTCCAGACACAACAATTATTTCAAAATGACCACCCTATCCTTCCCCCACTTCTCACCATTCAGCAACCTGATACCATTACCCAAATCCACCTTCACTTCCATTGGTCTTCCATTGGTCTTAAACATTTCACCATACCCTCTCCTCTTTCCAATCTCACTTTTTCGCCATTGTACCTCTGGGCATTGCCATTTCACTGGTACATACCTTGGCCATCATCTGACTGCCTACTATTCCACTTTTCACCACATCAACGGAAACCGCCGGCCTCCTGGCACTATACTTCCTCATCCAGCCTGGATGCAACTTGTAATTAGGTAAGTATCAGATTTACACCATTCACTAGACTGCGGCAGGACAGAACTACTAGATTAGATATGGCAGAATGCCTTCTTTCTTGTAAGGAGGTTACTTCAGCACTACTTACCCCATGGTGGAGCACATATTATGCCTTTAGAAACACCAGACCTTTCAAGGAAGACCGTAGACAAAAATGTGTAAGATTGGAGAAACTTTCCAAAAGAGAAATAAACAAACATTGGGAGAAAGTCACTATGGCAAATTACTTAGCGAGTGATAAAATCCCCAGGGGCTTAAAAATTCTGATTTTACCGGACTTAAGCAACACTGAAGATGCAGACATAGCAGGAAAATGTGAAGATAATCTTATACAGAGTTCTAAAGTCATGATAAAATTGCTCGTAGAGAATGCTACATGGGAGCATATACGCTCAGAGGAACAAATAGAGGTGCTCAAAAAAGAAATCTCTGAAATGGAGTCACCAGATAATAATAAAGGGAAGAATCATCATACAATGTACAATATTCTAAAGAATTACCAGAATGATGTTAAAATAAGAAAATCAGGAACATTCTTTAAAGACAACAAAGACTACAGGGAAGATCGGGTATATACCTTTCGGGACAAATTTGATGATTGTAACAAGGCACACTCAGGCAGCTTCGATGTTGATTCTGATCCTGATTTAACATCTGGAACAACAGCAAGTGTGACCAGTATCTTAAGACTGACTGATAGCGATCAAGTGCAGAAGAGGTTTTTTTAGACCAGATCAGAAAATACAAGTGGGACGATAAAAAACATATGTTAAACAAGTGAGATTTCAAGATCCTTTAGAGGTAAATACTACAACACATACTCGACTTGGAGATGATCAAGAGGAGGGAAGACTGGGAAGAGGCATAGATGCAGATCAAACAAGAAGACTCACACAAGTGGCAACCAGGAAGCAACAGAATGGGGAGGTACCTTACCTAGCTCTGAATTTAGCAAGGGGAATGCTTAGCCCAACTGAAATTACAGTACTAATCAATTTGCACATTTGAAAGAGAGTGACCACACTGAATTCCAGATAGATCTATTTAAGTTTATTAGAAAACTGGAACTCAGGAAATTCTTCTTGAATAAACCAGAGAGAAGGAATTCAATAGAAGGACGAGGACCCATCAGTGATTTGACTATGGCAGACATACTTAACACTCAGATTCTTCTCTCACTGGAGGACGAAAGAGAGGCTGACTATGTACACATACTTAAGGAACGTGGGGCCTGATTCACAGAACATTTTTCTATGGGATTGCACCATTATAAAAACGATTCTATGAATCAGGCCACTAATGTTTCAACCAAAAATCTTGAAATAGTAGAATTCTGACCACGCTCTAAATATATACAACCATCTCCGATGAACAGCATTATTGATAGAGTCCACAAAGCTGTGACATTAGATATTCATAAACTTATAGACAAGCCACCACGGAAGCATATTCCCAATATGATGGCGCAGGGAGAACATCTGGCATTAAGAATTTTGAAAAGTGACTCAAGAGTCACCATTATGGAGGCAGATGAGGGGGGTAACATTGTTGTCTTTAACACTACAGATTACATAGAGATGGGAATGATGCACCTTAGTACCCCAGAGTGCTATGTTAAACTTCTTTCAGATCCCAGTGGAGATATTAAAGTGTATATAATGGAATGTATTGTCAGGTGGCACAGACAAGGCCAATTAGCTGACAATGAGAATGATTTTTTTTACTGTGACGGAACCGATCATGCCCAGGATCTATTTCCTTCAGAAAGTACACAAGTCCTGTGACGCATTTCCTGAAGTACAGCCAATCATGAGTGGCATAGCATGGCCGACAAAGAAAATATCCTTTTACATAGACAAGCACTGAGAAAGGCAATAGTGAGTAAAAGAGGGGGCGGGGGGCAAGAGCTGAAGGTACGCCAACTGGAGGCTAAGCTTATATGCATGCTTCGTACCGACCTGACTGGACTTCATACCGAGCATGAGATGGCGGCCTTCTTATGATCATCCAAGACACTGTATGAACAATATGTGTGAACAAAGGAGAAGATAAACACTCATTGTGTATTATCCGAAATAACTGGACTGACTATAGAGCCTGAGTATGATTTGACACTATGCTGTGAGCTAGGAAAACCTGTGAAAAGCATTGACTGATTGGAGTCCTTGAAAGTGACTGTGGTGCCAATTCTAATTGTTGTAATGTTAAGTATTGATTACTAACTTAAGTTATGGGAGGATTTGTTATGGACCAGAGTACTGTCAAGTATGAATAAGAAAAATGTACATTAAAAATAGAGACTGACAGGGCTAACATGCCTGTAGGGTGATGAGAATGCACGTGGCAAGTGATCTATCTATTCCTGTCACTTCACTTAACCTAAATAGGATATTGATGTAGGATTATGGCATTACCCTTAATTGTTAATCATTTTTAATGACTAAACCTAATGCTGAGCTGATTTTCATATTTATTAAACAGGAATGGGGTCGTTTGTAAATGTCTGACTCCACCGTTTAGAGAGGGCAACATCCCAGATACCTTATTAAACATTAACTGTCTAGTCCGTGCTATTAAGTGTCAATGGGAACTGTCCTTCACGACTATATGGGTACATCAATTAGTGGCGCAGCTTCTAACTGATAGCATCAACAACTCATTGGGGCTAGAAGGGGGCCCAATACACTATCTTTGTTAATTTATACATGGCGTGCTACTATGGAGCTGTTATATTCGTAAACAAATGACGGTATCACAGCACTCTATTACGCATGATGTCAGCAATAGCTTATGGACCAATGGCGACACACGTGGAACGTGAGACGCATGACGTCACACAGTCAACATTAATAATTTAATAAAATGGCATCCGCGGTTTGACGAAGTGGGCACCAGCATTGAGAAGGGCCTTGAATAATGTGCCCATTGCTTGTAATCTTTAAAGGAATAGGTGAGTTTACGCAATATATTTCTTATTGAAGGGACTTGGAACCTAATCTGGACTGGACTGGGGCACCTTGCTACTTGAGTATAATTGATTATTTTTCAGTGGGAAAACTACACAGGAGACTCACTCCTGCTTTGCTTATAACCATTAGTCAAGAGTGAATACAAGTGGTAAAGCTTTAACCACTATTGTTACTCACAGACCATTAATGGGCATATTTAACAATTATAGTACATCAGGGATGATTATTTTGTTTCTTTTATGATGCATTACTTGTTTGCAGTTATCAAGACTCAAACCAAGGGAGGGATGTTATTATGCACATTATGTGAGAACTGTCAATTGACGAATAACCAATGGGTTTTGCCAACAGACGTCATGCCTAACCAGCCACTCTTCTGAAATCATTAATTCGTTATTTTTTCAATTTGCCTTTTATATTATTCACAGTATCCAAACTATACTCCGGTGAGGGGGACCATATAGGCAAGCATGCGTTACTGAATAATGTTGGAAATTACATTTCTCTAAACCAGGGTAATTCAACACTAAATGCAGTGGACTCTGCTTGAGATATTTGCTTCAGAAAGTTCTTGTAATTTACTGTCTAACCACACAATCACTGATTTGATGCATGATAATTACTAGGACTAACTGCACAGAGTGACAGGACGCACCACTTGCGAATTGGCATATAGTTAGAAACTTAAATGGTATGGATACTAGACATAATTCATCACTAATGGGAAGCACCTTTATTAACAAACAATTGTTGGTGGAATAACTACAGTTTAAAGTGGTTATGTGATCAACCTAGTCAGAAACCCGAATCAAGACATTTTAAACTAAACCTTTTGTTTTTCTGCAGGCATACATGTTGTTGAAAACTAATACAGATCATATACTGTAATTAGAGCTATTATGAATTGTACTCATATAAATCCAGTCTTGAAAAGTACCTAAAAGGAAGGTCGAAACATGTGTTGTGAAAGGGGCAAGTGTGACTGTGAGATGTGAACATCCTTTTATCTTCTGATTAGGTTATTGGACTATATGACAAGAGTTTGTGCTTTAATGATAAATATGTGGGAAATTATGAGAAGTGTTTGTGCACTAATGAGATTATAACTAAATATTGAGCCTTATATCGTGAACAACCACAATGAAGGGAGAACTTTGTAATTTTTACTTTGTGATGTTTGAACAGGGAACCATTGCAAACACCCTATATTGTGAAAAAACAATGAAGGTATAACGTTGTGATTAGCCCAATATGTCTTATCAATAATGTCACTTTTCTGCTCTTATTAGACTCATCCGAATGCTAAAATTTAACTGTGGATGATGTATAATTTCCAGAATGTTGCGCAAGGTGTATGGTGTAATACGGATACATCTTTGATTGCTACTGGCATCGACTAGCCTAAGTACACCATACCAAGCAGCACGAACTCTCATTACCAAATTTTCCATGTGCAGAGCTGTCAGAATTTAGCCGAACTTCTCTCTAACTGTAATTAGATAACCTCCTACTCAGAACCTCAAATGTTGACACACCAGTCACTTGATGTTGTGCCACCCCGTAATGTACAACTCTTAACATCACAGCCCTCACCCAACCACCACAACTTACCACAGAAATTCTTATAACATGCATGATGGTTCTGTTGAATCTTTCTACCACCACATTCACTCTTGGATTATACAACGCAGTGGTAGCATGCTGCAAACAATCTATTCCAATAATGTGTCAATTTGCTTGGCTACTAAGTGTGGTCCATTGTCTGATACAATTTTCCTTGGAACCCTTCTGTCCAAAATATCAATTCTAGAAACGTCATCACACTCCTGCCACTAATGTCCTTCTTGACACATACCTGTGGCTATTTCCAAAGAAGATCTACAGCCACAATCACATAGTTGCTTTGACAACCCCTTACCACAATAGGACGCGAAATGTCTACTGTCATCACGTCCCACGCGGCACCCACTGGCTCTATAACATTCATATGGGGGACCCTGGTTATGAGTACCTCATCACTGTCTCTGCAACCCTCACAATCCTCCTTTCCACATACCAATCCAACCAATATTATTGATGTATCAATCCAATGGTTTTACATAAACCCAAATGTCCTTCATGAGCGATCTGCATCACATTTTTCCTCATACCATCCGGGACTACCATTCGATCTCCTCTGATCAGTACACCCTTTACCTAATGAATTCTTCACCATACTGTATGCCTTATATCCCTACTCCATTTCTTCACTTGACAATCCTTTTTGGAGAAATTCCACTACCTTTTGATAAATTCCATCTGCCATACACTGTAATTGTCAATTATCTTTATTTCCCATGCAACAATTAAGAAACACTTCACTGTCCTCCACATTTTCCTTATCATCAGCATTTTCAATGGCATTGTGAGATAAAGTATTCCCAACCACATACAGTTCTTCCTTTATATGTTGCACCTCAAAATCCAACTCTTGCAATCTTGTAATCCAATCCTTCTGGACACTTTGCCCAGTCCCTTTCTAGTGAACCTGCCCACTAGGTTCATGATCTATCACTATGACAAACCTCCTTCCCCAGACAAAATTACTGAATTTCTCAAAGCCCCAGACACAAACCAGTGCTTCTCGCTCCACCATAGAATATCATTGTTCTGCTTCTTTGAGAACCCGTGAGACAAATTAACCTCCTTACCTTTCTCCTGAATCAACACACACCCCAGCCCATTCTCACTGGCATCAACGTACAGACTTCCCAGTCCTCTTTAAAGCTCTTTGGATTCAGAGCACTGAACAAATACTCACATACATCTTCAAACTCCTTCTGGCATGCTTCACTCCATACAAACTGAGCACTTTTCTTGCCCAGAGATCTCCGCTCCTTGGTTCTCTCCAGTGAATTTCTGATGAATTTGCTGTAGTACTCCACCAATGCTAGGTATGAGGATAATTCCCCTTTACCTTTTGGTAGCATAATATCTTTTAGTGCATCCACAGTAACCACCTTTGGCTGAATATATTGAGCCGACAATTCATGACCCAGGTACTGAATTTTTTCCAATCTCAATTTACACTTCTCCAAGGATATAGTCATCCCAGCTTCACACAACCTTCTCAAAACGTATTTCAGACTCTCATCATGTTCATTGATACTTCATCCCCACACCATTATGTCTTCCTGGTAGCAATACACTCCTACCATCCCTTTAAGCAGTCTACTCATCACTCTCTGGAAAACAACAGAGGCCGATATCAAGCCAAATGACATTCTTTTACAAGGCAATAACAAAAATGGTGTGATAAACAATGTTAAATCCATTGACTCATTATGCAAACACACCTGGTGATACGCTGCCTTCAAGTCTATTATGGAAAACAGTTCAGTACCCATAATTACAGCTAATAGCTCCCCAATCTTGTGAAAATTTAATATATTTGGCATCACACATTTGTTTTACACCTGAAGATCTATGCACAATCATACACTCCCATTGGGTTATCATACAGCCACTATAGGACTAACCCACTCAGCAGCCTCCACCTCTTCTATAATGACCACATCAAGCATTCACTTGAGTTCTTTTCCAATATCAGATATCAAAGTCAATGGTATTGGAATGGGCTTTGCTCAGGTACAGCCTCTGGTTTCAATTTTATGAGGTGCACAAACACTTTGAAGCATCCTGTGACAGCTTCAAACACACTTTTACTTTATCTCTGTATCAGCAGCATTCACCTTTCTAACCTACCCAACACATGTATGTGCTTGTGAGAGGATTCAATTCAGCACTACAGCCAAGTCAACGCCTAGTCTAGAATAATGAATGAAAACCCTTATTGATATATCTTTATGTCCAGTTCATGCGTTCTGGATGACTACCCCTATATAACACCCCTCTCTTGGAATCCTCCTGACCCCACTGAGCCAAGAAGTGGTTCTGTTTTGCAAGTTAAAAGGTTTATTTGATAATTTAAACAATAGATATATATCACACTTTAGAATAAATTAATAATTGAATAGCACACTTAATCTGATATGATAAAGATTAACAACGGAGAATCTGGCACTAGCACACTTCTTTATAATCACTAAGTAGTTGACATGAAATGGATAAGATAGCAACAATACTTTTATGGTTTCAAATGGATGCAATGTGGAATGAAATGCAGTAAAGAAAATAACTTGATAGGATTTCAGCAAAACAAGGTAATAACTTTTCTCTGGCAATCCCCTTCCCCCCTTTATGCAATGCAGGGAAATGGAAGGAAGGCACACAGTTCTCAGAAATGCAATTAAATGTGATTCAGTTCACCCCAGCAACTTAGACTACAGAAGTTGAAAACACAGGCCCAAATGCTTTTAAATGTGCTGGAAATGAAGAAAAAAATATGCTAAAATGCTTTTAATTCCCTCTCGGAGTTCAGGGTGAGTGATATCAAGTTAATATTAGTCCAGGCTCACTTTAGCAAGGATCTAGGAGTAATTGGTAGGTTAAACGAATTTTTGGCAAATGGAAGGCAAGCAGCAGCAGATTTTTACACGTGGAGAAATTGGCATATCGCGGAAAAAATTTGCGAGTGCGGTTTCCACGATTACGGCAAAACTATAGGGGGTAGAAATGTTCTAGGCTCGTAGGAAAGCCACGATTCTCAGCTTTCAGAGGAAAGTTACTGCAAGTCTCTAGCACAAACGGTCACGGAGATATGAGCGATTAAATAAAGGTCGTTTTTCAGATTTGAAATTTTAAAGTTAAAAAAAAGACAAGTGCAGCTTGCAACTAGAAAATGACAAGTGACAGCTTTACAAATGACAGGTGACAGTTAGGAGACAGTTCTACTTAGATTAAAATAGATTGAATTATATTATTTTAACTAAGAGATTGGTTCTGCACAGTTTTGCTGGGTACTCACAATATCTTTTAAAATATGCCTTGCCACGGATCTGGTCAGGTTTAGGACTGGACTCTGGTCTCTGCACTTCACAGTGATCTGGGTCAGCTCTCTCTGGTTCTGCTAACAGGTCAGCTCTACTCTGCTGGTCTGGTCTGGGTCTCTGAAGGTTGATGGATTGAAGTCTCTATGTTAGCTCTCTGGAGGTTGATGGATTTGAAGTATGGATTTTCCCGGCAGAGCTTCCAGCTGCAAATGGATTTGAAAGTCCCTATCTGTCCTGTCTGTCTGCTTTTATGTGTTTTCAAAATGGGTGTGTGTGCAGCATCACTAGGCTCTACCTCTCTCTCAGCTTCTAATTGGTCAAACTTCCATTTCTCACTTGATTGGGGAAGGAACTGTGAGTCAGAGCGATGTCATTTTAACAGCCTGCAGAAAGTCCACTCCTCCTGTCAATTTACACACAAATCTAGATTTGAACCAAATACATATTTGCAGAGGTACATATTGTTTTAAAATCATATGCACCCATCATGCATTACAGGAGGTATACCCTGTTCAAACTCTGCTCTTCCTGGGAGCTTGCATTCAGAAATGGCAATATTTTGCACTTTTTAACTGGTTTGTAATACCGGACATTACCCAAAATTTAGACACATGTGCGCAAGGAGTATGGACATTTTTTTGATGAAGTGTCAGATTTTTCACATGCACACATTTTGAGTAATATCCTCTTTTCCGCTAAAACCCCCCTGAACATGCCACCGGTTTTAAAAACCTCTTAAAATGTGGGCAGAAAAATCACAAGAATTATGGTGTCATTTAAATAATTTTCACAAGTCCGTACTATGAGTTATTCATCTTTGTAGAGTTATGTTCTGGCCCCAAAGGGGTGTGGTTTCCCCCAGCATAAGGTTGAATTTCTGGTTTTTCCAGTTCTGCCAAGCCAGCTTGCTCTCACAGGCAGTGCCCCTCCCCTTTACTTCCAGGAGGAAGCTACATTTACGACCTCTGCAATAAACCATCTGCCTGGGTCAGGACAGGGCTTTGTTCAGAGCTCCTGTATTCTGTGGGGGCTCCCCTTAATTCGATTATCAGAGAGATGGCATATCCTTAGTGTGGCCAGCAAAAGGCAGATAGGCCTGGGAACACAGCTGTGACTCAAGTTTCACTCCTGATGGGGGGTAGTTGCCGGGCAAAATTGGAATCTCTTTAAGCCAGTTTTCAGATGAAATGTCACTTTTTGTTCCCCAGTTTAAGTCAATACAATTTTTTACATATGCAGCTAGAATGCTGATTCTAAGTTCAAAACTATGACATTTAAACAATTGCAACCTATGTGACACTCAGAAATAGGTCACATTTAGATTTTTAGTGTCCAAAATGTACTTAAACTGCTGAAATCCACAGCTCAGCCAGTCTTGTTATAAACCTTCAAGTCACTTCAGAATATAACTTTACATTGGATCCACCTCTCAGTAAGTCTTTCTTTGGCCTGTTTTGGGTTCATTTATTCAGTTTTCTACAAAAAAGTAAAATCTGGTGGTTTTAAAACGCCGGCTTTCTGATAGTGGTGAGTACTGGTACTGCACCCCTTTTTGGGATTTAAGAAAATGAATTCTCCACAGTTATGGGTTTGCTTTTGGCAATCAGCATTGCCATTCCCAATGGTTTCAGACTACTGTGTGGGTAGTCCAATGGTGGTTTTAGGCAGTATCCTTCTGTGCCCACAACATCGGCAAAAATGAGTGGCAGCCTATTCTTCATGCATTTCCCTGTGCATTTTCTGGGAAGCTCTGGCCATCATGATGTTTTCCATGTCAGTACTGCACAGTTTTGAGGTAGGGCTCGGATGCATGGGTAAATACATCCCACAAGCCCCCCTCTTGCGATGGCCATTCGGTTTCACTGATGGGACTCGCAACACCTGGGATGTTTCCTCATCTTCTTCCAATAGATGGCACAGTTCAGCATCTTTTCCTCCATCCGGTACTGGTCGATCGGTTCTCCTCGCCGGTCCTGATGGGAATATTGGGCGGTACCCCGGGCCCGTTGCGTCTCTGCTCCCGGTCTCCAGATCGTCCTCCTTGACCCGTCTCCCGGTTTTCTTTCTCCTAGGACGACAAAGGAAGAGCGGCAATACCTATTCATAGACGTTTTTCCACCACTGTTGAAATAGTCGGGCAGCATATGCATTTCATCATAACGAAACATTACATTCTTATTTTGAAAAAAAAACAGTATAGCTAAGAGACAGTTTCATGCAAATCACAATATTTTAGAGACTAGATGTGGTATGTTTTATGGTTGGAACTGAATTAATCTGAGACAGTACCCGCTAGGATTCCAGAGGATTCCTCCAGTTGTTGCAGAGTGTGCCTGGGATGGCAACATTTCAACTGGTTAATGTGGACCCACTTGTCTTCCCCCTCTGCCAAACCGCCTTTGGGGATGTGGATTTTGTAGGCCACAGGGGAGATCTTGTCGATGATCTCAAAGGGTCCCTTCCATGTAGGCAAGAATTTCCGCTGTTTTGCCTGGTTTCTTTGGAAGTTGTATAGATAGACCCGGTCCCCCACCTGATATTCCTTCCTGGAAGTCTTCAGGTCATAGTGGGTCTTCATGCTATCAGCCGATCTTTCTAGATTCCGCTGAGCG
This sequence comes from Ambystoma mexicanum, assembly GCF_040938575.1. Taxonomy (NCBI): domain Eukaryota; kingdom Metazoa; phylum Chordata; class Amphibia; order Caudata; family Ambystomatidae; genus Ambystoma; species Ambystoma mexicanum. The sequence goes on along the minus strand of NC_090930.1, from coordinate 393,402,427 downwards.
TAAGCAAAAGCATGTTGGAGGTGTTTCCTTAAATTCTCCACATACTCATGAGTAGTGGAGGCATTTATCAGTGTCTGCTCTTGGGTCCTGTAGAGCAAATGCTGAGGAAGCACCATCTTGCGCCCAGTCATCAACTCAAATGGTGACATTTTGGTTGCAGATGAAGGGGTAGATCTGATGGCCATTAGGACCAGAGGTAATCGGATATCCCAACTTGGCCCAGAATCTGCCACAAACTTCTTTAATATGCTCACAATTGTCCGGTTATATCTCTCTACTGCCCCAGAAGAAGCTGGCCTGTAAGCAATATGCAACTTCCTTTTGACGCCCAGTATCTCCCACATTTTTGTCATTACTTCACTGGTGAAGTGGCTACCCCTGTCTGACTCAATCCTTTGAGGTAGACCAAAACGGGAAAAGATATGGTTAATCATCAGGGCAGCTGCGGTTTCTGCCTTGCAATTTGGGGCTGGGAGACATTCCACCCACTTGGTAAACAAGCATGTCACAGTCAACATGTACTTATTCCCCCTAGCAGAGCGAATCACGGGGCCTACAAAGTCGATTTGTAAATCTGACCATGGCAGTGTCATCCCCCGCTTTTGGAGAGGCGCGCGGTGCGTGAGGGATGATGGCTGAAATTGTGCACACACAAGACACCCCTTCAAGTATTGGTCGAGGTCCTGCCCCATGTGTGGCCAGTATGCAACCTCTCTTAAGATTTCCAATGTTGTGTGAAACCCCCTATGACCGGCGGTGGCCGCATCATGGGCATGACTCAACATCAAGCTTCGGAATGAGGTAGGAACCACCCACTGATCGTGGCCAGCTTTGGATTTCCTTACCAGCAAACCGTCTTGGATCCGGAACATTTTTGGACATTTCATCAACACTCTTAGGTCCTCCTTCCCAATGTAATCGGTATCCGTCAGGGGAAAGTTCTCAGGGTCCTCAAGGTGCTGGTAAAACTTACCAATAATTGGATCCCCCTTCTGAGCTGTAATCAAATCAGCATCAGGGGTCTCCTTACTCCATTGTGCAATTGAGAGGTCATTGTGAGCATTTGTCTGGGACCTAGTGATAGCAGTGACCTGGATTTCCCCCAACAGGGACTCAATCTCAATTAGATCCCCTTGGATGGCCCCGGCTTTGGCCAGCTGATCAGCTAAGTCATTTCCAGTTTTGTCTGGTCCCTCTACTTTGGAATGACCCTTGATCTTCTTCCAATAGATGGTCATCTCGTTCGAGGTGACCAGATCATCAATGTTTTGGATCAACTTCCCATGTTTCAAGGGTTTGTTGTTAGCACATAACATGCCTCTGGCTTTTCAATTAACCAGGTGCTCCACGAACCCGTTCCGTACATAATCCGAATCTGTGATTATGACCAGTTCGTGGAGTTGATGCTGGACAGCAGTGAGGATGGCCTGATGCACAGCCATCAATTCTGCCACCTGACTACTTCGGGGACCAATTTTGTACCCAGCGGAGGGTTCTGGGGACTCATTCACCCATGCATTCCCTACGCCGGCCACCAGTTCTTTCTCCCCGTTCTTGTCAACATGGTAAGAGCATCCATCCACATAGACAGTGGGCATTCCCTCACACTTGTCCTCTTCAAAGACTTTGTGTGGGGAATTAAGGTATGCCTCCGTGTTGTCCTTGATTTTTAGACTTTCGTCCTCGAGACAGTTTTCTCTGGCACAATCATGCAAGTCAGCCAGACCTTGCGCGAGGGGACTCTTCTTGTTTTGGCCATATCTGACCTCCACAGGAAAGCCTTGCATTGACAGAATCCAGGAAGTAATTCGGGAATTACTCACATTTCCGGACCGGATTCTGTCACTTTGGAGATATTGCAGAGGCTGGTGTGGAGTCTCCACTATGATGTGTTCCCCCTGGATAAACGGGCGGTAATTCCTCAATGCCCACACCGTTGCCAGGAGTGCCTTCTCACAATCGTTGAATTTTTCCTCCACAGAGGATAAAGTTTTGCTCGCATAGGAGATTACTTTATTGACCTTGTCATGCTTTTGGTATAATACTGCCGTCAAGCACGTATTAGAGAACCCCGTCTCCAGGAAGAACTCCTTGTTTCTGACAGGGTAAGCTAGGCAAGGCGCTTGTGAGAGGCTTCTCTTGAGTTGTCTTACTGCCTCGGCTTGTTCTGGACCCCATTCCCACTTGACCCCCCCCTTCAGGAGATGAATCAGGGGTCTGGTGATCTCTGCGTAGCCCTCAATGAACTTTCTGCTGTAATTAGTCAGTCAAAGGAGGCTCCTTAGTTCCCGCAGAGTTGTGGGGTCTTTCAGTTTCTGAAGTGCTTCCACTTTCTTTTCCTGGGTACAGAGACCCTGGGGAGTAATCTCATGCCCCAAGAAATTAACACAGGTCCTACACCACTGTGCTTTCTGAAAGGAAAGTTTTGCTCCGGCGGCCCTCAACTGGGTCAGAACATAACGGATCTCCGCTATGTGTTCCTCCGCAGATGAACTTTTGATGAGGACATCATCTACATAAGCCAGGTTACCCCTCGCACCCAGGTCGGGCATGGCCTTATGTAGGAAAATGTTAAACTCATTACCGGAGTTAAGGTATCCGAAGGGAGTCCGGGTCCATGTGTACTGCTGGCCCCCAAAGGTAAAAGCCAGCTTGTATTGGTCCTCCCTACTGACAGGCACAGTCCAGTATCCATTGGTCAGGTCTATTGCAGTGAATACCTGTGACCCCTGGATCTGGGCCAGCCCTTGGTCAATGTAGGGAAGAGGCCATCGGGAAGTATGGACCCATTTGTTGAGCTCCCTGAGGTCGGCGCAGAGTCTCCACTGGCCGTTTGGCTTTAATATTCCCAGCACCGGATTATTGAAGGTGCTGTGGATGGGACGGATTATTCCCCGGGACTCAAGGTTCTTAATTATTTCAGTAAGGGACTCCATTGATGCGAGAGGCAAGCGGTATTGCTTCACAAACACTGGAGTCATGCCAGGGTCCGTGGGGATTGTTGTTGTGTGGATGTCAGTGCGACCACAGTCATATGAGTCTACCGCAAAGAGATCTTGGAAATCCAAGAAAACTTGTTTCAACTTTTGCTTTTGTTCCAGAGTCACACAGGCATCAGCTAGGTTGACTCTCTCTTCCACCATCTGCCTGAAGCCTGGAAAGACTTCTGGTTTGGCTATCTCAGCAGCCTCCTCCAGCTGTGTGGAGAAGTCCCTGGTCAGAGTGCTGATTTGGACTGGAGGCTTCAGGTGGGAAAGGCAGCCCTCATGGACCTGGAAAATCACCTCATCCCTCCTGAAGTCACAAGTCACATCTTCCTTACCATAAGGGCAGGAAGTGTACACCAGGAAGTTCCCCCCATGCCGGGTAAAAATCCTGTCTGGTGTTGTATTATCCTCACTGTCACTGTCAAAACAGTCCTTGGGGATTGGTCCTAACAGTTCATTTACTAAGTCGATGGAAAAATGTCGGTCATCAACCGCCATTCCAATAATGGTGCCTGCGGCTAGAGTAATACTCTTTAAGTCGCTGTTATCCACCTCTATTAGAATGGTGTCATGTTCTATGTTGACTAATGGTGTTGGGTTTACCCCCAACCCTTGCTGTTGGAGAGAAGCATTTAGATGTATGTAAGCATCAGGGTTTTGCAAATATTGTCCTCTTTTAACTTTCACTTCCAGGGAGAATTGTCGAGTCCTTTCTGGTATGGTGACTTCCTCTTTAATCTGAATTTCAACTGCATAAGGTAGCAATTGAGCTGACCTAAATGCTTTTTCTGGATCATCAAAGCCCATGGGATTATCCGCTAATCGGGACCAAGCTTTGAAGTTTATTAGGTCCAAACTAATGGCAAAGCGATTGAGAATGTCACTGCCTAAGTAAAAGGCGGCAGGGACGTCTCGCACGACCCAACAATTGTGGACTATGCTCTTGTTGCCAATGGAGATTTTGAGCATACACCTGCTTGGCAGGAGATGTTTGGAATTAGGTGCTTCCAGGTCCATTTCCCATTTGTCTATCAGTTTGAATGTGGGAATGGCTGGATCTTTTGGGAGTTGGCGGAACATGGCTTCGCTGATGAAGCTCTTACCGTTGTTCACACACACTCGAGCGAGAACAGAGTCCTTCCCATCATTTAACTGAACAGGGATGAACAACTGCTCTCCAATTTGCTGAATATCAGCCAGGCTCTGAGCTGATTTCACATCTTTCTGGACTATAGGAGTGGGAGTTTCTGATTGTGGATTAGTATAGAATTTCAGAGTGTTTCCTTCCAGCGTGGAGTACCACTTTAAACTGGAAGGAAGGTTGATTTTCAGAAATAGAGAGGACCCCCCATCACCAGTCTGTTGTCCTACTGCTATTACTGTCACGTCTGGAATCTGGTTATTCTGGAAGTGAAATTCTACTTGGTCAGATTTTTGTTCAACCATGTGGCAGGTGCCGTTTAAACTAACATGGTTGACACTCTGTTTTAATTTTATTGGTCGGCTAGTCTGGGTCCAGAGGACCTTGTTTACGCAATCTATTAGGGGTGACAACCTCCTCAGGAGGTCATTGCCCAGTAAACAAGGGGTGCCCTCTGGAGTCACTACTATGACCGAGTGTTTCACCTTGTGTCGCTTGATCTTAATGTCCAAGTCTGCAGTCCCCTCAACGGGAATTTCCTTCCCGTCAAAGTTCTGCAGTTGTCCAGGAAGAGAGGTGAGAGGAATTTGGTAATTCTCTCCCCTTCCTGCATTCAGTTCGTCAAAGGCCCTTCTGGACAGAAGGGTAGCTTGAGATCCAGTGTCCACCAGTGCCAAAATAGTACCCTGCCCCTGTACTTGTACCGGGGCATAATATCTTCCCTCCTTCTCCTCAAGGGGGCACAGATAATGCACATTTTTGGACAACTGGTGGGCTAACTTTCTGGTTTTGGACATCGCTAGCGAAGAGATTTGGGCAGAATTCTGTGGAGAGCCTTGGGAATCTGAAAGAAAAAGTTGCCAACTGGAGATCAGAGCCATTGTGGGTTCCCCTGGCTCCGGTTCCGGGCCGCCCCCCCCTTTTTGGAGGCAGTCACCAGGATGGGTTTGAACCAGGGGATTTTCTTGCTGTTGGTTCTGGGATGAGATGGTGGGCGGCGGTAGCTCAGTCTCCACATCTCCCCAGTCTGGATTTGCATCCCTAGGGACCCATTTTTCTTTGGGAGGAGTTCCCCCCTCTCTGAAGGAGAAGATCCTTTTCCCAGGATCCTCTGAGGATCCCTCCCCCTCAAATTGGAAGATCTGTACCTCCTCCTCAAACTGAGTCTGTTTGGGTCTTTTGTTTCTCCTACCCCCCCTCTGCTCCTTAGGAGGCAGACTTTCAGGGGCAAGAGATTTTGTTTCTGGTTCCTTGGTTTCCAGGGGCTGTTTACAAGTGAGGAAGGAAGCTTCCTCCAAGGCTTTACACCCCCCTTCCCTTTGTGCCTCCTCCCTGGGAACCGGTGAGTTATCGGGGTGCTGCCCCGTCATTGTTCTGGGCACCAGGTCCAGAGTTGGGTGCGTTCTGCGCCGGCATGCCGTTCTGAGGGTTCTGCTGCACCCTCAGTATGTGACCCAGATCCCGCGCCATGTTTTGAACCTGGCGCTCTAACTGGGAAACCCGCTCAGGCTGATACGGGGCCCTGTTTTCTCCCCTGGGCGGATCCCGGGAAGGGTAGCTATCCCTTCTTTGGTAGTACCCCTGGTTGGGAAGATTTGGGTACCCCTCCACCCTTGGCCTCCCCTCTCCCGGATTAGGTTGTCTGGGCTCAGGGAATTGGGGAAAGAAGGGTGGAGGATTTTGGGGTTGGAAGTTGGGTGGATACCTGGGGAAAAAGTTCTGCCCAGGATTTGGAGAATTTCTGCCCTCCTGTGGGAAGTTGGGAGGGAAGTTCCCTGGGTTAAGTGCTTGGCTGGATCCCCCCCCTTGGGCTGGAGGAGTCCACACATAACCCAGGATGGGTCGATTTCCCTTGTAACGGGGACTTACATAATCAGGAGAGCGAGGGACCCCATTTGTGGGGCTGCCTCCCTGGCTCCCTGTCTGTGACTGGCCCAAGGACCTTCTGGGCCTAGCATTATTAGGTGCAGGTAGGTTTTTAGGCCCCCCCATCTCCAACTCTAAAACGGGGGTGACCTTTACCTCTGCCACCTTGGCAGCAGCAGGGGTGTTGTTGGCTTTGGGGTTTTTGGGTGCATTATTTTTATTTTCTACCGGTTTCTGCACCTCATAGATCGGGGTAGCCTGTTCAATGACCCAGTCTAAAGATCTTTTCTCATGAAAATCCCTCACGAGCTGGGTCATTATGTATTTGGGCAAGGCATGAAAAAATGTATTAATGAATTCTCTACTGTCTGTGCGCACCCTTCTGGTGGTCTGCGCAAAAGCACGTTTCAGTTCTTGCACAAATTCTTGTGGGGCCTGATCCTCCCCACATTGCAAATTGTAGGCTGCCTTGCGAGCCTCTTGAGGATTTCTATGAATGGAAAAATGTTTCAAGATGGCCGCCTTATAGGTGGACCATCTTAAATGATTTTGGTCCTCCAGCCCCGCAAAGAAACTGGAGTATTCCGGGGAGAAGGTCCACTTTACATATTGAATACAGCTTTGGCTGTCCTTCAAATGGAAAGTCTCCATCATTTGCTCAAACAACTCTAAGTGCTCCCAAACAGAATACTTAGCGTTCTTATGGTAAGGCGTGATGACGCTCCTGATCGCCTTAATCTGCTTTAAGGGGTCCTTAAGCAAGGCCCTTTTTGCCTTATTGGCCTTTTTGGTTCGGGTAACCCTTGTCCATTCATCCTCTGACTCAGAGGCACTGCTCCCAGAGGTTCCTGTCTGTTCTTCCAGGTTTTCCCGGATTCTGCGAGCCTGGGAATGGCTGGCAGAATGTGGGGACCTGGTCTCCTGTTTCCTGTGGTGCTCAGAGGAGTCCTCAGATCCCTCCTTGCTGCCAGGATTTGCTGGGTACCCCCCCACTGACCTAACTGGGCAGAGGTTTTCAGGATGCCCTTAAGGGGCCTACTCTCCTGGGGTTCCCCACTGAACTGTACTGTACTTGGGTGCCCATACCCGGATGCCCACCCCTCCATTCCTGAGTGGTACTGGCCTATGAGCCCCATACTTTTAGCTGGATAGTAATCTGCCATCCCTGTGGCCCTGTGCTCATGTGCGCCAGGGGACATGGGGGTGGTAGAGTCCAGGGACTGGGAGAGATGAAGGCCCCTGGTGTTAGGGCTCCTGAGGTTATGGTCAGGAGTCTCTCTTTCCCAGCGGACCTCATCTCTATCCGCCACTGCTCCCTGTTGCAATGCAAGAGCCTGCATTTGTGCTTTCAGTTCCTCAGTCAAGGCCTTACTAGACTCTATCAGTCTCTCCTGCATCGCTACCTGTTGTTGGAGCCTATCATTGTGTTGACAGAGGGCCTCATTTTCCCTCTGTGCTTCCTGGTTGGTCCTGGAGAACTGGGCCAGTCTTTGCTGCAGGAGGTTAACCTCCTGAGTCCCATCCCTACTGGCCTGCTCCTTTCTTGCCAGAGCATCTTCCACCCTTCTGGTGTGCTGTACCAAGTTCTGGTTTTCTTTTTGGAGGTCACCCAGCCCCTGGAGGGCCAGGTGATTTTCTTCAATTTCCTTTTTTAAGTGGCAGACTTCCTGGCCTAAAGTGTCTCTTTCCTGACTGAGAGCCTCGTCCCTCTGTCGTTGAAAGGCACCAGCTTTTTGGCGCTCCTCATCAAACTCTGCCTGGGTATCCAGGTCTTTCAGAATCAGTTTATTACTCTCCTCTTTCTCTCTATCTAGCTGGCTTTGCAGGGTGACTACCTGCTCCGCGCATGCCCTGTTGAAATTGATCTGTTGCTCCAGCTTTTTCTGGCTCTGCAGTAGGGAGTCCAAACTGTCTTGGCGTTCCTGCTGCAAAGCCAGAATTCTGGTATCCCGGTCTGTCTTTTCCTGTTGCAGGATGTCCATATCCTCTTTTATTTTAATGATGTACTGCCTACTATCATCTTCCGACTCCTGGCTCCTCTGCAGCCTCTGCTCAGAAGAGACCAGGTCAGATTGGACCTTCTCTAACGCCATCTGTCGCTTATTCGCCAGATCTTGGCTTTCAGTACATCTATCCTGCATGTCTCCCATATATAGGTACAGGTATGCCGCTATCCTAACAATCTTGTCGTGTTCATCTTTGGCCTTCGGGGCCATGTATAGTTCACTCAGGGCCACATGTAGTGGACCCTGATCTCTATATATATCTGACCCCGTTTCAGTGACCTGTTGTGTGATTGCCTGCAACCACGCATCCTGGCCCTGTTCGGTCCATTCACCTCTCACAAATAGCTTATGTAAGAGGTGCTCTCTGGCTATTTTCATGTCCACGAGTGTCGTCATTCTGGAAATTTGATTTTCTTCCTGACTTACAAGAGTTAGTATTTTATTCTTGCAAAACAGACCGTTTCCTTGGAGCGTTCCTATGAGGAGTGCTTTACAGCGTAACACAGCGTGGTGATCCGACCGGATATGTGTATCTGGTCAGCTGGCACGCTGTATTAATCTGCACAAATGGTAGATCTAACCCAAACATCCCGGACGAGCCCCCAATTTGTGAGAGGATTCAATTCAGCACTACAGCCAAGTCAACGCCTAGTCTAGAATACTGAATGAAAACCCTTATTGATATATCTTTATATCCAGTTCATGCGTTCTGGATGACTACCCCTATATAACACCCCTCTCTTGGAATCCTCCTGACCCCACTGAGCCAAGAAGTGGTTCTGTTTTGCAAGTTAAAAGGTTTATTTGATAATTTAAACAATAGATATATATCACACTTTAGAATAAATTAATAATTGAATAGCACACTTAATCTGATATGATAAAGATTAACAACGGAGAATCTGGCACTAGCACACTTCTTTATAATCACTAAGGAGTTGACATGAAATGGATAAGATAGCAACAATACTTTTATGGTTTCAAATGGATGCAATGTGGAATGAAATGCAGTAAAGAAAATAACTTGATAGGATTTCAGCAAAACAAGGTAATCACTTTTCTCTGGCAATCCCCTTCCCCCCTTTATGCAATGCAGGGAAATGGAAGGGAGGCACACAGTTCTCAGAAATGTAATTAAATGTGATTCAGTTCACCCCAGCAACTTAGACTACAGAAGTTGAAAACACAGGCCCAAATGCTTTTAAATGTGCTGGAAATGAAGAAAAAATATGCTAAAATGCTTTTAATTCCCTCTAGGAGTTCAGGGTGAGTGATATCAAGTTAATATTAGTCCAGGCTCACTTTAGCAAGGATCTAGGAGTAATTGGTAGGTTAAACGAATTTTTGGCAAATGGAAGGCAAGCAGCAGCAGATTTTTACACGTGGAGAAATTGGCAAATCGCGGTAAAATTCGCGAGTGCGGTTTCCACAAGTACGGCAAAACTATAGGGGGTAGAAATGCTAGGGGTTCTAGGTTCGTAGGAAAGCCATGATTCTCAGCTTTCAGAGGAAAGTTACTGCAAGTCTCTAGCACAAACGGTCACGGAGATATGAGCGATTAAATAAAGGTCGTTTTTCAGATTTGAAATTTTAAAGTTAAAAAAAAGACAAGTGCAGCTTGCAACTAGAAAATGACAAGTGACAGCTTTACAAATGACAGGTGACAGTTAGGAGACAGTTCTACTTAGATTAAAATAGATTGAATTATATTATTTTAACTAAGAGATTGGTTCTGCACAGTTTTGCTGGGTACTCACAATATCTTTTAAAATATGCCTTGCCACGGATCTGGTCAGGTTTAGGACTGGACTCTGGTCTCTGCACTTCACAGTGATCTGGGTCAGCTCTCTCTGGTTCTGCTAACAGGTCAGCTCTACTCTGCTGGTCTGGGTCTCTGAAGGTTGATGGATTGAAGTCTCTATGTTAGCTCTCTGGAGGTTAATGGATTTGAAGTTTGGATTTTCCCGGCAGAACTTCCAGCTGCAAATGGATTTGAAAGTCCCTATCTGTCCTGTCTGTCTGCTTTTATGTGTTTTCAAAATGGGTGTGTGTGCAGCATCACTAGGCTCTACCTCTCTCTCAGCTTCTAATTGGTCAAACTTCCATTTCTCACTTGATTGGGGAAGGAACTGTGAGTCAGAGCAATGTCATTTTTACAGCCTGCAGAAAGTCCACTCCTCCTGTCAACTTACACACAAATCTAGATTTGAACCAAATACATATTTGCAGAGCTACATATTGTTTTAAAATCATATGCACCCATCATGCATTACAGGAGGTATACCCTGTTCAAACTCTGCTCTTCCTGGGAGCTTGCATTCAGAAATGGCAATATTTTGCACTTTTTAACTGGTTTGCAATACCGGACATTACCCCAAATTTACACACATGTGCGCAAGGAGTATGGACATTAGTTGATGAAGTGTCAGATTTTTCACATGCACACATTTTGAGTAATATCCTCTTTTCCGCTAAAACCCCCCTGAACATGCCACCGGTTCTAAAAACCTCTTAAAATGTGGGCAGAAAAATCACAAGAATTATGGTGTCATTTAAATAATTTTCACAAGTCCGTACTATGAGTTATTCATCTTTGTAGAGTTATGTTCTGGCCCCAAAGGGGTGTGGTTTCCCCCAGCATAAGGTTGAATTTCTGGTTTTTCCAGTTCTGCCAAGCCAGCTTGCTCTCACAGGCAGTGCCCCTCCCCTTTACTTCCAGGAGGAAGCTACATTTACGACCTCTGCAATAAACCATCTGCCTGGGTCAGGACAGGGCTTTGTTCAGAGCTCCTGTATTCTGTGGGGGCTCCCCTTAATTCAATTATCAGAGAGATGGCATATCCTTAGTGTGGCCAGCAAAAGGCAGATAGGCCTGGGAACACAGCTGTGACTCAAGTTTCACTCCTGATGGGGGGTAGTTGCCAGGCAAAATTGGAATCTCTTTAAGCCAGTTTTCAGATGAAATGTCACTTTTTGTTCCCCAGTTTAAGTCAATACAATGTTTTACATATGCAGCTAGAATGCTGATTCTAAGTTCAAAACTATGACATTTAAACAATTGCAACCTATGTGACACTCAGAAATAGGTCACATTTAGATTTTGAGTGTCCAAAATTTACTTAAACTGCTGAAATCCACAGCTCAGCACAAGCCAGTCTTGTTATAAACCTTCAAGTCACTTCAGAATATAACTTTACATTGGATCCACCTCTCAGTAAGTCTTTCTTTGGCCTGTTTTGGGTTCATTTATTCAGTTTTCTACAAAAAAGTAAAATCTGGTGGTTTTAAAACGCCGGCTTTCTGATAGTGGTGAGTACTGGTACTGCACCCCTTTTTGGGATTTAAGAAAATGAATTCTCCACAGTTATGGGTTTGCTTTTGGCAATCAGCATTGCCATTCCCAATGGTTTCAGACTACTGTGTGGGTAGTCCAATGGTGGTTTTAGGCAGTATCCTTCTGTGCCCACAACATCGGCAAAAATGAGTGGCAGCCTATTCTTCATGCATTTCCGTGTGCATTTTCTGGGAAGCTCTGGCCATCATGATGTTTTCCATGTCAGTACTGCACAGTTTTGAGGTAGGGCTCGGATGCATGGGTAAATACATCCCACATGCTACTACCACATGCGAGGGATGATCAGGGTTTGATCTCAACTCTAGGTTTTCTTAGGTATCCCATGATAACAGGTTTCTCTGTTTTCACGTTACTCTCCCCATGCCGGTGGCCCAGCATCCTTTGAACCCAAACTATGCCCGAAACTCTCCCAGGATATCAATTAGCACTACAACATAGGCATTAGCTGACACTGTGTTCCCACAGTTCACAGCAGTGAAGTGTTTTCCTCCAGGTATCCATATTCACTAAAGTGTAGTCTGCTCCACTTTCAATAAATAACCTCACACCTACATTATTGACCTCTATTTCTGCATATGCTTTCACCCTCTTTGCTTTGGTATCTACTCCATTCACCACACAGGTTTTATCCTGATCCTCCTCCCCATCATTCTAATGAGCCACATCCTCTTGCACGCACTTCACACTCCAGTACTTAAACCAATGCTTACAGCATCAGGCTAATTGCCCCTTTTTTCCACAATCTCTACACACCACATGTTGGGCAAAGCATTGTTTATCATTCGTGAGGTGGTCAGAGTTTCCACACCGAAAATACCTCCTTTCACTCATCCTCCCATCTATTCTTTTTGGTTCAGGCTTCTTTTTAGAGGTCGCCCTCCGCACCTCTTTTTGTCCAAGGTTCTTGCGACCCTTTTATTTCTGAACTGCATTCGTATTGGCCTGCTGCATTTTTCTGAAAAACGGCTTGCCCTTCCTAACCCAAACAATGATACAAAAGGGAATCTTTCTTATCGGTAGCGAATGTACCCCCATACATGCCATGCAGATGCTTTAAGAAACCCTCCTTCCAGACAGACCATTCAATCTGGAACTACTATTAAGAAGAATGCTGGGCCTGATATATTCATATTAAAATCTGTTTGGGTAAATATGTGCTTGGTATGTGGCAGGGCACACAAATATCACTTACTGCAGACTGAATGCTGATCTGGGAAAGTCCATCTTGTAATCTGTTATGCAAATATATTTATGGGGTGAGGCAGGAACGAAATCCAGATTGAATCACTCAAAGCAGGTCAAACCCTGAGTTTGTCTGATCTCAAAATGGCCACATTGGCACTTTCTAAGCAGAATGTCCAAAGCATACGTGATCTGAAGATGGCACCCACGCTAACGGAGGCTTGTGTGTAATGATAACGGTTGCCATGACAACCACAGGCCTTTGTATGAGCACCGTCAAACAATGGGATCACGCACACTAGTGGTTGCCCAAATTGCAATAGGAGGCCCACCAAAAGTCACTAAGGGAACAAGGACCATATCCCAGTGTATCACCAGGCCCCTGTATGCATGCGTACTCGCGCTGGCTCCATGTGCTAGAGAAGTCTTCGCTTGCAGCATGCCAGCATATTTTTGCACACAACCAACGATCCAAACAGCTCTGCGTTTGGACTCAGAAACGTGGAACAGCAATCAGTGCTGCAGAAGATTGGTCACAAATCGATCGTCGGTGCCCATGCAGTGGTCCTACACTCCAAAAGGCACGCACCTTGCTCCAGGTGGGAGGAGTAGCACACACTGCCAGATACAGGCTGAACTGGGGCTGCTGCTTAGAGTGCATCCAGCAAAACACTTGTCACCAATATTATAAATGAAGCTGCAGTCCTCAAGGTAAGATCCGCTTCATTTAGTAGGAATTAACAGGATAAAAACAAGCTATAATGTGAGCAGCCCCAGCTATTGCTCCAGCCCCCAGCCTGCCACTAAAATAACTGTCCCTTTCAAAACCTAACATTATCTCTCCCTCCAGCATTCCGGGTTGGTCCTGGAACATAATTGAGAAATCCAGACTCTAGAATAATACAATTCATAACATGAAAAAATACAACTATTTACATAGCAGTCTTACTTCTGCACCTAAACATATATTATTTACACGTGTAACACATAGCAATTCAAATGTAAGGGTTTTCCCTCTAATCTGAGACATCCTAACAGGCACCCTTTGGCTATGAAAGCAATATGTTATGAATACAGTTTCAGCTATCAGTCACTCCCCTACACTTGCCTAACATTGGATTGGTAGCATGATTATGAGATAGGCGATTATCGGATTCTGACCCCCTCTGCGTGAATGAAGAAACCCCCTGTTAACACTTTCTGGCTACTTTGTTTATCCTTTGGTACTAGAAAGATTGAAAAGGTTCTGCCTTCCGTGTCTTGTCAGACACTTTGCCAATTAAAATACCCTGCAGAAGGTGTCCTAATTGTTTGTTGACCTAGTTATACTCACACTGAGCTCTCTGCTTTTTGGAATGATCATCACACTCTTGACTCACCAGGCTCTTCTTGCAGCCAAGCACCATTCTGCCCATTTCTGGCAGGACACTTCTCCTGATTTGAAATACGGCCTTGAAGGAATACTCTCTGCTGCTACACTGCTCGCCAGCCAAGCTGACGAACTGCCAGACATGTTCGCAGGATAGCCGTTTCCTTTTAGCCAGCCAGTAGCATCTCTCTCTCTCACCAGGAAAAAGAATAGAAGCAGCACCTCTCTCTCAACAGAAAGCTCAAAGATCCCTCCATCCCCCTTTCTCCCTCTTTTAAACCTCTCAATGAAGAGCGCCTCTTGACCTATGTCTACGCACATTTTCTTTACCATGTTCCCAGCCTCTTCCATGGTGACATCCATCACCTGTCACCACATGTGCCAGAATCTTCCAGCACCCATTCCTGCCCTCTCTGATTCTGCTGCCCCTGGCTCGAATGACCTTTGGACAGTATTCTGCATCCCAATAATGTAGCAACTTCCTTCCTCTTCCTGCTCAGCACAATGAACGTTTATTTTCAAGGCCCGTTGCACTGTTACACTGCACACTCTGCCTTGTGAAGCACTGATGTTCAGCTTTTAATTGTGCATTACTTTCTGAAACTTGCGATGAACAGGGAGTTTGTGCACCTGTTTCAATATTAGCACACTCAGAGCATGTGGCCTAACAAATCATGCCCACTCAATTCACCCCTATACTAAGTGTTAGTAACCAGTGGGCCTCATTACAAGTTTGGCAATATTCCTGTGCTAAATCTACTGGAATACTGCCAAACAGAATTAATGTTACCACCACTTGATCCGGCAGAATTACTGCTGCATTACAAGTGATGGTATGGAATTGTTAGCCCACGTTTATCGAGTCCATACGACTCCAATGGGATTTGGTAAGAATTACCACTGACGATAATTCCTCCAGTGGTAATTCAGCTTATTTTGCTGTTTCTAGGCAGTAAAGCAACAGAATTATCTCCAGCATTGTATTGTGCTGAAGCTTTTTCCTCTGCCTCACCAACAAAGTTGTAGTAGGGTGGTGTGCTACTGCAGCTGTAATGCAGTAGTAACGGAGTTACCACTGCATTACTTCAGGTTTTTCCACACCACAATACTTGTAATGAGGTGCAATGTCACCCCCCCTCGTTGTCCCCAATACTAAATGTTAGTAACAAATGTACTAAACTACACACAGACCATGCTGAACAGAAAGCTGCACTAATTATTTAGGTTATAACCTCCCATATAGATGGGGAAAAAAAGCCAGAATAATAAACAAACAAACATGCAAATATTTAGGCAGCACTAGTTAAGAGTAAGAAGTAACCGTAATATAAGAACAATTCCCGGCCTCTGTGGTTACTGAAGCTCACAATTACAGCCACATTCATAGCCTTATTCATTCTAATGCAATAGAGATAAGTAGATAAGCATCTTAAGGGCCAAATGCGGCTAGCCATTAGAGAGGAATCGTAGAGTGGGTTCAAAGCACTTGGCGTTTACGCTCATTTGCAAGCAAAGGATAGGTTTATTCAAGCAATGAGACATGAAAATAGAGCAAAGATCAGATCAAATTAAATGCAAGCTATGGGTTTCGCGCTCAGTCAACAGTCAAGAGCCAATCAGTCCCAAGCAGTTATATGTGTTGGGTTGCAAGGTCAATATTAAATGCACATTTGTGCAACATTTCACGTTATACATGTGAAATTCTACATACTGCATATTCTGAATGTCAAGGACCAATTAGAAGTGCCCTTCTTTGCACATCAATATGCTATTTTAGAAGAGTTTGCAGGGTACCTCTTGATCTAGTTTGTATTTTGTTGTGCATTTAATCTTATATTGTTTACAACATTTGATACTGCTTATAATATCAGTGTTTTTACTTCTGGTGTGTGTTAAGTTTTTATTTAGTTTTAATTTGATATCATTGTAATTAGTATAATTCTGTGTAAGTTGTAAATGATCATGTCAGTGTTGTTGCTTTGTTTTTAATTTAGGGAATGTAAGATTTTTATGAAACATAACTCTGTAAATTATGGATTGCTGAGGGTATCTGGATTCACTGGGTACATCTCGAAGAATGGACATTTATAAAGGCATTCTGTGGTGCAGAGACAGTGCAGCTAAATGGACAGACATGATGGATGTTATTCACAATATGAAAACAGACATGTATTGAGTACTACAGGCTATTGTGTTGAGTCAGAAGAAATTATCTGCAATATAAAAAGGTGTTGAATTGATTGGAGAAATGAAGGAAGACCTAGATATACAACAGCATTTATTGCATTTCCCACATGTCACCTTATATTCTCACTATTGGCCCTAGTGTGTGTGTGCGCGTGTGTGTGCGCGCGTGTGTGTGCATGTGTTCTTTAAGGCTGGCGGGGATGGATCCTGTAGTACATGAGGCATTGATGAATGTTGTTAGGAGATGTGCAAGGGAGTCGGTGCATTCCTTAACAATGTTTGGAAGGCAGGTGTCTCATTTGCACATGGATGGTTTAAGATGTTTGAGGAGGTTGAGGACTTCTAGTTCAGTGACATCATGGAAGGAGAAGAGTTGGTTAGTGGAGTTGTGGTATAGGTGGTGGAGTGGGGGGGCTGGTTGTGCTTGGGCAGGTCTCTGAATTGCACTTGAGTTTTCTCTTGGAGTAGTTCTATTTTATCAAGCAATGCTGCTTGTATGCTGGAGCACCACACTTCATCTTTAACAATCTCGTTGGTGTTGGTGGAAGGGATAATGAGGTCTCGGAAAATGCAAAACATTTCATTGGGTTGAGAGATGGCCTTGGTGATACGCGAGTTAAAGGAGAGAGATTTGACTTGATTGACCACTTCCTTGTATTGTGCGGACATCCGTTTGAATTTGTCTTTAGTGGAATTGCTCGGTCTGGCTTGCCAGTTGGATAGAGTGTTACGTTTGTTGGTGCGTAGGGCTTGTAGTTCATCTGAGAACCAGGCGTTGATGTGCATGGATTTTTTCTCCTTTTTATTTTCTAAGGGAGCTATAGCCTCAAATGCTTTGGTAAGAGTGTCAGCGTAAATGTTTGCAAGTATAGTGGGATCACTAGAGAAGGGAGGCTAAAGTTCTGGGACTTCCAGAAAAGGACGGATTTTGTCCTTGGTTAATTTCTTTGAACTTCTTATCTAGGGTGGTGGAGCACAGGTGGGAGCTTTACTAGGTGGGGGTGAGGGGATGGAGAATTGAATACAATTATGATCAATCCAGGGGAAAGCGATGATGGAGTTGATGGTGGTGGGGTACTTGTGGTCGGCCACCCAATCGAGGGTATGACCTTTGCAGTGAGTGGGGCTGGTGATATTTTGTTGGAATCCCATATTCTCAAGCTCTTTAGGGCTGCTGCTGTTTTGTCTTTGGGATCGTGGAGGCCTAGGTTGAGGTCTCCAAGTAGGATTGTTTTGGTGGATTTTTTTAGGTTGTCTCATAATAGATGAATGAGATGTATTTGGAAGTCAAGGGCTGGGCCAGGAGGCCGATGAATGGTGTGTATATTTTTGGAGGCTAGGGAGAGTTTGGCAGAGATTACGTCGGCATTGCCTTCCCAAGGGGGGATGCACTGTCTAATGGAGAGCGAGTCTTTTGTTATGAGGGCTACTCCTCCTCCTTTCTGCAGCTGTCTGTCTTGTCAGAGAATGGAGTAACCTGGAGGGAGGGCTAGAGAGATAGTGGGACCGGATGCTTCATGAAGCCATGTCTCTGTAATGGCTAGTAGATCTAGGTCGTGGATGGTAAGGAGAATGTGGATCTCCAGCGCATGGGCAGGGAGGGCGTGTACATTAATGAACGCACATTTGAGAGCAGGTGGGTGTTTGCTCTTCTTATGATGGAACGTGGATTGAGGGATGACAGTCCCAGGAGTTGGGGATGTGATAGTTAGCCTTGTAGCTTGAAATTTGCGTGTGTGTGCTGGAGTGGAGAAGGTGGTAGAAGTATGTGGCGAGGGAGTCTTGGGTGATGTAGCACTGGAGACGTTAGAATTTTTGGCTGGGGTGTACTTGGTGGCAAAGGTGCAGTGAGTGTGACTACCCAGGCTAAGATTCCTTGTAGCAGTGGTCTTAGGGAGGCTATGGTGTAGTGGGGGTATAGTGCGGGATCTGAGCCTTGAGAGTATAAGTGCTGGGTCTGCCAAGGAGCAGGTTATGGCAGATTAGCAGTTGTAGGTGGCTAGGTGCATAGATCGAGCGTAGTGTAGGTGGGAGGGGGGGTGGAGCCACCTTTGCATTGGTGAGTAGTGGCGGAGGTAGTAGTATTAGAGTTCAACATGATGGGTGGTGCGAAAAGAAGGTGAGTAATAATGGCCAGTGCTGCTGCAAGCACTATGTGGCAGGTAAGTGTTGATTGAAGTAAGTTCTGCAGTGTATGCGCATTGGATGCCTGAGGACTGATCCTGGAATAAAATAATGGTAGAGGAGATGCTGTGAGTCAGTTTAGACAGTGAGGTGTTCGCTGGCCGGCAGAGGGTGATTTCGCTACAGGCAATGAAATAGGGGTCATGATATTAGAATATACCTTAGTATGTGCCGCCGGTGATGCTGATGTGCACAATTGATGTCAAGCGACAGGTGGTGTTGGAGGTAACCAGTTAGTGGGGTGGCTGGGGGTGCTAGGCTATACAATGGATATCAGGTGGCACTACAATACATAATTGCTAGGTGAGACCGGGGCAATGGGCAACACAATTGATATCTGCAATAATGGGCTACACATTTGATATCTGAGGCAGTGGGCTACACAATTGATATCTGCAACAATGGGCTACACAATTGATATCTGCAACAATGGGCTACACATTTGATATCTGGAACAATGGGCTACACATTTAATATCTGAGGCAGTGGGCTACACATTTGATATCTGAAGCAGTGGGCTACACAGTTGATATCAGAGGCAATGGACTACATAATTGACATCTGCAACAATGCGCTACGCAGTTGATATCTGAAACAATGGGCTACACATTTGATATCTGAAGCAATGGGCTACACACGTTGATATCGGAGGCAATAGGCTACACAGTTGATATCAGAGGCAATGGGCTACACAATTGATATCTGCAAAAATGGGCTAAACATTTGATATCTGAGGCAGTGGGCTACACAGTTGATGAAGGAAGCTGAGGACCACCCAGATATCAAAGGCAATGGGCTAGACAGTTGATCGAAGGAAGCTGAGGACCACCCAGATATCAGAGGCAATGGGCTACACAGTTGATATCAGAGGCAATAGACTAGACAATTGATAACTGAAACAATGGGCTACACGTTTGATAGCTGAAGCAATAGGCTACACAGTTGATATCAAAGGCAATGGGCTACACAATTGATATCTGCAACAATGTGCTACACATTTGATATCTGAGGCAGTTGGCTACACATTTGAAATCTGAAGCAATGGGCCACACAGTTGATATCAGAGGCAATGGGCTACACAATTGATATCTGCAACAATGGGCTACACATTTGATATATGTAGCAATGGGCTACACAATTGATATCAGAGGCAATGGGCTACACAGTTGATCGAAGGAAGCTAAGGACCACCCAGATATCAGAGGCAATGGGCTACACAGTTTATATCAGAGTGAATGGAATAGATCATTGATATCTGAAACAATGGGCTACACTTTTGATATCTGAAGCAATGGGCTACCCACTTGATATCAGAGGCAATGCGCTACACAGTTGATATCAGAGGCAATGGAATAGACAATTGATATCTGAAACAATGGGCTACACATTTGATATCTGAAGCAATGGGCTACACAATTGATATCAGAGGCAATGGCCTACACGGTTGATATCAAAGGCAATGGGCCACACAATTGATATTTGCAACAATGGGCTACACATTTGATGTCTGAAACAGTGGGCTACACATTTGATAACTGAAGAAATGGGCTACACAGTTGACATCAGAGGCAATGGGCTACACAATTGATATCAGAGGCAATAGGCTACACAGTTGATATCAGAGGCAATGGGCTACACAATTGATATCTGCAATAATGGGCTACACATTTGATATCATATGCAATGGGCTACACCATTGATATCTGCAACAATGGGCTACACATTTTATATCTGAGGCAGTGGGCTACACAGTTGATATCTGCAGAAGGTGGCATTACAGTAGGTTATACCTAAGCACATGGATACCATGAGTAGGGACAGGCATATATGCAATTATAGTGACCTTGGATGATGCGGACACAACATATCTGTATTCTGTTGGCGAGTACGGATGAAGTGCAGTGGCAAAGGGCTGTGAACATGTAGCAGAGTCAAAGTACCTTTGGCGGACGCATGAGCATCAGAGTACCTTTGGGTGGGGCGGCAGTGTCAGGTAGGCAGCGTCCTGTTTCTGAGGGCTGGCCCCAGGTGGGAGATGAAGCAGGGAGGGTGATGGACGTGGCGGCTGGATGTAAAGACTCAGCTAGCCATGCCTTTGTGATGGAATTGTAGGCAGTGCAGAATTGCAAGACGAAAGCTCACGCAAGGGGCCAGGGGCTAGTGAAGAGCAGGCACACAGTGTGGTCTGGATAGGGAGAAGTGGTTAGGTTGGTATAAATGGGAGGTACTCACAGGAATAGGGTAAATTGCTGGATGGCAGCATGTCCGGCCAACGGCCAACGTATCGCCATGGACATGCGCAGGCAGACCCTTTTTCGCTGCCCTTCTGCAGACGTCCGGCTTCCTGTGGTGACAATGGGCGGAAGTACTGAAAGGCAACCAACCAGAGGCTGCAATGCGATATTTTCAGTGCGATACTTTTTGTTAGTGTTTGCCTGGCGCGGGCATTACACACGTTGCTGGCAATGGCGTTCTATGAGTCAGATGAACAGAGCAATGGCTGTGCGCTTTAGGAAGCAGTACAACTTTTCATTTTGAATGTCAGCGTACTTCGGTGCAGTGAAATAAATTATGGTGCATATTTCCTGCCCCCTCCTCCGAGCATCTCTGCAGATCTGATTTCTGTAGGGCATAGACAGGCCCTTTTTTGCGATCCTTCTGCGGACGGCCAGCTTCCGCCTACCGGTGGTGTCTGTGTGCGGAAGTACTGAAAGGCAATCAGAGGCTGCAATGCGATATTTTTGGTGCGATCCTTGTAGTTAGTGAATGCCTGGCGCAGCCATTACACAAGTTGCTGGCAATGGCATTCTATGTGCCAGATGAACACAGCAGTGGCTGCGTGCTTTAGGAAACAGTAAAACCTTTCGTTTTGAATGACGGTGTACTTCGGTGCACTGGGATTGAATTATGGTGCAAGATATAGCAATAATGCCGAGCTCCTAACAAAGCTTGTTATCTCACCATTCTGCTTAAGGGGTGCTGCTGGAATTCCTCAGTAGTGCGTGGGGGGGAGATCAGGGAGATAAGGCTCCTGCCCTCTCCTCCCGGCTTCTCTGCAGATGTCATTTCTAGTCTAGGGCATAGACAGGACCTTTTTTGCGGCCCTTCTGCGGACGGACGGCTTCCGCCTACCGGTGGTGGCTGTGGGCAGAAGTACTGAAAGGCAACCAGTCAGAGCAATGTGATATATTTGGTCCAATCCTTGTAGTTATTGAATGCCTGGCATGGCCATTACACACGTTGCTGGCAATGGCGTTCTTTGAGCCAATTGAACACAAAAGCGGCTGTGCGCTTTAGGAAGCAGCAAAACCTTTTGTTTTGAATGTCAGTGTACTTCGGTACACTGGGATGGAATTATAGTGCAAGATATAGCAATAACGCCGAGCACCTGACAGAGCTTGCTATCTCACCGTTTGCATAGGGAGTGCTGCTGGAACTCCTCAGTAGTGCGCGCGGTGAAAATCAGGGAGAGAAGGCTCCTGCCCTCTCCTCCCGGCGTCTCTGCAGATGTGATTTCTTCAGGGCACAGACGGGCCCTTTTTCGCGGCCCTTCCGTGGACCCTTTTTCACGGCCCTTCTTTGTGTACAAGTAGGGAGTACGGCGGGTGTCCTATCTGTGTTTGATTCTAATGTATAGACAATCTCTTCCAATTATGGCCCACTTGTGATGAGGCCGTATTTGGAATAGATGTATTCTGTATTTATTGAGAATTTAGCTTATTAGTGTAGGTGTTGTGTTTTCTGTTGCCACTGGAGACACTCTTGAGTTATTGTTCATGGAGTCCTTTGGCTTGCTGTGTTACTGCACCTGGCCTACAAAGGCTGGTTGTGCTCTTATACAAATTTTATTAATCTGAGAGTTTCCGGCTTATGTCCTGGGAATTACTATCTTGTGCCTTTGATCTTCTGCTCCAACCCTCCCTTATTTTCTCATAGCCTTGGCACTAGTTGGCAACTCCTGTACGAGCTCTGAATGGATATGTATTGTTGTGGATTTCGCATTCTGAGCTCTCTCAAAGTCTTGATGCCTCTTGTTTAATTAAAAGGATGCTGCAGCTTCCATTTTAAAGAAAATGGCTGCCCCATTACCCTCTTGTTTCTATGTTAGTGAGCTATATTCATGTGTTGTTTTTGTTGCATTCACCTTATACATTAGGCATGTTAGTATTCTTCATGTCTTGTGGATGCTATGTTAATATTCTTCATGTATAAATGCAAATTTCACCTAGTGTCTGCGTTTCTTCATGTGGAGTGCAAGTGTGTTTTGAGTCTAATGCAATCGCTTGTTACTGTTACACCATTAGATTAGATTTTGCCATCTTCAGCTTAAATTGTCTCTGTGTCCTGCTGTACCTGCCTGGGATAAGGGCAGTACGGTTGCCTCTGTGAGTAACGTTTCTCACTGGTGCGGTATTGGGCCGGGGGTGAGGCAGAAGCTACAGATGACTTATTCATCTGCCTCTCAACAAATATTTGAGTGCCTTCTTTACAAAGCTTTAATGGCTGGTTGCTCAATTCCGATGGGATGAAAATTAATTTGGCTCTGTGGCTGAGGGGAGAACACCACATGTAACATTACATTTAACTAAATGAAATGCACTCTCTTAAATAAAGTAGGCCAAACAGAATCTATTTATCAAAGGAAGCTGCGGACCACCCACTTACTCTCCATTGTGACCCTCATGGGACTGGCAAGGAGGATTCATAACCGAATCTGCCAGTGGTTGGAGAAGACAAACTTGCTAGATGTATTGTAGACCCTAGTTTTGGAGCAATTGTTTTAATTTCTTGCCCATCCCTCTACAGAGAGCTGTACCACAAAAAGATCAGCCATCTGTCAAGATGACAATCTAGGTTGCCCTGGCCCATTCTGAAGCCTTTCAGTATCACAAATCACATCCTCCAAAAACTGAACCTAAGGGGAAGGAAATGAAACCTCTTCCGAAGGAATTTCACCTACCTAAAGATAGGGAAGCCACATCTTCCCTTCACCTGAAAAGTAAGGATGGGACAATAAAAAGACCAGTTACCCTTCCATTTGTAAAATCTAATGATGGAACCGTGATCCCTTGGAGTAGAGCCAAAGCCATTCCTCCCTCTCACCCTACCTGTTTTTTATGTGTAGAAAAGGCACACTTTGCAAGCATCTGTCTGAATAAACCAATTGGTAGAACCCATAGAAATCGGGTGGCTGGATGCAGAGAAATGGAAGGAATGGCAAGAGAATAATGAGGAGCCAGCCGAAGAGGCAAATGTCTTCATGCTTCTCACCAGTCCCTCCAATGCCTGGGAACAAAGCAACATGTACCAGATCTCGGGCAAGGCCTTGATCGATTCAGGTAGTCAACAGATGGCTATTTGCATGGATCTGGTCTACCCTAATACCCTGGACTTGGAGGAGGCATTAAGAATCACCTATGTCCATGGAGATGCCACTGTGAACAGAACGTTCTGCTCTCTTTGGAGGTGAGGGATAATCCAACTACCCTAAAAGTAGCAGTGGTTGCAGGGCTTGCGGAAAAGTAATCATTGGTGCACATTTTCAAGATTCTGAGACCTGCTCCAACCCCTTCCTGAAGAACTCACCAGTGAAATATAAATATACTGATCTGGCAGAGGGGCATCCTTACTGAGGTGGTAAACTGACTAGAAGAAGTAAAATCAACAGTTGGGGTATGTGGCAAATCCAGGGAATCTATCCCCTGTCCAAAAGGGGGAGTCATCCCTTTGGATTAGGGATGTGAATCCACTCAGGTTAACACCCCCTAGGGAACAGGGCAAGCGGTATGCCATAGGGGGTGATCACTCATTTCAAGACAGGCCATCCCTACATAGGTTTAAGTATCATGTTACCTCATATCAGGTTTCCACTAGTTATGTGTGTGACATGAGAGTTTGTTTATATAAATACTTACCTCTTGTGCCTTTCAAGCACCATTGTATGTGTGGGGTGGAGAATGGGAAAAAGTTCAACCCCTCATTGCACAGAAGATATGAGATCCAAAAGCTCTTGGAGAGAGGGAGAGAGAAGCCCGGGGGCTGCAGACCACAAGGGTGCAAAAGGAATGTGACAGACCGAGATACCTCCTATGGGGAGGTGTATCTGGGGGTGGAGCCTAAACATCCAGCACAGAGAGTGGAAGCATGGATGAGACCACCGAATGCCCTGTTCCTTGCAGAGAGGAGGACCAGAGAAGGCTGGCTCCCGAGGCTCTCTCACGGCAAGCAACACTCAAGAAGCAACCGAGTTAAACCTTGAGATGCCAATGGCAACAATGCCCTGAAATGCAGCGAAAGATGAGACATGACTCCTACAGATTTGGAACCACTGGAAGCAGCTCAGGGATGGAAGTCGCATCAGGCAAACACAGCGCCTACCCAGAAGAGCACACATAGAGAGAAGAGGTATGCAGTTGCTCCTCAGAGGAGGGTGGTGGGGCAACCTGACACCCAAGGGCAGGGTGAGGGCTGGAAGGGACCAGAGTGGGCCAAGAGAGATTCAAACACAAGAAGCAGTGTGCAACCCAAGACCCCAGGGCAGGGTACAAACCAAAGAAGCCTAGAGTGGGCTGAAAACACTCCAACCTTAAAAGGGGAGGAGAAACCCAAGAGAGCAGGGTGGGGTATGAACCAAAAGGGTTCTAAAGAGGTGCAAAGAGGACCAATCTATGCAGGGAGGAAAAGAGAATGTTTGAGTATCACTTGATTCAAACTTTGCAGTGGGCTTGGTGCCCTAGAAACGCTTACTAGTTAAGACATAACTTTTTTGAGCCTTGATTTGAACCGTACACCGGGTGATATGCCCTAAAGACACTTTGCTGATACTTATTTTGGAACTCTGAATGGGGAGAGAAGCCCAGAGACATTTGCTGGTGACCTGAACTAATCCTCAGGTGAGAAACCCCTTCTACTACAGAGAATCTTTCAGTGGAAGGTCACAAACGAGCCGCCCTTCTATGATTTGGGTAGAAGGCCCTTGTGATACCTTTCTGTTTGAGTTAGGTAGTTCCTTATCCTTTATATTGTTAGGGCCAGAAATTCGGCTAGGGCAGGTTTCTAGATGGTCGGCTGACTTTCTGTTGTGAGACATCTGGGTGAGCACCCGTTTAAATTCTTTCTTCTCCTTTAGCATAGGGACTTTAGCTGTAGGGACAATGTAGGGTTTTGGTACTTCAATAAAGCCAGTGTTATTAAACACAATGAGATGTCTGTCTCCTGATTTTGACTTGCCACAGAATCTGTTTTGGAGCACATTCAATTCAGTTTCACGCCTACTCTCTAAACGTTGGATTGCTGACTGGCTGGCTGGCTGGATTGCTGGATGACTGGCTGAGGGAGCTTCATTGCTGATCTGGTCGTGTTGTTGTTTGCAGCCTGAAAGTTTATCTCCCTTTTCCTCATTTCTGTGAAGTGACTTTAGTGTGTCAAAAAACACTGGACGAGAACTGTAACACATACAGTTCTCTGAAGCCCCCTGCACAGGAATCCGGAGTTGTGCAGCACCTGAACTCTCAGACAATATATTACCAAAATGCCTAATTATTCCCCCCTGTTTTTTAATGCCAGGCTTGCACCATATCCTAGAATGTGTCCACAGATGCATAGCAGTCTGTCCTATTCTTTGGTTCTCGAACGACATTCACGTTTCACACAGGCTATCCTAGACCAGGCCACATCTAGCCTACCAACTTGGCAGTCACGAACTACTGTTTGAAAATGTGCCCCATTTAGGGGGCATTGATAAACATGTATTACTTGCCCATCCTACTCCCCCGCCCTTTGGCACCAGCAACATTCCCCTTCTCACACGTCCTAGCTTTGACTAGGCTACCGTGTAGCTTTTCCGTCCCAGAATTACTATTCAGGAATTTACTTACAGTACCATAAATTGACAATGGGGATTTTAAGCATTCATATCTGAAAGGATCGCCCAGGCACATTCCTGAGTCCCTGTTGCTTGCAACATGGCATTTTCTAAATGACAAGTTAGCAAATCTGCCTTGGAAACACAACCCAATTAGCACAGTACTTTGGACATATCTACCTTCTTCCGTTTTGCAGAACTCTGGTCCACCTAACGGGACTAGTATGCACCCATGCCATGATGTATATGATATAAGTGCAGGGCGGCACTGCAGAAAAATCCGCAGCCAGAGCAAAGTCTTAGTTTTAAACTTAAGTATGAATGTGAATTTGAGTCTGAGTGGTTTGTGTGGGTGGGTGTGTATGTGTATGTGCGTATGTATGTTTCTTCTTGCGTGGTCTGTACATATCTATTTGTGGACCTGCTTTGCTTTCTGCTATGATATGTTCCAGATGGTGACGGGATCTAGAAAGTGGAATACTCACATGGAATGTGTTTCATGAATTGTACCCCAGGTTACAAGCACAGCAGTTTGTGTTGTTGAGCAGAAGGGAGAGAGATGTGCTGGGGGTCGTTGTATTTATCTTAATAAAAATACTTATCATGCTCACCCGCGTGGTATTTCTACTTCACATCACTTTCCTACTTTAAAAAAAATGTTTTTCATTATTTAATTGTCCGTACATTAGCATCTGTTTATTCCATATGTTTGTGCATGTTGTGATTGTGTGTGTTTGTGTGGCTAAGAGAGGGTATGGAGCTGTGTGTATCTGCGCTATTTTCAGGCCTTTTCTGAAAGATGTGTTGCAATGCTTTTGCATAGGTTTTTTCTGTATATTTTAGCTATACGAACGTGTATATTTTTAGGTTGCGTTTGTCCCATAGTCAACGCACATGCTCAATACACAAGAATATGAATGTGTGTCCAGACCTACTGTGCTGTCCCGAATTACAAGTATATTTGCTTTAAATAAAATATCTTATGCTCAGCTGATCCACTGTTTTTAATTTGTTCAGCAGTCACCAGCATCAGATTAGAGCTCAGTGCCCAAAACCTCACAAATCGAAGCTGACAATTTACAGAGCTACATCCAAAAAATATATTTGTTGGGCCTATGAAAAACTCAATTAAACAAGCCACCTATTATTCAATACTTTGTTTTTATAGAAAGTGATCACTTTTGGCATGCGTGCTTACATGTGACCATATCAGATTCTTATCAAATTTAGTGAAATTTCAAGGTCAAATGTTAGGTAAGAAACTGTTTTCTGACTCACACCAGTTAATGGCGAATGCTAGGTGTATGACAAATATGACAAAAACAAAGCAGGCCATTTTCGGCATATGTCTCAGGGAGACAAGTTTTGCTTTTGGTCTATAGATAGTAATGCATAAATGTCATTTATATGTATGTTGTATTTGTTTTTTTGTATTTATTTTTTTACATGCCGCTGTTCATGAAAGTTCACAAAATTAGGAATGCGTGTTTGGATGTGCCAAAGAAGGATTTGGTCAAATGTAGTGACCTTTCACGGACGAGTTCTAAAGTTAGAAAGGAAACAGTAGGTTCATGTCTATTAAGGGACTGAAGTAAGTGGAGAGATATGGACAACGTACACAGAATAGCAAACAGCAAGGACATAGGGTGTACCTGGCCATAGAGGCACACAGAAATGTAGTGCCGCAGGCCTTCAATATTATACATATGTATTTTTATTGATTTATACTGGGCTTAAACCCATGGGCATCAAAGCGCATAAATGAATGCCATAAATGAGGCAAGAAAAGGCAAAAAGATACCGAGCCTCTTGTTTTACCAGAGTGGTATTACAAGAACACGACTGATATAATCTGATGAAATGCCACTTATGTGTCCAATGTCAGCTACTTAACATTCATAAGAGGAAAACAAATTGTTCAGACTCTCACATAAATTGAACCGAAGAGAATGTGCCTTTACTCTTGACCTCCCGGTTCAAAATAATATATCATTTTACCATTTGCTATTTTTACTGTTTATTGTCATTGTCCAACATATTTTAGAATATTTTCACTTTGAGCCCACATTGAAAGGCTTTGCTTTTTCAAGGTTATTTCTTTGGCACCCATGGCCATTGACACAACGAGCTGTATCAAAACTGGACATTTACAAAATCTAGAGAAACATTAATTAGAAGTCCACCATGTTTGCCAATATAAACAGATGATATTGCCAATCCTTTTGGCGATTGTAAGGTTTGAAACATATTGTTGCAGCTGTGTTCCGTTTCTGTCCTGAATAAAAAAGAAAAGGTGTCATAAGTTCCCTCTTTGAATTCGCACGTCTAGTTTTCAGCAATTTTCTCAAAGAGAGGAGAAATTGGAGACGAGGGCCCTGATTTACAAAAGCGTTTTTATAACAGTGCAATCCCATTGAAAAACGCTTTGTAAGTCAGGCCTGAGGTGTTAATTTGAGGACATATCCACAGTGAGCCCAGTTCTCTTGTGAGCCAGTCAGGTCAACGCCCTCCTTACTCTGGGTAGAACAGTACCGTCTCACAAACGTGATAATAATATTGCACAGCAGATGTGAGCACCACTTTTGCATCGAATATTCCAGGTTATCAATGGCGATTATTGGGCATGTGTGATGCAAATACGTAGTAATAACACTGTGCATTTATGCAAAACCTTGGAATTAATCACACCCACTAGCATTGCACCGAGAAAACATTAAATCCGGAATGTTCTTTAAAGACTACACCATTACAGGAGGAAACTCCAATGTCCAAACCAGTCTTGGTCCTGGGACCAATGGAAACAGTCCAAACCAAAACGCTAGTTCATGTTCCCCAAGCACCCAAACATAAGGCACAGAAAAGACATGTTCTTTCATGTTAGACCTGATCTGGACAGTGCAGCTTGGTTTCCTATGGCTGTAACTGTTGATTGAGATAAATGGTTTAATGTCAGTTCCTTGTTCAGCCCTATTTCTGATCCATCTAATACCCCTTGGAAACCTTCCCCTGAGCTACCAATGCACCAAGAACCAGGCCGGTGTACAGGAAATATATTTGTATTTATTTGAATGATAAATAATGGAGATCACACTAAAACGACACCCGCCACCTTCTTCGTGTCGCGCAATTTAACATCTTGTTAAACAAATAAATCACAAGAGTTGGTTGCAAAAACACTAATCTCAATTGTTTACTTTCTACAAATTTAATTTAAAGAAATAATCAAACTGGTCAATAAACAAAATCAATAATATATGCAATGCTATGCAATTTCGATTTTCCTGTGCACTTAAAAAGGCTAGCAGTTCAGTTTACAGATCTGTACAAATGCATATGGCAATTATGATTTCACCTACACTTTACTTTGAAATAAACACAGGGTGATTCAACAGTTTGTACTTCAGAACCCCATCACTTTGGTCTGTGTTGTGGAAGTTAGGCAGAAAAACTGAGATGATTTAAGTATTCTGTATTTCAGACCCCCCCTCCACTTAAAGGCCTGTGTTGGGGAAGATGCACCAATAGGATTACCCAATTAAATTATAGTCTATAGTTTTCAGCGCAGACTGGGAATGAGTTTTGTTCATTTTGAGTTTTAGCAAAAATCACTGTGTGGTGTTCTGCCAAAGTGGAATTAATTAAATTATTGTTCTTAGTTTAATAGGCTAGGAAACTACGCAGTTTTACCCCCCGCCCCCACACTATAAAGTGAAAGATTTTAAGGCAAGTATATTCCCCCACCTTTTGGTCTCAAAGGGCTCAATTCTACTTACATTGAAAACCTCTGTTTAAAGTTCAGGAAAGCCAGCTGCATTTCAGGACCCTCTTGGAGTACAGGGCAGCAGTCTGGCCACTCCACTCTCCACCCAGATGCACTTTCAACAAAATCTCCTTTTGGTGTTTGCTTGCGGCTGTTAGATGGCCATTTTCAGCAGCTCTCGTTCCTCCCTCATAGTGCATCCATGTTACATACCAGTGATGACACCATCAAGATTTCAGCATTGGGCAGTGCCCTGCCAGAGTTCTCGCAACCAAGATTGGACAATGACCTTTCTCTCTACCCCCAAGTCCAGCACCTCTCAGAGGATTGGTTTAAGAGTCTAGAGCAGACATATGGCAATTCCTCTTTGAAATTCCTTATGCCAACTTTAGCCAAAAAGTTGCTATGTTGCACAACTTTGTGATGTACTAGTAACTGCCACAATGTAAATATTTCCTGACTCAGCTATTCACAGGGAATTAAATGTAATGACAGCCGGTTCCGAACAATTCTGCACAGATGTTTGACAATTTTCCAACCACTTTAACAAATATCATAATTGTTAAGAACATGCAATTTATTCCCCACATCCCTAATTTTACCCTACACCAGTTAGCTACCTCTCAAATTCAGAACATGTTCAGAGCAGCTAGGAACACCTTTTAGCAGGTCATTACAATTGCCAAAGTCGCAGATTGATGAATTTTATTTCAACAAAATCATTTGGAAATTATCTAAAAAATGACACAGAAATTAAAGCAGTATGACTTATGGTTGCTGTGAAGAATGCATAAGTTATAAAAGTGCTTTTAAATAAATAGGAAATCGTAATGTTATGCAAATGTCCTCTCCTTTCTTCAAGCCATTTGCCATTCTGTTGTTGGAAGTTGACAGGGTGACAGTCGTAAATTCTAGAGAATAACCGGCCAAACAGAGATCCCCCACTGCATACAGTGAGCTAGGCTGGCCCTGTTATGTCACAAGGCCCTGTAGACATTTGGCATCTTGTTTTCTTATCTGAAGGGGACCCCTCTTTCGATCTGAAAAGCTTCTATGCTCTTGTATTTATTTCAGAGTTCAGCCTTGATTGCAGCCCTTGTTTTCACAACTTCTCCCTACATTCCAGTCATGCACTGGCCATGATATTTGCCCTGCACAGAAATGAGCATTCAGAGACATTTTTCCAGTGGGCCTGATTCCCTTGAAATTTGTACAAGTAAACCTTCACCTATGTCATACTCTTTCTTGGTTGTCTTTATCTTATGATAGGTCTTCCTTCCTTCAGCCGACTTTTCTAAATTGCACTGAGCATGAGCATAAGCAAAAGCGTGCTGAAGGTGCTTCCTTAAATGTTCAATGTACTCATGAGTAGTCTAAACATTTATCAGTGTCTGCATCTGAGTTCTGTACAGTAGATGCTGAGGTAACACCATTGTTGATCCGGTCATGAACTCAAATAGAGACATCTTTGTTGCGGAAGATGGTGTAGACCTAATAGCCACCCGGACCATCGGTAATCGGATGTCCCAACTGGGTCCAGAGTCTCCCACAAACCTCATTCAGATACTCACAGTTGTCTTGTTATATCTCTCACCCCCCCTGCTTAAAGCCAAGTGGTAGGCATGTAGATTTTTCTTTTTACCCTTGAATCTCCCACATATTTGCCATCACCTCACTGGTAAAATGACTTCCTCGGTCCGACTGAATCCTTTGCAGAAGACCAAAATGAAAGAAGATGTGTTTGATTATTAGTGAGGCAGCTGTCTCCGCCTTACAATTCGGTTCTGGAAGACATTCAACCCACTTCGTGAACAAGCATTTCACTGTCAACATGTACTTGTTAATCACTGGCCCAATTAAATTGACTTGCAAATCTGACCACAGCAGTATCATTCCCCTTTTTTGTAACGGAGCTCTTTGTGTGAGTGAACTAGGTTGAAATTGAGAACACTAGAAACACACATTTAGGTAAGTGTCGTGGCCCTGACTCATGCATGGCCAGTTGTCAACCTCACATAAGATTTCTAATGTCGTGTGAAAACTCCTATGACCCCATCAATGGCCGTGTCATGGGTGTGATTCAACATCAGGCTTCACAATGGGGTTGGTACCACCACCTGGTCATAGCCATACAGGGCTCTCCTTACCAACAAACTGTCTTGGTCCCAGAACATCTTGGAAAAATTCATCAACACCTGGAGATCCTCTTTACCGGTACAATCCGACTCTGTTAGAGGAAAACCCACGGGTCTTCAATGTGTTGATTATCCAATGATCAGGTCCTCTTTCTGTGCAGTGATCAAATCTGTATCAGGGGTATCTGTACTCCACTGGGCAGTCAAGAATTCACTATTTGCATAAGTTTGCAACCTGGTGACAGCAGCAACTTGGATTTCCCCAAGCAGGGATTATGTTTCTATGAAATCCCCCTGCAGGGCTCTGGTTTTAGTCAGATGTTCAGCCAGGTAATTTCCAGTCTTATCTGTCCCCTCTATTTTGGAATGACCACTCATCTTCTTCCAATAGACTATCATCTCATTGGAGGTCACCAGATCATCAATTGACTGGATCAGTTGGGTATGCTTTAAGGGTTTGTTGTTGGCACAAAACATACTTCAATTCTTCAAGTTAATAAGGTGCTCCACGTACTCCTTTCCTGGCATAATCATAGTCAGTGATTATGACCGGTTTATTGAGTTGGTGGTGCACTGCAGTGAGTATGGCTTGATGAACGGCAATCAACTCTGCAACCTGAATACATCGGGGTCCTGACAGCAGAGGGTTCTGGGGTATCATTCACCCATTCATCCAGGCATTCCCAATGCCAGCCACTAGTTATTTTCCCCATTGTTTTCAACATGGTCGGAGCACCCATCCATATAAACTGTTGGTATCCCCTGACACATGCCTTCTTCATAGATCTTGTGTGGCGAATTTAAGTATGCCCCCATGTTGTTGTCATTCGACTTTAGTCCCTGAGACAGTTTTCTTGAGCCCAATCATGCAAGTCTGCCAACCCTTGCGCAGGGGACTCTTATTTTGTTGGCCATATCTGACCTCCACAGGAAAGGCTTGCATGTATAGAATCCAGGAAGTAATTATCGAATTACTAATGTTCCCTGACCAGATTCTGTCACTTTGGAGATATTGCAAGGGTTGGTGAGGTGCGTACAGGGTCTGCCATTTTTCCTGGGAAGAGGATTAGAATGTTCATGCAACAATTATTCAATAGTATATCCATGGTCAAGGCTCTGATGGTGTAATGGTGGGTAGCCATTCCCATGAGAGCCAGGAAGAGACGACCAGGGCAGAATAATAAAGTTATGCTGGCCGTCTCAAATATTTCAATCATATAATTTTGTGTTGTGGGAAATGGGGGTGGATTGTGATGTTACATTATTGTAATTGAGGGTGGTGTGGGAAGGATCATGGCCCCAATGATCAAGTGTGATATAAGGATTTCTGTATGGGTCCAAAGCACAAGGACCAATAATTTCTCATTTCTGTGTGGGGAGATTTTTGCTATGTTGCACGATCGCAAATGCTAATTATTTATCTTTCTATACATTTTTACATCTTGAGGGTTGTTCTTTGACAGCACCTTTTCATGCAGTACTGTTCGCATTCTGCTTGAATTTGTTGTCCGAGCTGCATCTGTGGCCCTGAATAAAATTGCGTTACTTCTTGCACTGGCGTACACTCTTTTTTGGCTACGTTTGTAATTTTTTGGAGCGTTCTACAAGGCGACCCTCGACACATCTTTGGAGGCCGCAGCAAGATATCTTTGCCGTTTGACTGAGGCATGAAGAATTTCAGCCGTGCTCCCGGAGGAGTGCGGGGCAGCATCCATTGACAAGAAAGAGAGGTCCGTGGACTCCACTTCCCAAAAATCTGCCTGGTCCAGTGCTGCCTACACTCTGACTGAAAGTGCAGACCTTTAAAGGGAGACTTCGAGGTTGAAACAAGTAGAGAATCACCTAGAAGGATACATGAGTGTACCCATGCATGAAAGCCCAGAGGTGGGAGGGACTCTTTTATGGTGTATAGGATGCACCCTTGTTAGCGGTGAAGAGGGTGAATTACCATTCTAGCATAGTATATTAGGTCTGCCATTCTGATAGGGAGCTGGTAGACGGTGGCACATCTGAACTAGAGCAGTGGGTTGTGTATTAAGTGGCAGACCTTGTTAGACAAGAGTTGGGCACAGTGTAGGCAATTGGTATAGTTGTGCCATTTCTTTTTCTCATGGAAGAGTGTTTTTGGATATATTTGAACATGTGTTTGTTAGCAGCAGCAGTTCCATTTTTCAGTGTTGCGAAAATTGATCATAGTGTTTGTTTTATGTGACTCTGAAAGGGGCGGAAGAGCCAGAGCCAAATTAACGTGTAATAGCGTGAAGTGGTGTAGCGTGAGTTGTTGATACACTTGAGCAAGGAGAAGAGTAACAACTTGTTTTAACTCACTAATAAAGGGCTTCATTGTTAAGGTAGTGAGCCTGTGGAGAAGGCCACTGTTATCCTAATGTGATGTAACAAGGCGGGCCTGTGGACAAGGCCATTGTATGTAAGTATTGAGTGTGATGTATGAAAGGGTGGGGTCTGTGGAGAAGGCCAGAGTGGATGAAAATAGGGTGATTGAGCAAAATGGTCATTTTAAACATTGAGTGTGTGTGATTGTTTGAAGAAAGAGTGACATTTTTAAGAGTTTTAAATTTGTTAAACGAAGGTTGAAGGCTGGAAGAAGAATATTTGAATTAATAAAAATAAGGTGACGGCAGTGACGTCCTACTGGATGGATGCCCCATTTAACCATATATGTAGGAAGTTGCCCCAATACCATGATAACATATCAAAGTACCATTTTCAGTGGATATGTGTTATAAAGTGTGGCCCGGAGCAGGAACGTTCAATAAAGATGCCATAGAAAGTATACTTAGCAGCTGCAAATAAAGGAGCAAAACCAAAAAAAGGACATTTTGGAGCTTTGGAAATTATACAAAAAGAAAGAGAAAGAATCAGAGAAAGGGAAGGAGGAGGAGAAGCAGGGAAGTTCACCGCTGCCTTATACGATAAATCCATTATTAAAACCAGCTGCAGGTTATATAAATCCTAAACGAGAGTGTCAAGACAGGGAAGGAAAACATAAAAAGCCAGATGGGGCAGTGCGAGCATTATCAGCAAGGACAAAAAGGAAAGAGGAAATATTTAAATGACATAAGGAAGAGTGCTCAGCCACAACTTGACAGTGTGTTCAAGGAGGCAGAAAAAGCTATGGAAAGGGACATAGAGAATAAATGAAAGGAACACGAGAAGGGAACAAATGAACAGGGATGGACTGCAGGATGCATCAAGTTTAAAAAAGACAAATGGAGATGGGATTCAGACCATAGTTAAACTGACACAGCCGACGAGGGGCACACCGTATCAGACTGGGAAGACAGTGCTAACAGCAATCAAGGGCAGGACACAACAGACACCCACCCTTTGACAGATAAGAGACAGCAAATGAGAAGGAATAAAAGAGAAGAGGAGGAAAGGGAAGAATCATTGGGCGAGTGGGAAATCAGGCTGTGCCACAGAAAAACCACAATAGTGGTAGCAAAAAGATGAAAACGCAGTAATAAATGCAGAGAGCGCACACAAATGCCACGATAACAGAAAGCAAGGGGCGAGGTCCATTACATAAAGTGGCAGACAATGGACAGGGATAATCTAATTTACAGTTTACCGTCATTGATGGCGGGGTCTAGCAAGTGGATTTATGTTTTTGAGACAGACACAGTGGGAATACCATTAGCCATAGGAGATATAAAATGTTTCTTGGCAGTATCAGTCGAGGAAAGAAGCAACAAAATATGGCAACAGGCCGGATACTGCGCGGTAAAGTTAAACTCTAATATACACGATGGGGTGCCCTTTAACAATTATTGAGCATATATTTGGAAGGGACGTCAGACATGGGTTATGTACTGGCTCACAAAATGAAGCCTGATCAGGACCCTGCAGAATACATACGATCCATACAGAAAATATTGATGCGGGAAAATAAGCAGTCATCGGATGAAAAAATACCTTTGTTCGACCATATCCTAGCAAGGGGGCTCCGTGCAGATGTACAGGTATCATTAGAAAAGATAGTGGGAATTGAGGCAAAAGGGTGCCTGAGATACAGGGGACAAGTCAAGTGTGCACTTTTGCAAGAAAAAATGGAGAAGGTGAAGGAGACAGTGGACAATGCTACCAGGGCAGAAAACAAATTGGTTCAGAAAAAACGTGTGAAAATATACATGGGGGAACAGCACTCAACGCGCAAGTAGTGGTTCCTCAGACACAGCAAGGGGGGCTTCCAGTGGCTGCGGTGATACCGCCATGAAGCTACACACAGGTGCCACCCAACCAGCAGTGGAGGACGGTATCAATGCAACAGCAACCAGCATTCATGAATGTGCAGCCGCCCAGGGTTATGCAGGCAGGTGGGGGGAGGTACATTCATGGGACAGTATCAGACGCGGAGAGGATACTACACACGTGAAAAGGGAATGGGATACAGGGGCATGACACCATGTTTTGGAGTACAATGTTATGCATGTGGGAATTCTGGACATGTTGTATGAACATGCCCATTAGTTGCACAGGGAGGGCAACAACAGCATACATACATGCAGCAGGCACCACAACAGATGCAGGTCATTCCTCAACAACAAAAGATATATATGCTGTGATCTATACAGAAAGTGAAGGTAATACCACAGCAGCAGCAAGTGCAGATGCAGTCCACACAAACACAGGGCCTTACTACCCAAGGACAAGTGCAGGTACAAAATGGGGAAATGGCAGGTACTCAAGGTACAGTGAGTCTACTTCAGGCACCAGCAACACAGATACCCAAAGGGGTGACACTATTGGGGCATAACACCATACCCCAATATACTGGAGTGACAATGGTGGGTGGTTACCCATTTGCATCATCCGCAAATACTTTCTCCAAATAGCGATGCCCACGAAGAGTGTGAGTGTGTCCTGTTCTAGCAGTAACTGAAGAGCCCGAGGAGTAACCGGATGTAGCAGTTCAGAAAGGACTGAGGGGATTTTCCTTTCTTATAGACACTAGGGCAACTAGATCATGCATCAAGGAAGGAGGAGTTCCATTATTTAACAAAAAGTTGGACACACGAAGCTTTTTGGGGACGATTTTGAAAGTTCTTCTGATGAAAGATTTACCCTTGACTATAGGGATGCAGCATATTGTAGCATCATTGCTGCATTCAAAGGACACTCCCATACATTTTCTGGGGAGTGTGAGAAACCTAAAAGTGTCTCACTTACTTGTCCATGTGGGATCTGTCATCCAGGTGACCAGGACACGGCCATCACTATTGGATCCAGCTCCTGGGGCTAGACCAGTGCGGGAGGATCACCTGGATGGGGGGTCTTCGGGGAATGGAAGTGGGACACCAAAGTTTGAGACGCGGTATCCCCTTCCTTGTAACACATTTTCCCCATCCTACCTAGTAGGACACGTAGAAACTCTACCCCCCTGCCTTTCCAACAAGAACACTTTCATACAGTGTGAACGACAACGGACTAATACCTGATCCGTTTACCTGACATGTCCCAACACAAAGGTCAGGAAAAGTCAGGCAATTACCGACAACTACACACACCTGACTATCCTTTCCCTTCCACATAGAGATAAAAGGCAGAGCACAAGAGCACAATCTGAGAAAGCCTTAACGCACAAGGAAGCAGCCATTCCAGGACAGAAGTTAAATCAAAGAAGAAATGTGGCAAGACCTGAAAGGATGGCATTGAGGAGTTGCCTTTGTCCTTTTCAATCCAGGCCAGCAAAACTTCAGATGAAAGAAACATAAGACCGGAAATCAAAGCTGACCCGTGGTGTGATGGATGTATGCGGTACATGGCACCCTCCCACACTGATAGCCAGGGCAGGGAGATGAGGTTGCCATTATGGAATCATCCTTGACTCCCACGGCAAAGGAACTGCCAATGAGTTCAGCACAGCCGGTGAGTCGGAAGAGGCTGATAGTCAACTGAACTGTGTTGAACTCAAGGTTGCAGTGGCAACAGTAAGAAGATAATTCCTCAAAGGGTCTTTTGTGAACACAGAAGTACCAGAGCTAGAGTGGTCCGGTGCCACGTGAGCACCCAGTTAAAGGTCTCTGGCTGGTACCCCACTTATGAACAAAGAGAATGTATTGACTATTGGAAAGAAAAAAAACTACAAGTACCAAGAGGCCACATGGAAGGCCGGTATAGAGAGTTAAGGTGGTGATACAAGGGTCGAGCAAAATCCCTTATAGAAGTCCTTAAGCCATTGCCGAAGTTTGACATTTTGAAATAGGCGTTTCTGCCCGGCTGAGGGAAATGCTGTACAAACTGTGAATGTATGAAAACCGCGCTTGCCGTAAGAAGACAGAGTGACCCGGCGAGACATGATCACCCTTCAGAAGTCTATGTTTGGATTGGCAAGAGCTCGGAAGGTCTGAACCTCGATGAGGGGGACCTCACATAACCAAAGAGGTTGTTTAAAAATGCATTAAGACTTTTGAAGATTAGAACTGTGTAAAGCCTGACTGGGGGCTGAAGAGAAAGCCTGATTGGGGGCTAAGATCCTGGCTTAGGTACAGGGAAGAACCTAAGGGGTCTGCAAGGACTTTTTGTTGAAACTATTATTTTGGCAAATGTGAACCAGACTGAGGGATACACACGAAATAGGGTGAGCATGAATGCACCTGTGAACATTGTGATGGCAAGTATGAACCCAACTGAGGGATGTCCACAAAGAGTGGTTGGTCTGAACCCAACTGAGGGAGGCTCATGACTGGAAGAATGATTGGAGCCCGGCTAAGGGGGATGTAAGGGTGAAGAGTAATCACCTGATGTGAAGGTTACTAGAAGGAACTGTTTTTTTTGTTGGTTTTGATATATCAGGCCTTCTGAAACAAGAGACTTTGCATGAGAAGAGACCTGGGCACCGAAGGCCCTGATTTAGAGAAAAGGAACTGTAAATTCATGCTGAAGAAGCCCATGAGTGTGCTGTGCTCGAGAGTCCCGCATTGTCCAGTGCTAAAAAACATGGGGAAGAGAGACCCCGGCCATAAAATCCAGACTCATCATTTTGTGAACACTTCTTTATTTTCTTATGAAACGTATCCTACACTATTTTGTAATATAGCGGTAAGGATTAGCAATAGGTTTTGTACCATAGGCCCTTTTATTTGACTACACTCCACTTGCATGGTATTATTATTATTTGATGGTCGTAGCTTGCTCCCATCTTAGATTTAGGTTTAGATTAAGTTTTATCTTACCCATGTTACAGTTTAATAAACACTCTTGAATTGAGATAAAGTATGTCTGTCTTATCTTGATACCATGCCTTCCTTATAGGAGGGACTTACTAAGCAAATTGAATGCCACAGTCTAATTTTCAGAAAAATAGATGGTGTGCTCCAATCCATGAATGTGCCCAGTCCAGGCGGCAGTACTGATTCAGGTATACCATGCACACAGCACAACGAGAGGGATACCCACACACATAGAAGTGTTTGTATATGGGGTGCACGTGTTTCTGGGATGGTTGCCAGGGATTGAGGGGAAGGTCTACTGGCTCCACAATGAGATTTATTTCAGCCCTCAGTGTCCCTCCACAGTTAGCACAGGCACACACTCTCTATTATACTTGGAGGAAGTAGCAGTACGGAAAGACATGATTATACTGCTTGCTACTGATGAAAACAATATGGAATGATATGATATGATATATGATATGTTTATTTATAAAGCGCCAATACACAATGTGTTTCAAAGCGCTTCAAGGCAAGGGAGAGAACAAGGGAAAATACAATGACATTCTTACAGGCCATGAACAGTAAGGTTGTGAAATTAACTATCGTACTCGGCCTGACGACATTTTAGATAGTGCAAGAGCTAAGACATAGGTAAGGAAGGGAGGGGGAGAGTGGGAAGGAAATGAAACAGACAGGCGACTACCATACTAGGCCTGACAACATTTCTGGTAGAGCTGGAGAAAATAATAAAGGTCAGGGAGAGGGGTGCAGAAAGGGAGGGGAGGAACAAAACAAGTGACTATCATACTAGGACTGACAACATTTCAGATAGTGCTGGGGGGGGCTAGGAAGTGGGGGAGGAGACAGGCGAGATTGCTATTATACTAGTGTCATGATCTCTGCTTCCAAAAGATCAGGACTTGCCCGACTCCCTTGGAAGCAGACCCATAACCCCGGTTCCGAGTGCCAGCCAGTCCCAATTGGGACCTTTTGGACCCTGTCCTGGCGCCAGTGGCACCAAGCTCATAAAGATGCCCAGTCCCAGCGCTGGAAGTGCCAGGCTCATAATGCTTGGGTGGACTTACCTGCAGCAGACCATGCTGCTTACTTACCTGCCAGTTGAACCCCTGATCCTCTTCTGTTTGGGACTACTTTTCCTGTTGGGTGGGGCAGGAGCCACTCCCTAGGTTCAGAACACTGGAACTCTTCTGGAAAGCAGGAACTCTTTTCTTACCTAGGCGTGGCTGTGGAAGGAGACACCTAAGCACTACAGGAGGCTATTTAAACCACACCCGATGGATGAATCTTGCTTTGCGTTATTCTGCATTCTCTGCAGCAGAACGCTCATCGTGTCTTCTGCTTCTGATCCTGGGCCTAAGGGAACAAAGGCTTACCATCCTGGAATCCAGTCTTCAGCAGCACCTGTAAAGACAAAGAAAGAACAGGTTAGCACTACGGTCTTCAGTGGCAGCGCATCTCTTACCTGGTCCATCGGCTGTCACCAATGCCTTGCGCTGCATTCCGGCATCTGAAAGACAAAGGCTTACCTACTCTTCGCATGCTCCGGAGGTCTTCGCACTGCATTCCGGCATCTGAAAGACAAAAGCTTACCAGCTCTTCGCACGCTCCGGAGGCCTTCGGCGCTGCATCCCGCATCTGAAAGACAAAAGAAGGTGCGTTTAAAGACATTGGGCAACTTTATTACTCACGTGCCATTACTCCTTCCCATGCCGAATCCAGTGGGTATTCCAGCACCCTTCAGCTTCTCTAAAGCTCCGAACTTGTACCTGCAAGATAAAAGGGACAGTTAGTGCGCATCGTGAAGCAGGCTACAAGCGCTTACTTACGTGCTTCCAGGCGCTTCTATTCCTCACGCGGGTTCGATCCTCAACTCTCATCAGCCCGCCATCCGCCATCGCCGGAACCCTGCAAAACAAGAGATATCATTACAAAAGTCTTTTAAGACATATGAAGTGCCCAGAACTTACCGTTCGTGCAGTTAACGACAGACAGCAGTCCTCTGAGGTCAAGAGGCCTGCGCCCTTATCCAGTGAAGAAACTGGTTACGGCACCCTGCCCCGAGGCAGATGGAGAGCTCGGCGTTCACTTACCTAAGGTGAGGGTGTTAACCTTTGGGGTTCTACAGGAGAAGAGAAAGGGAAGAGGAGAGAGGCACCCAATAACCCCAGTTCATTAATCCCATATTTTCTATCTGCAGACATCTTACTCTTCGAGTCAGACATACAGAGCACAGAGGTCCAGCCCAAAGAGCCAACCGTGTGTTACACATCACCTTTGAAGATACGGCATTCACCCAGTCAAGACCGGCGCCTCTGCGGGAATCAGGTGAGCGTTACAACTAGGTCCAGGGACTATTCTGATAGAATAAGTGCATAGAAGAAAGTAAGGGGAGAAGGGGAGGAGATAGGAAAAGGGAGAAAGGGAGAGGAGGAGAGAACAGAGAGGAAGCAAAAAGAGGGGAGAAGCAAGATCAAAGAGCGAATACAATTGCAGAAGACAGTAGTAACACATAATGCTGCAAGCATGGATACAAGATGTAGATGGGAATAGCATGATTCAGGGCCACCATGAGAAATGGTGACAAACCGTGAATCAAGGAAGTCCATAAAAGTCAAATCTACCATAGGCCACAAAATTGTTATAGTGAAACCAGAATGCATCAGGATAGACTCCTGCAGAAGTAGGCTGGAGGGGGGGGCGGGTAGAAGAATCAAGCAAAACAGGCAACACATGTGTGTGTGAGAAGGGGGGGCACAAGGGAACATAATGGGTGGTACAGAAAGGTGGGGATGGCCTGTGGGGACAGAGAGAGTAAACACATGTTGGTGCATGGTTAGCTACTGTCTGAGCCGGGGTTTGGGCCCTGGATCCTCCTGGTCTGAACAGGTCCAAACAGACATTGCCCCTTTCTTCGACTGCCCTTCGCTTCAGATGGATGGTGATCAATATTATGTTTTGATCCTACACTGACATTGACGGGAGTAAGTGAGACAGAGTTATTTGCAACAACGGAGAACGAGGAAGGAGAGGTTGTGTTCGAGCTGTGCCTACCTTGCCCAGCTTGCATAACAGAAAGAGCAGTGCCCCAAATGGTCCAGATAACAAAACAGAAAGCACACTATTTAGAGGAAGATTTGGAAAAAGTTCCCATGAGTGTATGCAAAAGATGACCCCATGATGTAGGAATACTTAAAGGGGCAGGGGCAGTACACATCAAGTTAAAATAAGGAGCACTATTGCCACAAGTAAAGCAATACCCCCAATCACGAGAGGCAGATGAGGACATATATGTAACATTGCATGCCCCATGGCAGCAAGGCATAATACAAAGAAGTTCATCACCTTGCACACTGCTATCTGTCCGATTAAGAAAGGAAAGGGAGGGGCATGGAATTTTATACAGAATGTATGCCCTCTGATTAACATTATTGAGGCAGAATATCCATTGGTTACAAATCCTGCCACAATTCTTTGCAGTGTTCCTGTGGAGGAACACTTTTTCACAGTGGTTGCCTTAAAGATTGCTTTTTTCTCCATTGCACTACACCCAGACTCCAGGTAGCTCACTGCCTTTACATATCACATAACACAGTTTGAACATACTAGAATCCCTCAGAGGTACTGCAAAGGGCCTAGCATCTTCAACAGAGTGATACAAATGGACTTGAGCAACTTACAAGTTGTGAGCACAGTGATACACTACGTTGACGACTTGTTAGTGTACAGCACAACAGAAGAAGAGTGTACAAGGGACTCAGTGACACTACTGTCACTGCTAGCTCGCAAACAATACAAGGTGAACCCAGAGAGATTGCAATACTGTCACAAAGAAGTGGTGTACTTGGGTCAGATTGTGTCGGCAGACAGGAGATAAATAACACCAGAAAGAGTAGAGGCCATACACAATATTCCACAATCAAAACAGTGAAAGAAATGCAGCAACAGAGCCTGGGTTTTTGACTACTCCACATACACCAGGCCATTGCTGCAAGCACTAAAAGAAGCACAGAAAACCAAAACACAAATAAAATGGACGGCCTAAATGTGTGAGAATTTTGATGAGCTGAAACGTGACCTTGTGCACACACCAGTGTTAGCAACTCCCAATTACAAGGAAACATTTGACCTGTTTTCACATTCAGATGGAAAAGTAATGACAGCAGTGCTGACACCGAAAAAGTGACACTTGTATATTACAGTGGGTCATTAGATGCAGTGATGCAGGGACACTTCTCATGTGAGCAGGCACTTGCAGCTGTTGCATTAGCTTTTGAAAAGGCTTTCACAATAACCATGGGATGCCTTTTTAGTTCTGTACGTGAAACATGCATTATTTGCAATTTTGGAGAAAACAAAGTCGACAAAGTCGACAATGACTACCCAGAGTTCTTCAGGGTATGAGGTAATACTAACTAACCTAGCAATAGAAGTGGTGAGGTGCAGAATAAATAAACCCAGCACAGTTAATTGCAGAAAAAGTAGAACCTGCGTTGACAGGGGTGAAGCTAACCCCCTAGTTAAGGAAGAAGTGATTGAAGGGGGACATGATGTTCATTAATAGGAATTTCAGTATTGATCAAACCACGAGATCAAACCACGAGACAAAAGCACTCATGATGTGCAGTAGTGGGGTATGGAAGGAGAGTGCAGAAAGGGGAGGAGTTAATAGTGTACTCACAAAACCGATTGCCAAATCATTACTCTGTACACGCAGCTGAATTAGTGGCTCTAATTGAAGCAATAAACATGTCTGAGGGCCAAGCATTGAACGTCTTCTCAGGCACACTTATGTCACATGTACAATACACTCCGGACTAGCAAGAATCGAAAGAAGAGTGTTTAAATGAAGTGACGGTACACCTGTTCAACATGCAGCATTGCTGAGAGGACTACTGGAAACGTTACCACTTCCAGTCGAATTAGCATTAATAAAATTAAAAGCCCATACAGGAGGCAATATAGCTCACCAGGAAATGAAAGAGCAGACAGAGCAGCATATCTGCCATAGGGATCACATGTCCTGTACCCTGGCAAGGAAGAAAAATACCACTAATAGCAGAATAGCAGTACTGAAAGTGAGCAAAGAGAAAGTTGCATTGGCAGAAAGTTTCAATGCAATATCAATAATGCAGATAATTGGGTTGCAGGGAGAAGCATCAAGTTCTGAAAAAGATCTGTGGAAGAGGAGAGGATGTTCTCTGTCTCCGACTGATTTGGCGACATGATAGCACAGGAAAGGATGTCATGCCAAGGAAATTG
The DNA here is from genome assembly GCF_040938575.1 of Ambystoma mexicanum. Classification (NCBI taxonomy): domain Eukaryota; kingdom Metazoa; phylum Chordata; class Amphibia; order Caudata; family Ambystomatidae; genus Ambystoma; species Ambystoma mexicanum. Next base: position 393,357,936 of record NC_090930.1, on the reverse strand, counting down.
TTACAATTGGCATTGGAACAGCTTCACTATACTTCCCACGTTTCGAAAGAGCATGTGGCTGTAGGGATAAGTGAAGACTTGTTTGTGCCAAATTTGTATGAATATGTTTCTGATTACGTGAGTAATTATATGGTGTGTCAGACAAACGTACCAGGTCACAGGTTATGTGTTCTACAGGGAAAATTGTCACCACCACTGGGCCCCTCCCGGCACTTGAATATTGATTACCTGGATATGCAAGAGCGGTGTACTTCGTACAAGTACCTGCTTGTAGTGCTGTGTCCATTCTCACATTGGCTTGAGGCAGGTCCCTGTGCTCACAATGATTTCCACTCAGTGGCATAATTCTTGATAAGGAAGGTATTCCCAAGGTGGTAGATTGCAGAAGAAATTCGCTCTGATAATGGGCAGCACTTCGCTAACGAATTAATAAAGGAAATAACAACTCTCCTAGGGATAAATCATTAACTATGCACAGTTTACCATCCTCAAGCCAATGGTTTTGGTAGTAAAGATGAATGAACTGCTGAAAATGTGACTGGCAAAGCTTATGAAAACACTTGATAAATCATGGGTGCACTACTTGCCGCTTGCTCTATTCACTTTTAGAAGCACATCTTGAGGAGATCATTATTTGACTCCTCATGAGATTGTTACAGGGTGGAGAATGCATGCGCATATTCCGCTGTTGCGTACAATCTCTGATGCTCTTCGACTTAAGCTATTCTGGGAGGGGAATTTGATCTGTAGCTAAAAGAAATTACCAAGTCCCTTAAATACATATAATTGCAGAAAAGGGCTAAAAATCAATGTGGACGATGCAAACAGACAATTTCCAAAAGCAGAACCTCTTTTTCTGGGAGATAAAGTCCTTGTGAATAACCACATAAGGAAGTGGATAGAGGAGCGCTCAACACTGACTACAGTGAAATTACAGGGACATCACAGATGGGTCCATATAGCTGTCGTTCACAGAGATAAAAGTAATTTCTCCCACAGAACATGATGGGGAGTATAACTGAGTTCTCCTTTAGTTTTCTAACCCCATTGAGGTTTTTTGCAGAAACCAGCAAAAGAGGGAGCAGAAGAGAGTTGTACTGTAAAAAAGAGGACAAAGAAAACGTCATTTTCAGGATTTTGGAGTGTTATGATGTTGATATGTTTTAGCAAAGCTTTGCTGTTTTTATTTTATATGTTTTTCAAAGAAAAAAATGAAACACAGGTGCATGCAAAAAGAAAAATGAGAAGGATGAATGTGGAGGGCATCCACCATGACGCAGAGGAAGAGCATAGTTCAATAACAGGCAATTTCTGGTATGATGAAATGATTTGTGTGGGAAGAGAGAGAGTAAATGGCTCATGCTACGTGGGCTCTCACATTCCACACATGGTAGGGATATCCAAGGTTATTTTGCCCCTGGCTATGCCCTATGAGGAGGCTGGATGCCAGATGCACCGGTCTCTTTGTTTGAACTCGAAATTTATTCCAGGGAAACAAAGTAACTTTATACTGGGTGGATGAATGGGAAAATGTTTATGAGGATAACTATGCAAAATTAATGCAAATGTTCCAGAATCATGCTACAAAGCACAAAGTGATAAATTATATTATAGGAAGAATTACAAATAGAAGACCATAAAAGAATGCAATGCACAACTAAAGAAGGCCAGAGTGTCCCCTGGTGTCATACGAGACCGCTGATGCAGAAAGAGGGAGCAGTGTGGTATGGGGAGAAATGGGAAGGGGGAATAATGCAATGTCGTGCTGAAGGTTTGGTGGGTTTTGAAAAAAATGTGGTAGCCAAGGTTAATGGAAACTGCAGAGTTATTTGGGGGAAAATGTGTTCATGCCTTAACTTGGTTAGATGAAAAACATCAGACAGTTGAAATAAGGAGCTTTACACTATTCCCTATGTGTTTCAGGTCAAATGGGTCGATTTTCATCAGAGCTCATTTGAGATACACCAAAGATTGTCAGAACGCTGCACTGGGAACAGCAGCACTGATAGATCTTTGATGGCCCTGCGGGACAGAGCATATGCCGAGCATCTGCCTGACTGGAGTGGAGTGTGCTCCCTTATCGCTTTGCACAGCCCTGCACTTGTGGTGCCTCAAAATAGCACTGACATCAAGATCGTACTGCAGGAGAATATGGCACATAAAAGTGAGCAAAGAAAAATTGTGAGGAGAAGAAAAATTGAGAGTAATTACTTCTCCAGGAAAGAGGTTCTGACAACCTGGCCGTTATCCCGGTTGATCATATAAGTTTGTCTTGTGGGAATTGAGGGAATATTGTGATGTCACATTATTGTAATTGAGGGCGGTGTAGAAGGTTCATGGACCCAATGATCAAATGTAACATATGGAGTTCTATATGGGTCCAAAGTATGAGGACCAATAATTTCTTTGTGGGGAAATTTTTACTATGTCGCACAATTTTAAATGCTAATTATTTTGCTTTCTATAAAGGTTCTGTTTGAATTTGCTGTCTCTGGGACCCTGAATACAATTGTGTTACTTCTTGCACCGGTGTACATTCCTTTTTGACTATTTTCTAATGTTTTGGTGAGTTCGATGAGGCGAACTCCGACACACTTTGCTCGACCATCTGCTCAAAACCTGGAAAGACCTTGGGCGTGGCAATTTCAGCAGTATCCTCCCGTTGGGTGGATAAATCTCTTTTGATGGTATTGACCTGGAAGGCAGGTTCCAGGGATTCAAGGCTGTGGCCCTTGACTCTGAACACTACCCACTCTTGATGTTATATGTCACCTCTTCCACCCAGTAGGGGCAGGAAAAGTACACCATGAAATTCCTGCAGGCCTAGTGAACATTGTTTCTGGAGGAATACTGTTGCTGAAATCAAAACATTAATTTGGGCTTTGTCCCATGATTTCATTACCTAAATCAATTGAATAATGTGGGCATCAAACGCAATTCCAATAAAGGTGTCTGTACCCAAAGTGATACTTCGAGGGTCGCTGTTATGCACCAATATTTGAATGATGTCATGTTCTAGATCTACTAGAGGTGTTGGATTTAAATACAAACCTTGTTGTTGGCGATGGGACTTTAAATGTATATAGGCTTCTTCGTGTTTGAGGTTCTGTACTAACGTAATTGTGAGGGCAATAGTAAATTGTCGAACCTGTCCTGTGATGCTAAACTCTTCTCGCACCTGAACTTCAACCATATAAGGCAGCAATTGAGCTGATTTGAATGCTTTTTCAGTGTAGTCAAAGCCCATGGGGTCACCCCCAGTCCGGACAAGGCTTTATTATTAATTAGGTCCAGATTGATAGCAAACCAGACGAGAATGTCACTGCCTAAAAAAAAGGAGAAATTGACATCTCTCACAACCCAATAATTATACTCTATGCTTTTGTTGCCAATGGAAATAATTAACAAACACCTGCTAGGCAGGATATGATTGGAATTTGGGGTTTCCAGATCTACTTCCCATTTGTCAATCAATTTAAATGTGTGTTTTCTTGAATAATACTTCGCTGATGAAGCTCCTTCAGTTATTCAGGCATACTCTGGCGAGCACTGTCTCCTCCCCCTCAGTTAACACAATTAAGAAAAAAACTGTTTGCCCTTTTTCTGAATGTCCATCAGACTTTGAGCGGGTTCTTCATTGTCTGGTTCCACGGGACTCAAGGTTTCTTCTGATTTTGGACTGGTGTAAAATGTTAGGGTGTTCCCTCCCAGTGTGGATCACCACTTAAAACTGGGAGGAAGATTGATTTTCAAGAATGGAGAAGGGTTCCTATCACCGATATGTTCCCCCTCAGAGAGGACAGTCATGTTAGAAACTTGGTTATTCTTTAAATGATTTTGACTTTCTCAAAAAGTCCATCAATTAAATGACAGGTACCATTCGTGATTACATAATTGGTACTCATTTTTAATTGTATAGGCCAGTTAGTCTGGGTCCGGAGGACCTTGTTTACACAGTCAATCAGAGGTGATAACCTCTTCTTGAGATTGTTGCCCAGTAACAAGGTGTGCCCTCTGTACTTACGACTATCCCCGGATGTTTCAGTCGATGTTGCCCAATTTTTATTTCCAGATCCGCAGTCCCTTCGACGGAAATGTAATTCCCGTGAAAATGTTGGAGTTATCTGGGAAGTGGTGGGAGGGGAATTTGGTGACCCTCAAAGTGTCCTGAGTTTACTTGGTCAAAGTCCTTTTTGGACAGGAGGGTGGCTTAGGATCCAGTGTCCACCAGAGCTGATAATTCACACTGACCCTGCACCCTGACTGGTGCATAAGATCTTTTCTCCTCCAGGGTGCAAAGGAAGTGTGAGTTATTTGCCAGCCTGGTGGTCATTTTCTCAATATTGAACTCCAACATTGTGTGATCGTGGGCAATTTTTCGTGTCGGAGTTGGGAATCTGTAAATAAAATGTTGCAACTAACAATGGGTGGAAAAGGGGTATCCTCTTTCTCCTTTGATTGTTTGATGGACCCCTTTACCAGGAGGCATTGCTCAGAAACCTTTTGGGGGAAGGACACCTCAGTTTCTATTCTATCTGGCTCACATTTTGGGGTTTGAATAGTTTTTTTCTTTTGGGTCAGTCTCCATACTTACCCTGTCCCACTCAGGGTCTTTTGGGACCAATTACTCTTCAGGAGAACCCCCCACCCCGCGTTACTGAAAAAGATGCCCTTACTTGAATCCTCCAGGCAATCTTCTCTTTTAAAGGGGATGATCTGAAATTGCTCCAAAAAGTGGGTTCTTCTTTGGCCTCTTTGCTTTTTGGGTGCTATCATTTCTGGGGTAGAAAAGTCACTTTCAGCTGAGAGGTTTCTAGGGGTTCTGTCTGGGTAAGAAAGGAAGTTTGCCCTAGGGCTTGGTATCTCCCCTCCACCCGGGCCCCATTCTCAGAAACCTGTGGATTGTTGGATGTTTCCTCCCGTCCCCCCCCCCCCGGGGCATCACATCAAACTGGGTGTTGGGAAATTCTGGGAAGTGGGTTTAGGTTGAGGGTTAGACTGAGCCCTCAGCATACACCCCAGGTTGGCAGTCAGTTGCGGGACCTGTCCGTCCATTGGCAAGACCTTTTCTGGCTTGTAGGGAGGTCTCGAGTCATATCTCTGCTACTCCTTAAAAGGGCAACTGTCCCTTCTCCCGGAGCAGCTTGGGTACTGGAAATATTCCCAATAATTTTCCATCCTGAATTTCCCTTCTCCTGGGTCCAGGTATATATTGTCCTGATATCGGGGCGAGAGAGGCGGATTATTCAGTAAGATTCAGGGGATATCTGGAGAAAAAGTTCAGGTTGGGAGTTGCAGTGATATTTTCCTCCTGAGGAAAGTTTTGGAGGGCGAACATAGGTGGCAGGGTCAAAGGGTCATTGGTCTGAGATTCTGCCTGACAAATCTTCGATTGGGCTGGGTCTGAGAGTCTCCTCTGCCTTTCATTCTGTTTGTTGTCAGAAGGAGTATTTCTACGTCCCCCCATCTCCAGAACCAATTTGGGGGTCTTTTTTTACCTCTGCCACTATCTCAGCAGCAGGGACATTAGATGTTTTTTTTTTTTTTTTTGTTTTTTACTCTCAGTGCGCTTCTGGACTTCATGAATCCTGGTAGCCTGTTCAATCACCCGATCAAGGGTTCTGTGCTCATGAAAATCACGCATCAACTGAGTCATTATGTATTTGGTGTTCACATGTAAAAATGTATTTATGAACTACCTACTGTTTGTGTTCACCTACCGGGAAGTCTGAGCAAATGCCTTCTATAACTCCTGCACAAACGCCTGATCCTTACGGGCCTTTTGTGGGTTCCTATGTGTGGAATTCTTTTTCAAAATGGCTCCCTCATATGTGGACTATTTACAATGATTCTAGTCCTCCAGTCTCTAAAAGAAACTGTAGTATTCAGGAGAGAACGTCCATTTCACAAACTCCATACAATTTACATATTTTTTAATTCCAAATGATGAAATAATTTGTTCATACAATTCTAGATTTTCCCTCTGTGAGGAAGGAATGGTATCAAAAGCAGACACTGACACAATGAATGCAAGTTTCAAAAACCTTTTTTTTTTAACTCAAAGGGTTTTGGAAACTGCCAATCTTGCCCTATCTCTAGAATTGAGAGTAATCTCGACCAATAAAACAAACAAAATAGTCCACGTCAGTCTAGTCAAAATAAAAAGCCTATGCTAAAAAACAAACCTTGCCTTCCTTCTCAGAATGACAAATGTGTCAAGGGAATACAAAAGAAAAATAGTGTCTCCAAAAAGAAATGTCTGAATGGCTTCAGAATTTACTCCCTTCCCCAGGTTGAACCCCACAGGGCCTAGAGAGTCTCTTAAAAAACAAAGGCTAGGTGGATGGCACAATTATATCAGTCTTGCACACTTTTGCTTACGGGTACAATTCAAAAGTTCAATGTTAGGCTTACATCTTCTGGTAGTTCAATCACTCCCATAAGGCTTCACCTGCCTTTCCATCATTATTCAGTTTGCATTTACTTTCTCAATGCCTCACAGTTCTGCACAGGCTTCCCTTTGGAGGTCTCAAGCCTGTCTCATGTTCACTTTATCACACAGTTCTGCACAGGCTTCCCTCTGCCAGACTGGAGCCTGTCTCATTTTATCTAAAGTATCCTTTCACTGTTGAAGACTTTAAAAAGGGAAAGGAATTCACATAAACCTCTGCATGACCACTTCTACCTCTCTAACAACAATCCTTCAATTCACAATCCTCTCTTGCAGCACCAATGCCTCATGGAAGTTGTAGCTCTTATTCTCTTTATTTTGCCTTCTTGGCCCAACAGTTCAATCTTATATTTTGCCCTCTTGGCATATTCACAGTTCATACATTTCACTTTCCTCTTATTCAAATTCCTTTCTTTATCACGGTTACTTTCTTTCCTCTGATCTCTGCTGTAATATCTTTCAAAACTCACATTTCACAGAGACTTTTGAATGTGCAACTTTGCCTCACAGGAGCACTCTGTTACTTTGTATACTTTCCTTTCATCAATTGTTCTCTTCATATGCATTTTATAGTCACACAAGCAACTTTCAACTTTCAAATTACAGTCACTTTCCCTTTAACATCAACCAGACTTTTGTTCCTTTCGATAACTCACTGGATGTGTTAATGGGATTTCTTTTATCTGTTCCCTGCAGATCAAGACCCTTAACAACACCTCCTCTGCCTCCTGCCAAACTCTGCCATTCGGCCAGGAAGGTCGCAGGCCACCTTCTAGCAACTTTAAGCTTTCTTTCCTCCCTAACTTGGCTTTGCTCTTTGAACGCTCACAGCTTTCTGAAAGCTTGGAAATCTTTCCTGTCTTTCTCTGGATCCTCTCAACTTCTGATCAGCCCATTGGCCTTCCAACTTCCACAGCCTGGGTCGTGTCAGCCTCGGAAGAGCTATTCCTTCTCGTACCCAGCCTCACTCGAGGTGTGCATGTGTGCGACACCTTTTATCTTCATAGGGAGTTTTAATAAGTGGCAGGTGTACCTTGTTTGAGCTACGTGCCTGACTCTACCTGGCCTCATTATAGGGACAGGGCCAATTCAAGTCAGGGGAAGTGATCTTTCTGACCTCATTTCTCATCTTCCTCAGTGCAGTACTGTTGTTAAGAAAGGATATGGGAGTTGTAGTTTCCTATAAAATAAGCAGGGATAGCGGTTAGATTACTTGTGGGAAAAAAAGGGAAACCATGTCTCACCACTGGGTGCTTCTCTCCACTCCCAAAGGACCCCCTACCAAGGTGATCATGCCTCACTTGTCCACCCCCAGGGTCGGGATCCAAAAGCGATTGGCTGTACCTGGTCACCTGAGTAAGGGAGCCGCCGGGACTAGCTAATGAAACACCCTCTGGTTTTTCACACCACACTGAATACTTACTATTTTTATGGTATGTTGTTATGAAGTTCTTAATGGCCTTTATCTGTCTAATTGTGTCTTTTACAAAACCCTTTCTTTGTTTCCCTGCCTTCCCTTTTCTCTGTACCTGAGTCCATTCACCTTCCAACTCAGAGCTGCTAATGGTACTCCATTTCCTATATTCTGGGTGCTCCCTATCTCTATGAGTCTGGAAATACCTCCCAGAACCACAGGGTCTGGACTCCTCTTATCTGGGCTTCCATGAATTCTCAGGGTGATTTCCCCTACAGTCACCTTTTGGCATAGGATAATATTCAGTCTCTTCCTTAGACTGACTCAACTATATAGTCTCCCTCCATCCAGATAGTCTGGGTAAATGTACCACATTCCCTAAATGTAAGGAGGTCTTTAATATGTCCCTCCTGTGATGAAGCTTTGGTTGTTCTTCTCTACCGAAGCGAGCTTGCTGGTATCTCTGCAATCTCATTTTTTAAGTCCAACTCCCTCATTTTCTCAGCAAGGGAGTTTTCATGATCTGAAGTACTCACTGGATTATTCTTGACTTCTGAGTACACAATGGTCTGGCAACCTTCGCCTCTACATAGTAGAGGTGAGTATCCATCACTCTCAGATAAGGACTGTCCTTCTGGGTCAGTTTGGTTAGGCCTGGGTGAGTCGAGGTTCCTCATTTTCCCTTGGGCTTTGTAGGTGGAAAGCATGAGGTCTGTTGCTGTCAGCCCATAGCAAGTTGTGGTTAACTGGCATGAGGTTCCTGATAGGGAGGGCCTCACCCCTGGGTCAGAGGGCCCTTTCCCATAGCCTGATTGGTCAGGGCACCTCAATGCCTGTTTGTAATTTTCAATTTAATTTGTCAAACGCTCACACGCTTCTCTATGTCCTTATTTCATGATGGTGTTCACAGAGCGGGCTTTTTAACACCAGGGCTTGATTGGCCTCAAGCACTTTACTCAGGGCCATTAATCAATCTTTCAATTCCCTGATTTCATTATGACTTGACTCATTTGGGTTTTGCACTGCCTGCATTCTGTGCGCATACTCAAACAGGTTTGTTTCCAAAATACCAATCTCTACACGCTCCATGAGTCAGAACCTGACTGGCTCTTTTCTGCATCCATTTTCAACAGATGCACCTCCTGGTTCAAGAGGTTTTTTTCCTTTACGGGTTGCCTTTAATGTTGTTTTAAAGTATGTGCCTGCTTATACATCTGATCAAATTCATGAACCCCTTTTATAATTAACTAACTGTTTTAATTTTTCAGCTCCTTTATTTTTAATTGAAAGGTCATAAGGTCATCTAACAGCTCTCTATTATGAATAGTCTGATCATTGACCTTATGTTGCAGTGTGCTCAAATTTTCTACACACACTTTATGTGCATCTTGCATTACAGAAAACTGTATTCTATGCTCTGCACTCTCTAGCTGCTGGATTTTATAACACATTTTTTAGTTGTTCCATGAGGCTTTCTTGCTTTAATTCAAAATCATGGCTCTTTTGTGTTTGATCTTCTAACCTTTAAGTTGTTTCTGCACCTCATTTAGAATCTCAGTCTGACTCTGTGCACAGGCCTCACTCTTCCGCACTTGCTCTTCCACTAACTGCAAGAGGAAGTATAGATATGCTGTGAGCCATTTCACTTAGTTCTTCTGCAGAATTTCAGGTCATATAAAATGCCTCTAATGCCTTCTGCATATCCCACCTTCACACCAAAGGTCAATTTCTTCTGATTTAATATCTTGCATCATTTTAGCTTGCCAGCTCCTGTCATCCGCCTCTGTCAACCCACCACAAATGAACAGCTTATTAATGAAATTTTTCCTGGCATCATTAAATTCAGTTGTATTCATTTTTAAAGATGGCATTTTTGCAATTTATTTGGGTCGAATTTCCTTTGCAAAGGGACAAATCACCCTGTTCCCGCTTAATTTCCACTTACAATGCCAAATCAAAATCAATTCTTAAACAATTTAAATGTTCACCTATGCACCTCCATGGAACTCAGGGGTCAAGTCCTTGTGGCACTTTAAGAAAGCAAAGATGACTTTCCCTCCACCTTAATGCAATTCCATCAAAATGAATAATCTGTCACAATGCACATGTCATGAGTAAAAAATAGCCAGCTAAATCCCGGCATGAGCGCCAATTTGTAACGGTTTATTCAGAGGCCATCCTCAACACACAGCGTTCCTTCCCTCCCCAGTCTAAGTGTCACACAAGAAACAGTTTAATGTCAGTTCTTTGTTCAGCCCTATTTCTGATTCATCTAATACCCCTTGGATCCCTCCCCCTGAGCGACCAATGAGCCAAGAACCAGGCTGTTGTACAGGAAATATATTTGTATATAGATAATGGAGATCACACTAAAACAATACCCGGCACCTTTTTTGTGTCTCACAATTAAACGTCTTGTTACACAAATAAATCAAACCCATTCATTGGGAAAAACACAAATCTAAATTCTTTACTTTCTACACATTTCACTTAAAAAAATAATCGAATTGGTCAATGAACAAAATCAATTACATATGCAATTTAAATTTTCCTGTGCACTTAAAAAGGCTAGGAGTGTTCTACAAATGCATATGGCAATTATTATTTCACCCACACTTTTGCTTTGAAATAAAACACTGGATGATTCAACAGTTTATTCTTCAGACCCCCCTCACTTTGGTCTGTGTTGGGAAGTCAGACAGAAAAATTGAGATGATTTAAGAATGTTGGATTACACATCTCTCTCCACCTAAAGGCAATTTTTGGGGAAACTGGACACAAACAAATTGGGATGATTTAAGAATTATGGATTTCAGATCCCCCTCTACACAAAGGCTTATGTTGGGGACGCTGGGCCAATAGGATTACCCAATTAAATTACAGTCTGTAGTTTTCAGCCCACACTTTGAATGAGCTTAGTTAATTTTGAATTTTAACAAAAATCACCCTGTGGTATTATGCCAAAGGGGAATTAACTAAATTAATGTTGTCAGATAAATAGGCTAAGATTCTACACAGTTGTGCCCCACCACCCCACACTATAAAGGGAAAGGATTTAAGGAGTTAACGGCTCATTTCTACTTACATTGAAATCCTTTGTTTAAAGTTCAGGAAAGCTAGCTGCATTTCAGGACCCTCTTGGAGGACAGGGCAGCGGTCCGGTCTACCAATCTCAAGGATAGTCCCTAGCTCTTCACCATAGCACCCATTCAGCTTTGAGGCCTTCGCAGCAATGGACAGGTCCACCCACATGCCATTTTAGCAAAATCTCCTTTTGGTGTTTCCTTGCGTCTGTCAGAAGTTAATTTTAAGCAGCTCTCTAGTCTGGAGCAGTCTAGAGCAGAAATATGGTAATTCTTCTGTGAAATTCCCCTTTTTTTCCTTATGTCAACTTTAGCTGCAAAGTATGATGTGGCAGAACTTTGTCATTTACTAGTAACTGTTGCAGGTGCCTTTCCCCGGCTTACTACGTGTAAGAGAAAATAAAATAACCAACACAACCCCTGTCGGGGAAGGAGGCACTGAGAACCGGCTGCAAGAGTTCAAAGGATGGTTTATTTCTCTAGCTAGGAAATAACCCAAAAAACCCAAAAAACCATTTGCATCATCACTCATATATATATTAATTAAAGTAACTCTAACAAAAAATACTAAATGGACCCGATTGGCCAGGCAGTGTGGTGCTGTAGGTGTGGGTGGCATCTCTTCCTTCTGATTGGCTGAGTGGCTGATGAGATGATGGACGTCAAATATCTTGTGCTCCACGCAGGTCAGGGTCTGGTCACTGTGGTCACTACCTAAGCTAATATGTTGCATTCGTAAAACACTAAATAACAAATTATCTAAACATTTTATACTTCTTTTCATATTTTTACACAAATCGCACATAGTATTTATTGTCAGTACAATTGGGTCATTTGTGGCTTTAAATGGAGGCCTTGACCTTTATTGTGCATGTAAAAAAGTCAAGCTGTGTTTCACATATCTCCTAAGCTTTAGACCTATTAGTATAAGTAAAAACATATATTGTGGCAAAGTGCTTAAAGGTAGTAGCGGGTCTGTTGGGTGGGTTTCGCAGCACAGGCGAGGGTCCGGCACTTGAAAGAAATACCTTACAGGGAGTGCAGGGTCAGGATGGCAATAAATTACTCTAAATGGGGGTGGGTGGCTTGCACGTTTATGGGGACGAATGAGCAAAACTTGTCTAGCTCATCCTGGTTCACATGCTGGTTCTCATGCTGCCAGTGATCTCAGAGGAAGAAAACTGTATCATATTGGTTGTTGAAATTTTCTCCAACTTCAGCGTGAGAATGGGAGCGCAGAGCTTTCCTTCGCAGGGGGAGTGCAAGGGCGGGGGCCAGCCAGCTGCCTGCGCACCTTGTGTGTGCCTCTGTCCTTGGCTGTTGCGGTGGAAGGGGGAGCTGAGCCTTGCTGTACTATAGCAGTGAGGCCTGTTTACCCAAGATGGAGTCGAAAGGGGACACAAAAGATGGATGCCCCGTGTGCTGCTCAGTAGTCCAATCTATGTAGTGGTCAACCGTGGTTAACTTTACATAAGGGCAAGGGGCAACCCCACTACCGGAGGCTCGTGGTCCAAGTCCTGTACTGAGGAGTGTATGGAGCGAGGGGCCTGGGGCCCCTCACTCTATACATTACCCCCTTTCATTACATCTAAAGTAACAAACTACTTATCTTGTTCTTTCCGTTCCCCCTTTGGTAGCGCTCAGCTTCTGCCACAGCCTCATCCCAATCAGGTGTACCCTTTATTGGCATCCATGCTTTGCACACACTTCTTAAGCTGTTACCCCTTCTTGCGTATTCTTCTGGGGTGACCATTAAGTATATCCCACCATCCCATCCAAATCTATCCAAACCTCGTTATACCACAGCAAGTCCTTTGGTTCTTTAATAGTAGTGTGATGTAGATTATCGACCACATCCCCATACTGCCTATAGATGGCAGTCATTCTATACTGCGGTGTGGTGTATTCTCCAGTTTGTACTTGGGCATCTATCAGAGTAGCCACCGTTGTCTGTCGGCCCACTGTTACCATCATCATCGCTGAATTATGCATATTATTTTCAAGGCATCTTAGTCCCAGTTGGCACACACAGAATATTAGGAGAAGAAAGACAGTAATGGGAGTGAGTATCTTCACTGCTATGTTCACCCATGATGGTATCCAACTGAACAGATTGTCGAACCACGTGCTGTTGTCTGCTCCACCTTCTGTTCTCATTCTTTCTCCTAAATTATGCACTGCTGTTATTACATGTGACAGTGTCCCGTTATCAGCATCTGAAGTTGCTACGAACGTGCAGCACGCCCCCCCAATTTTATTTGCAAACACTGCAGTTCATCGCCATGATAAGATCTAAGACATATCTGTTTTGCATCGTCATCAGGCGCAGTGCACAGAGCTCTATTTTTATGATGTTGAATCCTTATTCAGTGTCGTTAGCCAGCTGGATGAGCTCCCAGCGTGTTATCTGCAGCCATTTCTCATTTGTGCTGGCCTGAATGCCTGGTGCTAGAAATGATGCAAAAAATGTCTCTGCAGATGAGAAAAGCTTGTACAGCTGCGGGATTTCAGCAAGGAGTTCTGACGATTTGGACGAAATATAATTGGATATTTTGCTGTGTGACAACTTGGTCCTCCATGTTTCTTCTGACAATAGTTTGTATGCTGGGGGCTCCATAATTGTCTCATTGGGCGCTGTCGATGGTTCAGTCGATTGCCCTGCTGCCGATATGTCAGCCGATTGGCCTGCTGTCGAACTGTCAGCCGAAAGCTTTGCTGTAAACTGAACGTGGCTCTCTGGTATCACCATTAGTGCTGAGTGAAGTGTGGCTAGGGCACAAGTGCCCCTCCAGGATGCTGGAAGATGCAGGTAAGCTCGTTTGCCACAGATCCAGTATATGCCCATTAATGTGGCAGTGCCTTTTTTCATATCTGGTATTATTAAAGTCTTATTGCACTGCTGTGCATTTCCCATATTCACCTTCCCTTCTCCATGGAAGCAAAGTTTGAGCGGTATTTCCTTTTGAATCGTTATGGGTCTCTCCAGTGGTTTGACCCATGTCAGCTTGGTGATATGCTGTGACCAGATGGGGATGCACGTTTCTTTTACCCACTCGTATGTTTCGTCTGGCAGCCCTTGAAGCCCCTCAGCTTTGCATTCAATTGTTTCATCATGCCACTTGTTGTCTGCATACCTTGTCCCTTTTATGATGAAAAATGGCTCTTGGAGGCAAATTACTCCTTGTCGTCTGCTGGTGCATGTCTGTTCGTTTTCCAATTTTTCCATGGTGACTGTGTGTGCCTGAAATGTCTTTTTTATTCTCCACAGCATCAGATGAATCAAACATTGGGCCTCAGACAAGGGTACTTTCTGTGGAATTAACATTTTTGGGGTTCCAGTTGCATGAGGAATAAGTGAGCACACGTAGCAACTTTCATTACTTGCTTGCTTTGCTGCGGTGCTCATGTCTGAATACCATTTATTTGATTGGTCAGGGTGCCAGGGGTCCTCTATTTCATCTAACCCCAGGTTGTAATAAATATCATATCTGTTTTTTCCTGCCCCCCTTTTTCTCCTCCCTCTTTTGTTTTTTAATTGGGTACCAACTCATTGATATTGCAGCGGGAATATTCTGGACCATGCATCATCAATGTTGTTCATGGTGACATGTGTGTATTCAGTAGTGGTTTCTGGTGCCGTGTGTGTGTGTGCATGCTTGTATTTCTGGAGTTAGTCAACCAATAGTAATCGTCATTTACATCCCATTCAGGCTCTATTTCCTTGGCCATAGTATTACTCAACAATGGGATAGCACTTTTGTTTTCATACGATGGTTCATAGGGTGGCGTTGTATTTATACCATTCGATTCAACATTATAAGTGTCCTTCCAAATGGTTGTTACTCCAGTCCATATTAGTTTAGACCCTGGTTTTATCATGTTAGCCCCGTTCCCCCCTTTGTTCATTTCATTTGCCACAAATAAAACAATGTTATACCAAATAAAATAAAACATCATTATTGCAAATAGTATGGCAGCATATTTTATAACGTATTCCACATTGCTCAATCTACTGTCCCTAGTGGCATCCCTATTTATATCTAACATTTCAGCCTGCTCAGCCGTTTCATCGCATTGGCTCATGTTGAACCTATGTGGGCGAGACAAATTTGTTAAGTCATCATGAAAAGAAACATATTTGCAATTGTTCATTCTTTTTCATCTTTTGCTTAGTTAGGCATTTAACAATTTCTTTCCATTTATCATAAAAACAATGAGGAAAAATACGAAAAATAACATAATTCATATGAGAGTAAGAGAGAGAAAAGGGAAAGAGAGGGAGACAGACAGAATATATAAAAAAAACATTTTGCTTTTCTACTATACTTTTCCTCTCTTAGTTGCAGTTTTCATCATGTCAGACTGTGTTAGCAATGCCATCCACACAGTCTGTTTCATTTTGGGGGAGTGCGACACTGCGCGTCCTTCTCACGTCCAAGAGGTGCACCCAGTATTTCAGTCCCTTCACCTTAACTGCAGTTGGTGTGGTGTACACCACTGTGCATGGACCATGAAATCTTGGTGAATTCCACCTTCTTACAAAGCTTCCAACATAGATGTGTTCCCCTGGCATTAATGGCCCCTCCGGGCTATCTGCTGCTGGCATGGAGGTGTCTGTTGCTACATCTTCAGTAAATGGCAGAGCAATTTGTTTTGCTATGGTGCGTACTGCGCGCGTTTGCTGTGCTAGGTATTCCTTAAACTCTTCCCCCAACACTGTGGCAGCCCTGTGTGCATCAGACACCCTCCTAACAGGAGAGAGCGGCATGTGCATTCTTCTCCCCGTCACGATTTCGTGGGGGCTCAAATGGGGATCCTTGCATGGTTGATTTCTGAGTTGGAACAGTGCTAGGGGCAGACAATATATCAAATTGTTTTTCAACGTGCTGCATAATTTCGATAAATTGCTTTTTAGCAACCCGTTGATCCTCTCCACAACTCCATTGGCCATTGGATGATAAATCAAACATTTTTTTTTTTAAATATATTTTTATTTTGTTTTAAGTGAAAACAGTATAAACAAACTTGTGACATTATATACAATAAGACAATAAACACTTAAAAAAAAACAACACTACACTCCCCCCCTGCCCCCCAAGAGCTTATCCACAGGGTAGTTCTGTATCGACCTGGTGTGGCCGGGTGACTTCCTCCTCCGAGGCAGCAGGTTCTCCTCGTACCCCAAACAGACCAGTGACTAATAACCTCCAGGCTGCTAGGTTGCCCACATCCTCCTCCCCGCATTTACTGCATGCCTCTTGCCAGACCATGGTTTCGGCTTCCGCCCATTTTTGGAGATCCCTCCACCACATCTCTATCCTAGGTTTGTAGCATTGCTTCCAGTTCATAGCTATCCTCCTCTTAGCGAGTATATACGCTAGGTCTCTCAGTTTCCCCAGATGTCTGGTGTTCTTCGGTCTGGGGAACCCCCCTAGAAGGCAAGCCCAGGTTGTGTCAATGCTTATCAGGACCCCTTTGTCAGCCAACTTCTGTGACACTTCTCTCCAGAAGACTTCGATTACTGGGCAGGACCAGAACATATGCGTCATGTCCGCGTCCTCCTCGTTACATTTCGGGCATGCCTGCCTGCCCGAGTTCGCAAACTTAGCTATTCTCTTGGGGGTCATATATGCTCTGTGTGTGATATATAGTTGGATTTGCTGTAATCTAGCATTTCTGGACACTTTTTTATGATATCCCAGAGCCCGTTCCCACATCCCATCAGTCATCTGAACCCCCACCTCCATTTCCCATTCTAGTCTCAAGTCTGTCAAGTCCTTTCCCACTCGGGACATCACCACCTCATACAATCTGGAGATCTCGTGTCCGCCCTCTGATATGTCATATATTGTATCAATCAGGGCGTCCGGATCCTCCGCTAACACCGTCTCAGGCCAAGATTTTCGGATAATCCGTACCAACCTGAGGTATGTAACGTATTGGCCCCCATGTAACCCAGCTTCTTCTTCTAGGTCTGCAAAATCCTTGATGGCCCCATCTTGCCATATATCTCCTAACGTGGCCAACCCAACCGATTCCCAGTACATTCTGATCGTTTTTCTAAGTTGACCATCCCCCGCAGTCAAGGCAACCAGTGGCACCTGCGGCGAACACGGATCCGGGCTTTCCAGTAGCCGGCATGCTCTACGCCACATTTTCCACCCAAGTAACAGCATACCAGGGCGAAGATTTAAGTCTTGTCTAGGGACCCAGATGATCTCCTTCAAATAAAACGGGGTGCAATCTGTCCCAACCAACCTGGACTCGGGAGATTCCTCATCAGAGAGCCACTGTGTAACATATTGCAATTGGCTCGCTACATAATAGGCCTCAAAATGTGGTAATTTAATCCCTCCTTTATCGTAGAAGTTTTGTAGCTTCCACAGCGCCACTCGGTTGCGAGTGCCGTGCCATAGGAAGTCCCTGCACATACTGTCGAGTTTGGTAAAGAACTTCCTAGCTATTAAGTATGGTATGTTGTTGAAGAAATGCAGCAGTCTAGGCAAGACAACCATTTTAAGCAACGCCCCTCGCCCTATCATCGCTAGCGGCAGCTTTTCCCAAAATCGCATGGACGCACGGATTTTATCCACAGCAACCTCGGTGTTATGCAGATGTTCGTTTCCCACAGTGTGATATATGTCTATTCCGAGGTATCGGAAGGACTCGGCTGCCCAAGGCACGGGCAATACCGGTAAGCGTTCCATGGGACCCTCGAATAGTACCCTAGGGGGAACATGCTCGACTTGCCGGGATTAATCGCTATGCCGGTCAATTCGGCATACTTCTGCATGACCTCCAAAACATACTGGAGGTTCTCTTCCGGATACTTTAGGTACAGCAGCAAGTCATCGGCATATAAGGATATCAAATGGCTCTTTCCTCCCACCTCGATGCCCACCAGGTCATATTGCTGGCTAAGATATACCGCTAAGGGTTCCAAGGCCAATATGTATAACATCGGGGACCAAGGACATACCTGCCTAGTCCCTACTTAAGTGCCACTTATCGGATATCACTGATCCCATAGGCACCCT
The DNA here is from genome assembly GCF_040938575.1 of Ambystoma mexicanum. NCBI lineage: Eukaryota > Metazoa > Chordata > Amphibia > Caudata > Ambystomatidae > Ambystoma > Ambystoma mexicanum. The sequence continues at coordinate 393,339,951 of NC_090930.1, read as the reverse complement.
AGCCGTTGGCTGGCTATACAGTAGTCTCGCCCATCTGATATAGCTTGGCCCAAACCCATATTCCCTCAGGACCGCAAACAGCCACGGCCACCTCACCGAATCAAATGCCTTAACTGCATCCAGGGAGATCACTGCCATTTCCTCATCTCTTCTGTTCCCTTCTTCTATCACTCGGTGGAGCCGCCTGTGATTATGAGTTATATTCCTGCCAGGGACATAACCTGTCTGATCCGAGTGTATCAGTCTGCCGATGACCTTGCGCAGCCTGTCCGCCAAGACCGCTGTCAGGATCTTACTGTCTTGGTTCAACATCGACAGCGGTCTGTACGATCCACAGTGTTGTCTCGGCTTGTTAGGCTTGGGTAGTGGTACGATCAGCGCTTCTCTGAGCGTGTCTGGCAATCGGCCTCCCTCGAATGATTCGTTATACATCTCTAGCATAGGGGGGAGTATCTCTGCGCTATACGTTTTGTAGAACTCACTCGGGAGTCCATCAGTGCCCGGGGTCTTGCAAGTAGGCAGCCGTTTCACCACCTCCTCCAGTTCATCTAGCGTAATGGGGCCATCTAACTCCTCCCTCTCCTCTGCACTAATCCTGGGCAGTTCTATATCTTCCAGTGTGTCCCTGATTTTATCCAGATTGTCTTCCCCTTTGTCCTCATACAGCGCTTTATAATAATCTAAGAAAGCAGCGTTAACCTCTTCCTGAGTGTGAGCCTCCTCTCCGTCTTCCCTTTCTATCATCATGACCGGGGCCCTGGGGGTTTCCCTCTTATAAAGCCATGCCAGTAGGCGGCCAGTTTTGTCACCTCCTGCATGTTGCCTCCCCACGTATTTCCTGTAATTGAGGTCACAAAGCCGCTCCCAAAGCTCTGAGCATCGTTGTTGTAATTCCAGTACTAGGTCTGTGTCCCCTCCCCCTCTGGTACATTCACGCTCCAATTCTTTCTCCACTTTCTCCAGTTCAGCTAAAACCCCCCCTTGAAGGCCCTTTGATTTAGAAATAGCGTCGCCCCTCACTACCACCTTGAAGGCCTCCCAAAGTGTACCAGCCGAATCCACACTGCCCATGTTCTCCTCAAAATACCTTGTAATCGTCTCTCTAATATCTTCTCTAAAGACCGGGTCTCTGAGCGCCTCCGCCCGAAGGCGCCATGTTGGAATCCGCCCTCTGGGGCGGCCATATTGCCAGGCCATCGCCAAGGGCGAATGGTCCGACAGGACCCTCGCTCTGTATTCAACCTGTGTAGTTGTTATCGCCACTTCTGGCGTAGCAAAGAAGTAATCAAGTCTCGTGTGCAACTGTTGAGGGGCCGAATAATGAGAGTACTGCAAGGCCGTGGGGTGTTTCATTCTCCAGACATCTTCTAGTCCATAGTCGTCTAATAGTACCCGTAGAGCCCTGGCCGCTGGGGTGGGCCTGTCTACTTTACTGTCGGACCTATCTATCTTGGGGTCAAGAACACAGTTAAAGTCCCCCCCCCAGATGATCGGTTCCCCTGCGCACGGGCCCAGGCGTGTACATAGAGTCCTGAAGTATACAGCAGTATTCTGATTAGGGGCATATGTATTAATAATACTCAGTCCTCTGTTCTCAATCAGTACCCTCAGTATTACCAGCCTACCCTCCGTGTCTACCTCCTCTCGTACAATTCTGAGTGGGACATGCGGGGCCACCCAGATCAGCACACCTCTGGCATAGGCCGAGTACGGGGAGCCCACCACTGTTCCACCCCATTTTTTCTTTACAAGGTCTAGTTTATGTTGGGCCAGGTGCGTTTCTTGTAGTAGGGCAATGTCGATCTTCTGTCGTTTAAGATACAACATGACTTTATTTCTTTTCAGGTAATTATTGAGGCCTCGGACGTTCCAGGTGGCAATCTTGAGGTCACCCATGGCAGCTATGTGTCTTCCCACCCCACTTACGGGAACCTCCAGCGGTTCTCATGACACAGAAGGCGTCCCACTGCAGCCACTCCGCGAATAAGCTCATTCCCAAACTAACCACACACACAACCGAACTCCAACTCCCTTTCCCCTCCCTTTCCCACCCTCCCCCCAACACCACACACCCCAACTGTTGCCCAGCTTCAACAAAGGAGCTCAGGCACCCCCACATCTGGTTCCGCAAACACCGGTCCGTGCACGGAGCCCAGTAGGGTGAGGTCGCCCTAATGGCCACCTAACCTAAGCTATTGTGGGGAGAGAGTATCGCTCCATGGGGCTCCCGTTCAATGATAATCTCAGTGTTTGTGACAAACAGTACAGCCAACTGACCTCCCATACCGAAGGTTCCGAACCGACTATAATCAAGTCTCAGGGTCCATGAATCGCGCCATCTTGGACGCCATTTTACGTCTTCCGCAGCTCCTCCGAGTCCTTCTGGGGCCGGTCCGCCGATTCTTGAGGGCACCCCTGTGCGTCGAGCCACTCCATGGCGTCCTCTGGGGTCTCGAAAAATAAAGTTTTATGCGCCTGTATGACCTTCAGTCTTGCAGGGTAAAGCAACATATATTTGTATCCTGCCTCCCTCAGCCTCCGTTTCACAGTCCCAAAGTTCATGCGGCTCCGCTGCACAGCTAGGGTGTAATCCGGATACGCCGTGATGTTTGCTGTTCCTCTCTTGATCGTGCCTCCTTTTCGAAAATGTTCTAATATTCTTTCCCGATCACGATAGTTAAGAATTTTGGCAATGATGGGTCTGGGCGGGTTTCCGGGAGGCGGCCTCCTCGTTAGGGCTCTGTGTGCTCTCTCCACTGCGAAGCCTTGGGATAAGGCCCCTCCGGATATCTCTTGCAGCAACATGGTCTCAACAAAGTCAGTAGGGTCACGGCCCTCCGTCCCCTCCGGTAGGCCCACAATACGGATATTGTTGCGACGGGCCCGTCCTTCCGCCTCCTCCACTCTACTTTCCAAGTTGCCCACCCTTTGGATTAGGGCGTGCAGTTTTGCCTTGTGGGTGGCACAGTCCGCCGTATTCGGGCCAATTTCTTTTTCCAGGGACTCTGTACGCTCCGCCAGAACCCTAACGTCTTGTCTCAGTAGATTGACGTCCTCCTGGACCTCCCCAACTTTGAGGTCCAATGCCGTTTTTAATTCAGAGACAGCCAGTTCTAATTTCGACTCCCAGGCCGCTCTCAGGTCCGCAATCGCTGCCAGGATTTCTTGATTAGAGCTCGAAGTCGCCGCGTTACCCACGGTCGGTGCATCCTTATTCTTGGTGGCGTCCGGGCCCGGGGACGTTTTGGTGAAGTCGTCCAGCGTGGGCTGTTTCGCCTTAGGTCGCACTGCCTTACTGGACATGGCTCTGAGGATATGCAGGTCTGCCGAATGATGAGCGGGCGCACTGCACGCTGACCTGGTTAGGTCTTCCCGCAACTCTTTTCAATCCCATCTCGGGCCTACGTCGGCCATTTTGAGTCGCCCTTTGTTCTCAGCGTCTCTCGACTTTTCTTCTGCGATCTTATCCGTCGTAGCTGCTATGACCTCCAAAAGTTCACAGTACTTCGGTAGCACCTTCACACGCTGGCATGCATATCGTCGGTATTCAATAAGCAGTCGTACTGCACTGATTTGCCCGGATCTGTTCAGGATCTCGGGAGCTCCGCTGGAACGCGTCCTCCTACATGGCTCTCGTAGCCACGCCCCCATAAATCAAACATAATGGGCCTCATTACACGGAAGGCGGTAGTCCAGGGTGCTATTAGCACCCTGGACCATGCCGGTAAATTACCGGCACCGCCTTGGCGGAAAGGGGATTTACCGCCCCATTCCAAGGTTGGAGGGGCGGTAAATCCCCTTTCCGCCATTGCCCTTCCCCATTCCCATTTCTGCCCCATAGGACTCTATGGGAATGGGGAAGGCGCTAATTACGTCACCGCAATTTTGCGGTGCCGTAATTAGCTCTGAGGTCCCTTAGCGGGTTGGATTTTAACGCCTGCAAGAAGGTGACCGTTAACCCTTACCGCCGTCCGTGTAATGAGGCCCGATTTCTCTTTCACCCCCAGAAGGGAGGTTACTTCTTTAAAAAGATCATTCACAAAGTGCGTGCCGTTGTCTGAACGCATCACGTCACAGATTCCCCACCGCGAGAATACTTCTCACACAAGGAACTTGGCAGCACATTTTGCATCAGGATGGGGGCAGAGGCCCGCTTCCACCCACCGTGAAAAAGGGCATACCACCACAATCAAGTATCTCGCTCCATTACATCTTTCTCCCGTATTGGCGTAGTCGATATGTAGTTCTCTGAATGGACCTGTAGTGCGTGGCAAAGTGCCACGCAGAGTTCATAATGTCATTCCTGAATTGTAAGTTTGGCATGTAGTACATTCAATCACAAATTTAGACAAGTATTTGTGCAGATTGGGAACAAACCAATTCTCCTGAATGTCTGAGGCGATGTGTTGTTTTGCAACGTGAGCTGGGAAGTGCAGTTGTTGGAACGCTACTTCTAATAATTCTACAGGCATCACTACCTTGCCTGTCGTTTCCTGTCTCCAAATGAGATCTGTGGCTGATTGTTTACACCCTCGTTTGCCCCACAACTCCTGCTCTTCCGGTGGGGCCCTTCTCTGGAGTTCTATCAATTGTGCTATGGGCGTGTTACTGTATGCTTCTGCTGGTTGTTCTGATGTGGCTGTTTTTACAACATACTCTGATGTTGGTGTCTTATTGAAGTACAAGGCCTCCTTCGCTGCTGTGTCGGCTGCCGCGTTCCCCAATGAGACAGCGTCTGTTTTATTGGTATGGGCTTGGCATTTAACCATTTCCACTACCAATGGCTCTGCTAAAGCTTCTATTAGTTCATTTAGCAATGTGGAATGTTGTACGGGGGAACCGTCTGCTCTTCTGAACCCTCTCCTTCGCCAAAGTGATAGCCCTGAGTGAACTGTGGTGGTGGCGTAAGCTGAGTCTGAATATATTGTTACTGCACAGTCTTTGGCTGTGTGTAACGCGCTGATTAGTGCAGTCAGTTTGGCTGCTTGTGCAGAGTAGTGTGAGGGGAGGCGCTTTTGAACAATCACTTTGTATGTGTCTTCTTCCATGCGCACTACTGCCATCCCCACATGTTTCTCTCCTGTCTCTGAGTTTATGGATGCTGACCCGTCTATGAAATAGATTTCTCCTTCTGTAAGGGCATTTTCTCTTGCTTTGGGAATGTCATCGCGCTCTCCCTCATACGTGCTACAATTGTGTTCCTGTAAATCTTCAGTTGTGCATGGCTCTGTAATGAATGTGGTAGGGTTCACTGTCTTGCATCTGACCACGTGTACATTTGGACTGGATATTATTATTTCATAAGCAGATGCTCTCTGTGTTGTGAGAGTAGATTTTGATCTTTCCAGGATAGCAAATAATGAGTGTTCCGCATATAGCGTCGCTGAACATCCCATTACGATCGTGGCACTTTTCTCAATGGCGAAGGCCGCTGCAGCGAGGGCCTGTTTGCAAGCGAAATGTCCCTGAATTACTGGATCTAATATTCCACTGTAGTATGCTAATGGCTTGTGGCCTAGCGATGTCTTTTGTGTCAATACTGCTGTCATCAATGTTCCATTGCTGTGTGAAAACAGGAAAAATTCCCTTTCATAATCTGGATTTGCAAGGACTGGGGCGTCTGCAATAAGGTCTTTTAATCAGGAGAATTGGGCAATTGTCTCATGTGTCCATTTTATTGGGGCCCTGTTCTTCTGTGCTTCCTTCCGTGCTTGTAGCATTGGCCGTGTGTATGCTGCATAATCGAGGATCCATGCTCGGCAATAGTTACATATGCCAGGACATTTCTGCATGTCCTTCACTGTTTTCGGTATGATAATGTGTCGAATGGCAGCTGCTCCGTCTGGTAGTATTCTTTTTCCATCATTAGATATTTGCTGGCCGAGATATACAACGTCTGCAAGGCAGTATTGTAACTTTCCTTTGTCCACTTTGTATCCCTTGGCAGCCAATATGTTAAGCAGTGTTATCAAGTCTTCTCTACACTCTTCTTCTGTTTTGCTGCAGACGAGTAAATCGTCTACGTACTGTATAATAGTGCTCCCTAAATCTATGTTGCCGATGTCTTCTCGTAGTACTCTGTTAAAAATGCTTGGGCTCTCGCAATACCCCTGTGGGAGTCTGCGGTGTTCATATCTGTTGTTTCCTAATGTAAAGGCTGTAAAATACTGCGACTCTGGTGCGAGTAGCACAGAGAAAAAAGCATTTTTCAAATCAATGACAGTGAAGCAGGTTGCCTCATTTGGTATACTGCACAATATTGATGCCTGGTTAGGCACCAATGGGAACTCTTTTTGGATGACGTCATTGAGTGGGCGGAGATCCTGGACCATTCTCCACGCCACTCCTTTCGCTTTTTTAATCAGAAAAATTGCTGTGTTGCATGGGGAAGTTGATGGCACTAAGATACCTTGGCTTAGGAGTGCATTCAGTGTTTCTCTATTACCTTCCCCTGCTTCTTTGGACATTGGGTATTGTTTCACTCTGGGTTGGAGGGCACCTGGTTTCAGTTTTATCTTTATGGGAGTCACCTCATGCAACAATCCCACATCGTGTGGCCCTGTAGTCCAAATTTCAGGTGCTACCCTGGCCATGTCTTCCTCAAATATTGTCAGTGGGGCCTTTATGTTAGCCATGAGTGGGTTGTGTATTTCTCTGTATTGGATCATAATGTGACATGGTATGCTTATTTCCATTATTATTTCTCCATCCCCCTCGTAATCGATAAACAATTCTTCATCAGTTATATCTTTTAGCATTATGTTCGGCTCTATGCATAGCACACTTCTCCACTCGCGTCCCTGCGTGTCCAGGCCTATGACCACAATGCGTCTGTTGTAAACTTGAACTGCCTCAATGTCTATAGATATAATTGTGCCTGGCACTACATCTGATGGTGTGATTGGGCGGAATATGAAGTCTGATGGTATTCTCCACTCTGTTTGTGTTATTTCAGGCACTACTCGGGCTAATACCTGTATTCCATACACGAACATGTCCATGTCAATGGGGATCCCTCTTACTGCAACTTCCTTTGTAATCGTGCTTATTATCAGGAGTGCTCATACTGGGCATACCCCTGGCGTCGAGCACACTATCCCTCTTTCAGTAAAAGCTATGGTCATGTTTAACTTACTGAGCAAGTCTCGTCCCATCAAATTGATTGGCGCGTCTTCGTAATACAATAAGGGTGCGCGCACTGTTTTTCCTCCTACTGTTACATCAAGATCTTTTGTGTAAGGAACTTTTAAAATAGCCCCGGCGAACCCCTGCGTCTCCAAATTTCTTCCCGAGAGCTGAAACCGCCCTTCTGTGAGACATGATCTTTCTGCTCCAGAGTCTTCCATAAAGATAAACTGCTTGTTTCCTATCTCTGCCGCCACTAGTGGTTCCTCATTTGCACTTTGTGTGGTGGATAGGACTGGACACGCAAGTACTCCCTGTGGGCTGTCCGTTACGCCACAGAATGGTGCAAGGGCACCATTTGCAGCCGCTGCAAAAGGGTTATTGTTTATGTTCCCTACTGAGTTTTGTCTTGCCATGGGCTGTAGTGCGTTTTGATGTTGTGGCTGCTGCTGTTGCTGCTGGTGTGGGACTGGCTGTCTTTGTTGGATTTGAGGGTCATGGCAGTACTGATCTTGTTGTCCCCCCTCCCCATTGGAGCTCCACAAGGGCTACCTGGGTGTGGGCAGCCCCACCCCTGTTCATTGTTCATGGGCTGCTGCTGCCCCTGAAAATACCCTGATGGTCGCATTCTACAATCTCGTGAATAATGTCCCCACCTTCCACAATTCCGACATGACCCCTGTTGTCCTCCTCTTGGTCCTTGCCCACCATGCCCTCTGTTTCCCATTCCTCTGTATCCTCCCCTCTGCCCACGGTACCCATCTCTTCCTTGGGCCGGCCTGTTCTGCCACTGTGATCCTTGGCATGGCTGTTCCTCTCCGTTCCACTGTCCTTGGTCCACTCCAACCCACTGCGCTGCTATCCCAACGGGCCTTCCTCCCGCGTTTCCCTCTCCTTCGTTTTCTCTGTCTGCGGTTACACTGGCAGTAATGGCGGCGACCTTCACTAATTTTGTCTGCACTAGTTTTGCTTCGTCGGCCAGCCTCTTTTGTGTGACCTCCTATTCCTTCTCTTAGATCCTCCTCCAATGGTGTACAATTATGCTCTGAATTTCAGGCCACCCTTTGGCTTCGATCCCAGCTATTTTGTCCAAGGCCTTCTGCACCTCTTTCGGCAACCCCTTTTTAATGATAAAATAAAATAAGGCTGTTGATTGATTCCATGCCGTACCAGTTTCACTTCTCCATAAGTCTTGCACTCGCAAAATGAATTGCGCAGGATCCTCGCTCTCCTCCATCGTGCACTGCATCACTGCGCGTAAATCTGGAACGTCTGGAAATGCACGCCGCAATGCATCCCACACTTGTGCTCGAACATTGTTGAATGGTGATCCATCGTGGCAATCACAGCTCATTGTTACTCCCGGGAACCCTGCCCTTTCCCATATTGTGTCTGCTTGGTCCCCGATTGCTGATACTAATAAGCTTTTCACATCACCGATAGCTAACGGCACGCCTGCCGTGTTCTTCTCAAATACATGTATCCACTTACCTGCTCCTCCCGTCAGTGGGGGGAGGAGTTTTAACAGGTTGTTTTTGTCCATTTGGGCCCACGGGATATAGTTTGGCCTACCTGCTCCTTTATGTATAAGTGGCATTTGTAGTTTCTGTTTCTTTTCTGTTTTGCTCGTTCTCCCTTTTTTCGTTTTACTTACCAGTATGTTCCCTATCCTCTCTGTTCGTTGTCTTAATCTACCCTGCCATAATGGTGGTGATAGTGTGTATGGGTAATGGCAGTTTGGCAGTGGGGAACCCTCTGCGGCAGCTGCCTCTTGGTATTCATCTAAATCATCCCATACTTCTTCTATTTCTGACTCTGGCTCGTTAATATCCTCCCAGTTTTCCTTGGGTTCACTTGCTTGCCTTTCACCCTGATCTCCACTTTGTTGACTCTCTGGTGTATCTGGGCGTATAATTCTCACTGGCTTGTTATTCAATTGGAACAGGAACTGTCCTGACTGCCACTCTTGTTCTTGTCTTTGCTATGATGACGTCCCTTGTGATGCTATAGATTGTCCTGATACTGAGACTGCTGGGGTTGCATTGCTTGCTGCCCCTATCAGAGGTGTGAGATCTGCCAGTGACAGCGGGGGTACCTCCCCTCCCCCTGGCAGCATTTGCCCTTTGTCGCATAGAGCTCTTACCCGTGTTATTTCCATTTGTGCGTGTGCTAGCTGGCGATTCAAATCGGCTGTTAAACGTGCTAAGTTCACAGGAGGCGCACTCGTGGGGCCGTAAAGGCCTCCTTTGTCATATGGTGGGGTTCATGGGCTGTTGCCCCGCACGGAGCAGTGGGGGTGGGTGGTATATACATGGGCTCACTAAACCCTACTTCTGGCCTGATCATTAAGGGATAGATTTTTGGTACTTCGTTCTCGGTTGTAGTTGTTGAGCACTCCGCTTTTGGTGTCCCGCTTACTTCTTCAGGTATTTTCTGCTTTTCTATCATTCGGCTTGTGCCTACCTCTGCCTTGGGGGTAACTTCCTCGAACATTCGCCATAAATCTAACACTTCTCTCCGGTTCTGTAATTGTTTCCCTTTGTATCGTGCTAGCAAATGTGTTGATACTAGGTCCAACACTCTTTTTGTCGAATGACCCTCCTTCTGGCCAAATTGGTATAACCCCATCCCCTTTTATCTCAGTGATTCACTGATCGTGATACTTCTGTATCCTGTCGCTATATAGCGGAAGGTGCTGGCAAATATGTGCTAGTGGCGTTACTCCCCCCATGGCAAGACTTCTTTTCCATTTTTGTGTGTTTGGTACCCTTGAGTCCCTTCCCACCTCTCACTTGGTATGTCAGTTACAATATGTGAAAATACGTTCTTTATCAATGCTCGCAATTATGGTATGTCACATTAGCTGTTCTTTCTGAGAGGTGTTACCTGGTCACCTCTCACAATTTATTTCTTTGCCTATTATTCATTAATCAGCAAGTTACTTGTATTGAAATACTTTGGCGTGTTCAACAGGACATATACACAAAGCAGACCAACAAACATATAATCATGCAACATACACATGCACTGCCTGCACGCGTTTGCTCTTTCCCTATTCCCGTTACTGTCCCCGGTTTTTCTTCTTCCCTATTCTACCTACTATTTTGCATTCACTCCCCACCTCTTTCACCTTTATTATGTCTCAAGATTTCTTACCTCCATGGAAAAAGAATATTCTAAAACTACTCCGAGTCTACTCAATATACGTGACCCCTACTATTTTCTCTTTATCTCTATTCTGCACTTGGTCGGGACAAATGCTATGCGGCGCCGCCTTCTACCCCATACGGGCTAGGATACCACTTCTCTTCTTCTCACTTCTTACAACACCTAATGGCCGTATAAAGGATATATCAGAAAAGCCTCGCCGTCACTCACAAAGACCCTATACTTAACTACCTTTCCTTAGTTGCTAATTCCCTTCTTCCCGTATTTCCCCTTACCTTCCTTTGGGGTCTTTGCAACCGGGACGCCACGTGTTCAGTCAGGTACTCCGAGGGTCGCCTCTCATGGTGGGACCTCGCTCAGGTCCGCCCCCCAACCAAGCCGTGGCCTGCCTTGGCGAGCAGCCTTTTTGATCAGGTATTCGTCAACCGGGAACCCTTGACCCTTTCTTCTTGATGTGCACAGTCTGGTCAACTGCGGAGGCAATGGTCTTGCTGGGGGCATCCTGGATCTCACTGCCGGGCGGTGCAGGCCTCGAGGCACCTCTCTTAATCACATTGCGGGGGTCACCAAAAATGTAGCTGCCTTTCCCCGGCTTACTACGTGTAAGAGAAAATAAAATAACCAACACAACCCCTGTCGGGGAAGGAGGCACTGAGAACCAGCTGCAAGAGTTCAAAGGATGGTTTATTTCTCCAGCTAGGAAAAACCCAAAAAACCCAAAAAACCATTTACATCATCACTCATATATATATCAATTAAAGTAACTCTAACAAAAAATACTAAATGGACCCGGTTGGCCAGGTAGTGTGGTGCTGTAGGTGTGGGTGGCATCTCCATCTTCTGATTGGCTGAGTGGCTGACGAGATGATGGACGTCAAATATCTTGTGCTCCACACAGGTCAGGGTCCGGTCACTGTGGTCACTACCTAAGCTAATATGTTGCATTCGTAAAACACTAAATAACGAATTATCTAAACATTTTATACTTCTTTTCATATTTTTACACAAGTCACACGTAGCATTTATTGTCAGTACAATTGGGTCATTCGTGGCTTTAATTGGAGGCCTTGACTTTTATTGTGCATGTAAAAAAGTCAAGCTGTGTTTCACATATCTCCTAAGCTTTAGACCTATTAGTATAAGTAAAAACATATATTGTGGCAAAGTGCTTAAGGTTAGTAGCGGGTGTGTTGGGTGGGTTTTGCAGCGCAGGCGAGGGTCCGGCACTTGAAAGAAATACCTTACAGGGAGCGCAGGTTCAGGATGGCAATAAATTACTCTAAATAGGGGTGGGTGGCTTGCACGTTTATGGGGACGAAATAGCAAAAAGTGCTTAGCTCATCCTGGTTCACATGCTGGTTCTCATGCTGGCAGTGATCGCAGAGGAAGAAAACTGTATCATATTGGTTGTTGCAACTTTCTCCAGCTTCAGCGTGAGAATGGGAGCACAGAGCTTTCCTTTGCAGGGGGACTGCAAGGGTGGGGGCCAGCCAGCTGCCTGCGCACCTTGTGTGTGCCTCTGTCCTTGGCTGTTGCGGTGGAAGGGAGAGCTGAGCCTTGCTGTACTATCGCAGTGAGGCCTGTTTACCCAAGATGGTTTCGAAAGGGGGCACAAAAGATGGATGTCCTGCTCAGTAGTCCCATCTATGTAGCGATCAACTGTGGTTAACTTTACATAAGGGCAAGGGGCAACCCCACTACCGGAGGCTCGTGGTGCAAGTCCCATACTGAGGAGTGTACGGCACGAGGGGGCCTGGGGGCCCCTCACTCCCATACACTGTCACAATGTATATATTTTCTGATTCATCTAATCATGGGGAAATAAATAAAACAACAGCCGGGCGACAGCATTTTGCATGGGCGTTTTTTCGAATTTTCCACCCTTTTTGCAAAAATCATAAGTATTAGGAACATGTAATGTACTCCCCACATTCCTAATTTTACCCACCACCAGTTTGATAACTCTCAAATTTGGAACATGTTCAGAGCAGCCAGGAACACATAACAATTCCCTAAATTGCAGGTGGATGAATTGTATTTCCACAAAATTACCTGGAAATGATCTAAAAAATGGCACAGAAACTAAGGCAGTACGACCTATGGTAGCTGAGAAAAATGCTAAAGTCATAACAGTGCTTTTAAATGAATAGAAAATCTGGGGGGGCATGGCTCGGAGCTGCCGAGATTGGCACTTCTTCCTAGGAGCTCCTGGCTGGCCCATCACGCTGCTACCAACACCACAGCTTCCAGACCCCGTTATGATCTGCAATTGAAATATACTGCATATGAACCTTTGCGGCAGTGATCGCTCGAGCAGGTCCCTGTTCCATTGCCGATTTGCCATGATTCAGCGTATTTTCCCAAACGGGACCCGCTCGATACCAAGATGGCAGACACAATCTCGTCACGCGAAGAACCTCTGTGAAGGGGAGGGGCAGGCGAGCTAAAGCAGTCGAAGCCGCCAAATGCTCCCAGCTCGCCAACCCGCACTGTTGTAGCCCACCCAGCACCTCAGCCTAGAAGCCTGCAGTTGGCAACACAGCACACGGCACCTGTCACCCACTAAGAGGCACCTCAGCGCCGGAGTAAAGAGCCGACCTCGGCACATATCGCGCTTCCTCCGGCTAAGATCAGCAGCCCCGGTGCCTCTCGGCCCGGCTTGCCTACCTGGGACCTGCGCTCATTCCCTCTTCCGCCTACCGCTCCTCACGGTCCCTGCAGTGGCTGGCCGGATTCGGTCCATGGGCGGCTCCATTGGTGGAGGTCCTTTCAAGAAACCCGGCAGCATCAGCACATCTCCACTCACTTTAAGTACCAAGCCTGGGTGGGTCAACCCACCAAACGGATCCGCAACCTGCCTCCTCCGGGGGCCCTGCCAGGATCCAGCTGAATCCACTGCTCAGCAAGCCGGAGAAGCGAGTCCCCACCTGGCTGTCCACCCATAATGCTTCTGTTCCAGCTTTTCCAATTTGCAGCTCATTGGGCATGCACGACTGAAGGCCTCTGGGGCAGCCTGGAGTCCCAACGCCCACGGGAGAGCACACCAGCCAAACCTGCACAAGGTGAGGAGTGGGGAGGGGCAGAGGGGCTCGCTTGAGACTATTAAGTTCCCAAACCTCATGTCAATTCGGGTCCCAAACTCCACCACCAACGGGCACGACTAAAGCACCTCAATCAGCCTCAGCTGCGTCCCCATGCCTCACCCATCCTGCAACCCACCTCCTTGCCTCCTACCAGTGCCCACCAAATAGCCCACAGAAGTCCATCCTAGTCAGCAAAAGGCAGGATATAAACATTTACATCCCCCGTTCCCTGACTGGGCACCCATGGCGGAGCCGGGAAGGGCAGGAAATAAGTGCGGGTTCCCGAGTTCATCCACCACAAAGTGAAACCAGATACTCCCAGCAGAATGTGCCGCTACAAAGACCCACTAGTGGCAAAATGTCAAAAAGCGGGAGGACATCCAAACAAATGGAAATCGCCGCCTTTATGTCTATCACATCTGCCGAAAGATCCAAAAAGGGGGACCCGACAGAGGACTCCACCAACAACACCATGCCCACTGCATCCGCAACAGCCCACAACCCATCTCAAATGGTCACTAAAGCTGATCTTCAAGATCTACTATCGGCTCTGACCAAAGAAATCCAAAAAAGCACGGAAGAAGTCACAAAGAAAATCAACTCTCGAGACAAGAGAGTAGGAGAGGTAGTACTCCGAACTGCCAAACTCGAATCCGAGGTCTGTGACCAAAGATATGAAGACGAGCACGACAGGGACAGAATTACAGCCTTAGAGGCGAGATGCAACCTCCTAGAAGCAAAATAGGAGGATGCAGAGAATCAGTCCCGAAGAAACAATATCCGCTTACGAGGGAGCCCATCCTACATCCCAGATGCAGACCTAAAAAGCTATGTCTGGGATCTACTTAGGTTCATAATCACCCTCCTGGACGAATCACCCCTGGAACTGGACCGGGTACACAGAACAATCTCGAGGTGGGAATCCACGCTCCCCCCGGACGGCCTAGTCAGAATCCATTTTTTCAAATTAAGGAGGAAATCATGCGCAAGGCAAGGCAAATGCACCAAATCACCTTCCAGGGGTCTACAATATCACTCTATCAAGAATTAGCGATCTCCACTCTTCAAAAACGAAAAGCCATGCGATCATTACGGAGTGGTTGCGCGAAAGGAAAATCCCATACCAATGGGGGTTCCCGACATCGGTCAGATTCATGTGGGAGGGGGCTCAGAAGCAAATTCACTCACCAGAAGAGGCAGAGAAACTCATGGGCCTCAGGAGAACAGACGGGGACTCGGAATCAGAAGAACCGAACCACCCCCCCCCCCCAAGAAAGCCCTCAACAGGAGAATGGTCAAAGGCTGGCAGATGACGCAGACTCTGGGGCCCTCCTAAGAAAGACTCCAACTGGGGATGATCAAACATCAACAACGTCAGAGAGTCCGGGCCCTCAAGGACCCAGGCAACGATCTCTTCAGTGTCAATGAAACATAGGCGGAGGTCACCACACAGTTTATAATGAGACAAGTCCCTCATAACGAGGAAGCCTTCAGCGAAAAATGCCTATAACTATTCCAATAGTGTGGGAGCAACATTCGAGCTCCAACATATTCCATTTCAGCGGCCCAGTTGGCCGACGTCTAGCGCTTTGGGGCCACCAGTTTTCCCAGTGGCAGTAGGATGACAGTTCTCCTACTAGTTTAATTTGGGGTGGCGGATGGGGGGGAGAAGGGTTTACAGAAGGACCAATCCAAAATTGGGAGCACCGAGTCGCCCAGGTTCCGGCCTCCCGATCAACATCACAACACATCACAACAGCAGCAATGCCAAAATTACTCCAACGTAGCAAGTTCGCTCATCTATCAAAAACACAGCTCCTGGTGGGGACTCAGATCGAAGCATACCGAACGCAAAAGTAAAAGATGATGGCAATATTACTGAGCGACAGAGTCCCGCTATCAAATATCACAATAAGAAGAGACCCAGAGGGTCACTTCCTCCTACTCAAGGGCCTCTTCGAAGAGCTCCCCATCATCATTGTTGCAATTTATGGCCCAACATGTCCCAAGCCAGCTTCATTTCAAATCTAATCCCGACCATCCTGGCTTTTCATGAAGGGCACCTGATCATGTGCGGGGATCTCAACTGCATGCCTAATCCACAAGTGGACAAAACATTACCCCCCACAAACACAGACTTTGCACAAGCGATATCACTAGCTCAACTGCTTAGAGAAACCAAATCTGTCGATGCCTGAAGGTTATTCAACGGAACCTCAAGAGACTACACTCACTACTCCTGTGTACATAAAGGATTCTCAAGAATAGACCTCATACTAATATCCGGAGTTCTCTTCCCATGTCTAAAGAAGGCAGAAATTCACACCTGCATGATATGGTCACTAATTAGCGCTGGAGCAGAACAGAGAACAATCTCGAACATTGCATCAGCCAAGTTGGAGGAAAAGGTAAATCAATTAGGGGCCGAACTGAAATCACGCAGCTCCAGGAAAACAGAGAGAGCCCTGAGAAAAGCCAAAACAGCGCTAGAAATGCACTCCGCCGATCGAACTGCCAAATCATTAGCATTCACGAGGCAGTTCTATATAGTAAAAGGAACAAGGCAAGCAAAGTGCTAGCGCAAAAGCTGAAAAAGATGTGCAGTCGAAACAACATTCTCAAACTAAGGGGGGAAGATGGAAAATTGCACTACTCCAAGGCTGATAAGATTACCGAACTAGTGAGATACCATAAAATCATAATGTCCGGAAACCCCACAGCACTAGACAATCTGCCAGAATATCTGCGTACTATACCCTCCCAATTCACATCCCAGCTGGAATCCCTAGAAGCCCCCAGCACCACCTAAGAAATCACTGAAGCCATTAAAGCTCTCAAATCTACCGCCCCAGGCCCAGATGGCCTAACCGCAAACTTCTACAAAAAATATGCCAGAATTTTAGTAGCCCAGATGGCAGCCCTATTCAACTCCTTCCTGTCCTCAAGATCGGTCACTGGGTCAATGGCACAATCGCTCACAGTACTGCTACACAAACCCGGGAAAGACCCCGAACTAGCTACCTCCTATTGCCTGATCACACTTATGAACAACGATGACATGATTTTTCAAAGTGCTGGCCGGAAGGCTGGGATCGGTTCTGCCAACCCTAATTGACCAAGATCAAACGGGATTCATCCCGGGGAGAGGGACCCACGACAACATCAGGAGGACGATAAATGTCATTGAAAGCACCCACAAACTGAAGGTAGGAATGGCTGTCATAAGGGAAAGGGACACCCTCAGCCCCCTAATGCCGATCCCATGGTCGATAGGTGCAATCGAATATCTCGGGCTACATATCACTAAAGACCCGTCACGTTTGTACTCAAGCAACTTCCCGCAATTGATTAAAGAATTTCAAAATGATCTCAAAAGTTGGAAATCCCAGGAAATCTCCTGGTTCGGGTGGATTACTGCCATAAAGATGAACCTAATCCCCAGATGGCTGTACTACTGCACAGCACTGCCAATCCATATCCAGGGTCTGGCTCTGACAGTTCTGCAAAAGAAAATTCAGGATTTCGTTTGGGGTGGGAAAAAACCTTGTATCGGCAAACGAATAATGACGAGGGGGAAAGCACAGGGAGGGTTGGGAGTTCCCGATTTGGCCAGATACACCCTAGCAGCACAACTGTCACACACAAAATCGTATGCCTCGTGCCTAAATGAAATTTTCATGTGACCCATGGATTAACGTTTTTCTTTCCACTTGTTGCTGGTATTTTGCATACATTACATCTTGTTTAACACTCACTAAGTATTTTCCCTGACATCTTTATGTTAGCAGGGGAACATTTTTCTCATGTCTTGCTTTCAAACTGGAAATGCACATCTAAAGCCATTTTCGTGTCAGTATTTGCAAATCTTGCTTTTCATGTGAAAGGGCCTTTGATTTTATTTCGCCACCATGAAAATTAAAAGGCTGCTTTACCTTTTGTAATGACAGCTAGGCCTTTTTCACATTGCACTTCCTTATGTTACTTGCAGAATCCCCACAGTCTGCCTTAAAAGGCCCATTTTCAGTGTGAAGGTTTTTTAATATGAAAGCTGGCCGGTCATTTTTCCAGTGTGCCCTTCAGTTCGGTTGGTTTGGGGCCTTTGATTACACCCCACTTGCCAAATAGAGCAAGGGTCTCTTGGCATACTTCTCCCACTTCGGAAGAGAAACTAAAACCAAAAACATGCGTATGGAAGGTTTTGAATTGATCATAAATACTGTATAATATGGTGGAAAAGGCTGGCAGACCTTGCTTTCCAAGCATGTTCTCTGGTAATGGCTACAACGAAGCAAGGGCATGGATTGTTACTGGCCAGTTCATGTAGGTCACAATGCCATTATTGCCATTAGAAACGCAGGTGAAGTTTTTGAAAAAAGCAAAAAGAGGATTATCTGCAGTGAGAGAGGGGTATGTGAAGGAAACTGATGACCGAAGACTGCTCTTGCATAGGTAGAATGATTACAGGGAGCTATTCTATATAGGCACAGGCAAGGAAAGGAAAAGAGAAAACAAAAAACAATAGCAGTTAATTGCTCTGCGGAGATACGGGGCACTGCATTGGAAGAAGTACAATGACAGGATGATGAGGCGGGTGCAGTATGGAACCGCAGCAGTAATGAATCCTCAGAAAGTGGGAATATTAGTCATAGGAGCTACTGGAACATAATGGGGTCTTGCCTGGACTGTTACTGAACACGTTCCTGTACACTGACTGGACACAGTCGGTGCACCAGTGTGTTAATATGGTGTAATATTTTGTGTTTCAAATTGTTATAAAATAGACATTTATTTACTTCAAACACAGCCCCCTGACTGGAACTCTTGAGATGGGCCATTCAATAATAATTGAACTAAAAGTTAGCAGAAGCACATTTGGTGTTTCAGAAGGGACCCTAAAGCCCCTCTATAATAGAGAACGAGTGTCCCAATCAGCAAAAATGGCACAGGATTTTTCTCATGGGCACTTATTTGTTAAAAGCAGAAAATACCCGTACTTCACATGGCTTCTGGATTTATCAAATTAAATTACATTTCTGTAGACATGCCCTAAATAATCTCATTCCTATCAACCCTAGATTTAACTACAGGATATTGCCAGGTCCCAGTATATGGACCTGATGAGGAAAAGACAGCTTTCTCAACACCCCAAAGACTATTCCATTTCAAAGTCCTCCCTTTTGGCCTGGGGGCCCCAGCCACTTTCCAGTGACTTATGGACAGGATATTACAGCCCTACTCTGACGCCTGTGGGGCCTATATTGACGACATAGGCATTTATAGTAAAACTTCGTAAGAGCATCTTTTTCATCTTTTTACTATTATGAGGACCCTCAGAGAGGCCGGCTTACCTGCCAATCCATTCAAATGTAAGCTGTGTCAATCAAGCATGAAATACCTCAGCTTCTTTGTAGGGACTGGCAGTGTCCAACCCCAGCTAGAAAATGTGAAAGCTGTCCTAGATGCCCCCACACCCAAGACCAAGAGACCTTAGGACATTCCTAGGATTGATTGGTTATTACTGTAGGTTTATCCCAAATATCTCAGACAGAACAGCCAGGTTAACAAACAAACTAAGGAATACGGAACCCTAGAAGATTCATTGGACTGATGATGACAATGCATGTTACAACAACCTAAAACAAACCTTGTGTCAGAAATCAATCCCAAAAGTAGTGGACTTTTGAAAATAATTTGTGTTACAAACTGATGTCTCCCTCACAGGGTTAGGAGCAGTTTTATCACAAATACATGATGGGTTAGAACATCCAATCCTATCCACTAGTTGTAAACTCTTACACATGAGAAAAACTACTCTGTGTTGGAATTAGAGAACCCTTGCCATCAAATGGGCAATCGTCTCTCTAAGATATTATCTTCTAGGGAGAAAGTTCAAGCTTGTCACCAACCACTGTCCTTTAGTGTGGATAAGGCAATGAAATGGGTGAGATGGCAAGCAACCAGAAAGACCGGTGTGTGTTAAAGTTTGAAATAGCAAAATGTTATCACAAGTGAAGGCTGCACGCGTGTGAATGAGACGTGAGGAAAGGTAGGCCTCTAAATTAACTTTGAAGTAAAGGCAGCTGCAAGTTCCAGAGAGACTAAGTAACGGAGTGGTCCGGCGAAAGGAAGTAGCCCACTCTAAAAGTCTCTGTGAAAGGTAAATAATTTGAGGCGAGAAAGAGAATATACAACAAAAGTGATATGGAAAAGTTTAACTCCTAGAAAGGGGAAAGTAAAAGTTGAACTATACATTTTGAGTCAAAGTGGCCATGCAGTGGTCTGAAAAGTAAGCCTTTGACATACCAAAGTGGTCATAGCCCGACAGAAGGAGACCCGATGTGAAGTAAGCTTGGGGGGAGCCCTGCTTGCAAGTTTGTATTGAACTTTATCGTGAGAGGTCTGAGAGGGGGACCTATGAGTACTGTGTGCTGAAAGGTCTGAGCCCGACAGAGGGGGACCTTTGTGAACTTTTTGGCTGAAACGTTATTTTTTGAAGTTGCGAAAAGACACTTAAATGTGGTAGTCCAGACGGGCCTCAATCCCTGTTCCGTAACTGTATTTGTTTTGGAAGCCGAGCCAGAGTGTGTCATCCTGCCTACATGGTCAGCCTTACTCCATGAGGTCTAAAGTGGGGAGGAGAGATGGTTCAACCACATTTATTCATTTGAACACTGAGCTTTCCTTTTGCATGCATTTCTCCTTTATTCACTTTTCTGTACAAGAGATAGGGAAGGCATTAGGTTTTGTTAGCCTAGGCCATTTTGAATTGACAGATTCCACTAGGACTGTGCTATATATTATTTGACGGTCGAGACTATTCCCATTTAAATAAAGGTTTTACAAAGTGTACCCATTGTGTCAGATTCATACTTGTGCTGCCATGCCTCCCCTACACCGCTCACTCACTAGAGTTATCTGTTTCCGAACAACATGCCTGTGAAACAACCCACTCCACTAGAGTTATCTGTTTCCGAACAACATGCCCTGTGAAACAACCCACTCCAATTTCTGGTGTCAGGCAAGTAGCAGCAGCAGCAGGTGACAACTCATCATAATCATCAGAGCGGCTGTGTCAGCTTTGGTAAGATGACTTCCCAAAGCCTTCTGCAATGAAGTGCTCGTTTATCTGTTATTTATTTATTGACTCCTCCTACATTATGTGACATTTGCCCAGCCTCACTGAAAACTCTCTTTGACTGCACACTTGCGGGGTGGCAGGATATTGAGCCCAGTGCAACTCTCACATGTGCTGCCGGCCATATGGACAGCTTGCTATTCCAATATTGTAATGGGTCATCATCCCTTCCCAAGATGAAGTGTCCAGTAGATAGGCATCAAGTATCTGTGCAGCTGATGGTCTGCCGTCTGGTATTGTGATACACTATCAGTATTCAAATGGAGAGCCCATGAGAAGGGTGTCCCACAGCAGTTCCTCTCCATGGGCTGGTGCTGAAGCTTTCATCTTGTGTTAGTGATATTGGTGGTGTTGATCTGTACATTCCTGGTGTTGTCAAAATTAGGGGTGCTTTCCGATCTTATTGCTGCATGCGTTCTTCCTCCAAGTGATGTGGCCCTTTATCGGTTTGACTCCACCTTTAAAAAGGTGTTGCAGGCGCGAAGCGCCGCGCGAGTCCCGTGGAGTCCCAGTCTGCCCAGGGCTCTGATACTGAGAGGAGCTGCTGCTACTGCTACTGCTACAAAGTGTTGTACTGGCCCTTTATCGGTTTGACTCCACCTTTAAAAAGGTGTTGCAGGCGCGAAGCGCCGCGCGAGTCCCGTGGAGTCCCAGTCTGCCCAGTCCGCCTCAAGACGGCGAAAGGCCAGGGTCGAGCGAAATCGAAGAGAATTGTCAACAGTGGACTTATGGCTGAGCCAGGTCCTCATACACGGCAAAGGACGCTGTTTGAGCGCCGGCAGTCCAGATTACCGCGGACTATGATTCATCTGCCTTCAGTCAAGGCTAACGATGAGGTAAGCGTTGAGACACTGCGAAATACTGGGTTGCATCCTGCCATACCTACGCTACACGATCTTGCATCAGCGCACCTAAAGAACATTACCAATGGTATAAGTGTTACAAGTGGAACACGAAATAAGGACATGGACAAGGATTTATTAACTGTACATTCATATCAGGAAACACAATGTGTATTACCTGTTTTACAAACCGCACATTCAGTGGGAGATGGAGCGAGAGCGAGAGCGGGTTTAAAAGTTGGTATGACACCTCACCATAATAATACGAGCAGCTCTCGACGTGAGCTCGATCTTAATATAACCATCGATCCCACGCAGCTTGAATCGCCTTTCGATGTCACAGATGCAGAGCTGTACCAAGGCTTTCCCTCGAGCAAAGAGAAGTGGCGTTTGGTCCGTCGTCACAAGACGACCAAACACAATGTATTGTGGATGACGAAGTCCAGCGACCAAATCTGAAATTGCAAGGTATTCCAGTGAATGAAGTGAAAGCAGTACACACCGTGACATCGATTAGTGATGCCTCGAGTCTCCATCTAGCATCCCCACTACCATCTACAACTTGTGCACGAAATTATGGGCCGGCGAATTGCTCGCAATGCACTGAAACCGCGTTTCCTTTTCCAAATAGATGTGACGAAATATGTCAAGTGGTATGTGTTGAAGCTAACCACAACGAGGTCATAGACCCAAATGGGGACAAACGAGATAATGAGGAGTCCGTGAAATGTGGTTATCAGGACTATACTTATTACAAGGCTACCACAGAAAACAGAGACGTCACACACAATGGAGCAGACATGCGGCGGATGGAGAACGCCGCAGGCATTGACAAATGGCAAATAAACATGTCAGAATCTTTAAAAAGCAGTTCTGAAGCTGTTGAGCGGGAAGCCCGTTTGTCAAGACGCCTTTCGGAAGACTATCAACGAATCAAAGACAGATTTGTTCAAAGTTTTTCCCACCAAGATACAAGACTTACTGCTACAAATGAAGACCAAAGGCCATCTATAAATAGCGTGTACAAGACAAGGGCTAGCCGTTCCGCAGCGAACACGGACAGAACCAGTTCCCCACTGCTACAAAATAAGAGACAAATGGCTTGTGCTAAAGGGGGCAGAATGTCAGCAAACCGGATGGTGACCTAACATGGTTTGAATTCAACTAAAGAGAAATTAAACAGTAATGAGGACGACTCAATAGTCTCCAATGATGACACCGAAAATCTCTCACAAAAAGCCCGCTCACCTAAAGATAACTCCACCGAAAGCGCAATGAAGGCCAATATATCAGTCGCGGCCTCAATACAAATACATAATAATGTTTTAGCGGCTACGTCCGTGGCGCTTCTCCCCTTTGTAAAATTCACCTGAGCTAGCTGTTTTAGACAACCTAGCTGGATCAAATGTGATTTCTGATTCTCCAGCGATATCCGCAGCAAAAACCCAGGAGCAAATTGGAGAGAGTAGGACTGCAGACTCCTGCATAACTTTAGTGCCGCCTGAAGAACACGCTGCCCCAACAACCAAAGAAATCCCGTGTAACACATTTGGGATCTTTGTGGGCCCCGCCAAGACATTAGTAACTCACAAGAAAAACACTGAGACTACCAGCAAGTCAAAGGAAGCGAAAAACAAACGTCGACAAACTCAAAATCCTGCAAAAACCAAGCAGTTTATACGAAACCTATCGACACCTCAAAAAATAGGCATTTTCCAGCGAGTACCCATTGTAAAGTCTCAGCCTCCAACGGGAGTAAAAAGTATCCAACAAGTGGAGGCAAAGAAAGACGAGCTTCCAACAGTCGGACAAACTGCTAATCCAAAAAAACGGCAAAGACTTGACTCAGGCTTGAAGAAAACAGAGCCAGTAAAAGAGTCAAACGAAGTATGTGAATGGTCAACATACTCAATTGATGACGATGATGAGAGCTCAAGTGAATTTAAGGAGGCGAGCTTGGTTGGTCCCTCGCGATCAACAACGGTTGTTCCCGATCCGGAAAATCATTTGCCTTGTAATTGTAGAGCAAAAACATTAAACAAGGTTACTGAATTCACTGATGAACGAGTCTCAAAGTCTACCGTGGAAAATAAAATAGACACGTGGATTCCAAATGAACAGCCCAACGGTCTGCAACACAATAATTATCCGTCAATTAGTACCTTAAATCCAAAATTAACTTCCAGTGCAAGACCCACATCTGCGCTTGGTTAAAAAGAGTGTGATGAAAAATCAGTGTGAGAAAATACGGATTGAAAATATTTTCCCTGATGGGAATGAAGTAAACCTAAATAGAAGTAATGTAATGCGGTTACTTCATGTAATTCCATCACTTCGTACTATCTCGTCAAAAGACATCAGAATAGTTGAATATCTTTCTGAGACCTGTTCCGACCAGGTACTGCTACACATCCGATCACAAGCTGTCGAAAAAACGTTACTCGCGGCGAAAGATGATCTACTGGCCTATGGTTTTGAGGTATCTTTCCAGAAAGATGATGCTATAACACAAAGAACAGAGAGCACAGCATCAGTTGAAGATCTCCGTACAACCAACGAAAAGCGAAGAGACATTCTAAAAGAGGTCTTCAAAATCCAACCTAATGAGATGCCACACAAGGTACAAGTAAAACAAGGTGCAAATTTGGCAGCACGAAGTCAAAAGTAACTAGGTCAACAAAATGAAAAGATAACTTGTGAGCTGATCTCTTGGAACACACGTGGATTCAGTCATTTGCTGTTGGATTCACCGTTTTGTATGGACAACACCTTTGCAATATGCTTACAAGAAACGTGGCTCCGTGCCGCTCCTGCAAGAGATGGGTATACTCTATTACTCAATCCTGCAGGTAAAAATCAGTTTGGCCGTCCTTTCTCTGGGCTTTTAATAATGTTGAACAACTCCTTTGGATGGGAAATAAAGAAAACATACATGCCCAACCTGTTTGCTCAAGGTATGTTGTTGGAATTCAAACCTGTAATTTTTGATAACCCAGAGAAATTACTGTTAATTAACACTTATTGGAATCCGAAGATGATCTCAACTAGTGCGTATTTAAAAGCAATAACTGCAATCATCGACAACAGTGTGCTAATAAGCCACAAATTAAAGATCATCATATGTGGCGACCTAAATTGCTCATTGTTGGAGGAGAATCACCTGCAAAAAAATGGCACAAATGTCTTAGATAATTCGAACGCTGAGAGAAAACGTGAATGGATGACGGCCATGGAAACCCGTGACTGCGAAATGCTAAATGGGTGGACTAAAAGTGACAATCCGCCTAAGTCCACGTGGCACTGTGGCCTCAGGCAAAAAATTTTAGATTACATATGGATTTCAAATAATGTGTGGTCTGACATTGTGGACTTCGAAGTTAAAAGGTGCTCTAACAGTGACCATGACCCATTACATCTCACTTGGAAGTGTGACAAGTACACGCCTAAAGTATCATATGAATCTGCGGTCACAGTCAACCATGGAGGAAATAGATTAAGAATGAATGGCGAACAACTATCCAAATTCCACTGTGTCATTATGACGGGAAATGTATCACCAAGAAGCAAAATAAATTTTGCTCCATTATTAGCAGAGTTTCGCTTCAAAAATAAACCTGGACCAAAATTAATAGAATGGAAGCATGTCTTTAGCCGTACAGTGTACAATGAAAAAAAAGCCCTAAGAAGAGATCTTAGACAGCGTAGAAGACAAAATGGAACGAATGCCTCCTTGGAAATTAAAAAGAGGAAATCAAAATACAGAAATTGGCTAAAGTCTTTTGCTTCCTTGAGAGATCAAGAAAGAGGAGAACAAATGCTAAAACTGATCCTGACCCATAACTCAAGAGAAACCTGGCAGATCCTAAACAATGGCACTTTATCGCAAGAATATGCGCAGTCAAACGGAATCTCGAGTTCTAAGTGGGAAAAACATTTTGCCAATGTTTTTGGTGTTGCATCAGCTGACACATTGAGCCAAGTGCTTGGGATGTTACCGAGAAGGCTAAAGACATCATCGCTTTAATTGGCCACTTAAAAAATTCAAGAGCCGCTGGTCCCGACGGCATAACAAACATCATGCTGAAGGAAAAAAAAGAAAATTGGGCATGCTTTATTGTGTATTTGTTCGATCTGATTGCAACTGTGAAAGAAGTGCCAGATTCATGGAGATCAGCTGTTGTGGTCCCGGTGTTCAAGAAGGGCAGTCGGGACGACCCTTCTAATTATCGCCCGAGTGCTCTTTTGGACACCATAGGAAAAATGTTCGCTATGTGTATCCAGCGTAAATTATCCAGATGGGCCAATGACGCGAAGCTTCTAGACTGTAGACAAACAGGTTTCACCAAAGGGGTGGGTACTGAGGTGAATCTGTTATTATTAAATCTGCTAAAACTGGAAACGTTGAAGAACAAATCCAAGCTCTACCTGGCTTTTATTGATATGCGGCAGGCCTTCGACTCAATAAATCGATTCAAATTATGGGATAAGCTAGCTAAGTGGAACTGCCCACCCGCACTATTAAATCCAGTGATAGCCCTGCATTCGAACACTACTATGCGGGTACGTTTGAATGCTCTGGGTGAGCTCTCAAACAAAATACCCACAAATAGAGGCGTGAAACAGGGCTGCCCTTTGGCGGCACTATTGTTTAAACTTTATATCTCAGACATTGCTACCAGACTCAAAGAAGCAGCATGTTTTCCGCCAAAGGTGAACGGGCAACATCTAAATTGGGCGATTTATGCGGACGACATTGTGTTAGTGGACCGCACACAAATTGGCCTACAAAGGCTCCTGGTTAAATTTGAAGAATACTGCGATGTCAATGACCTAACAATGAATGAAAAAAAACAAAGATTTTGATGGTCGGCAAGGTACAAACCAATAAAGATCGAATGTTTAAGTGGACAATTGCCCAGGAGAAAATCGAAATAGTTTCATCGATACGCTATTTAGGAATTCTCTTTAATAACTCTATAAGAGAATGTTATTGGTGGTGTGACCTAAGAAATCGTATGGATGGTTTTGGAGCTCAGGGAGCTCGAATACATGCTGAATACAGAACATTTTCATTAACTCCATTGTTAACGTTTTTTAAACGGAAAGTTGTACCAGCAATTACTTTTGGGTCAGAAGCTGGATGGAACCTGAATGCGCACTGTTGGGACATTCTTGAGGGAACATTTTGGAGACGTGTACTAAAGCTCCCCACATATGTCTCAATTAAAGCCATCAGGCATGAACTGGGCCTTGATTCCCTGTATACAACGGTTTTATGGAAATCAATTACATCGGCAAGGAAAATGCATATGAAGGATCCAGCACCGGCTTACAGAATCTTGTCAGCAACCACGCAACGAGAGTATGGAGGTTTACTAATGTGTTGGGTCGCGAAAATAAAAAGCATTGTTGACTCTGCAAACATCAAGTGGGATTTGGTGATGGCGACACCTCAATTAGTGAAAAAAAACTACGTCAATGGAGTTGGATACAGAATGTAGCTGACCGTGAGATGTTGAAGACGTCACTAGTTCTAGGAACTGCGGAAAATAGCTTGGATAAGTTACCTAAATATCTAAAGCAATTTCCTTCCAGATACCACCGGAATAAGTTCCTAAGACTTCATCTAAATGTCTATCACACCAAGGATGTGCTTTGGACAAGACACGACGTAAACACAATAGATAACATCTGTAGATTTTGTAAAAAATCTGATGAAACGTCGAAACACTTAATCACGGAATGTGAAGCATTAGTAAGCGCACGCTCAATCGTGTTAGGAAAATATGCACCTCTCAATGGAAACGTGGAAGAATGGTGGTTTAGAATGTTAACCAGTAATAATGTTCAGTTAACTTGTGCGGTGATAAATTTTCTAGAAAAAACTCTACCAAGCAATGAATTGTGGTGAAAAGGCCATGGAAAAAAGAATGGTTCCAGAGAATCCTGGGGTGCACTCCTGAAGTCTATTAACAAAGGACATTTGTGTAGCGCTACATGTGATTCGCTTGGTTGTGTTGTGTATTTAATAAAAAGTTGTTAACAAACAACTATAATATTAAAAAAAAAAAAAAAGATGTGGCAAATGCTGCATCAAGGCATCCTTGCATGCTTTCAAAGTGCCTCCTTCTTTTGATAGTTCTTTTAAATCCTCCTCTCCTGACTCAGGTTGAGGAGGCAGCCACTTTCAGCCTAGATCATAGGTCTAAAAATTAAGCTTCCTGTTATTCTATGTTACATTTAATTCCAAAAACCCATCGATCACCGTGCAAGTTTGGAAGCAGGTCCCTCACCAGTGTTGCCACGTTGTCTTCATTTGACAAGTCACTGGCCTTGGCCATGTGGGAGAGATTTCATTTAAGCAGGTATACCAGAGGGAGAACTTCACTGAGTGATGCACTGTAACGGCACTCCCTCTTGGTAGCCTCCTTAAAGGTCGCATCTCAGAGCCGACATTAGACTGGAACTGCCAATGGTTTGGTGTTAATAAAGGTTCATCTAATGCTTTGCTGTGTGTGTCGCAATATTCTGAGATAGCATTGCACTGCTCCTGCAGCCTCTCCAATATGTGTAAAGGGGAGCTAAAATAAGGAGTGGTCATTGAGGCCATAGGGTTATGCTGTGGCAACGTGTTGAACACCTGTAATTGGCATAGGGCCTAAAACCGGCTGAAATGGGTGCTGATCCTCTGTGCCACTGTAACCATATCCTTTAGAGGATGACAGTTGTTCACAAAGCATGTGGCAAACAGGTGTAGTGTATATGTGAAGCATGGGATGTTCATAGTACTGCCAAATCTCAAGCCAGCAATGACATTCGATCCATTGTCTGCCATGATAAAGCCCTGAAAATGATGAGTTATTTGCCACTTTGCTTATATCCCCTCCCCCTTCTCCCAGATATCAACTCCCCTGTTACTTCTGCCCTGAAATCTTGGCATGTCGGGTTTGGACACACTTCCGTTGCTCCCTTGCATTATTCCGTGACCCCTCTTGCCTGTTAGATAATGGACAGGCCACTCAGTGTGCTGGGATGGCCAAGTAGTAACTGCTCTGACCACAGGTTTACATGTTGACAGTAAGAGGTATTTTTGGACACTCGTACTGCTGTAGTGGCTGTCCCACTGTGGCTATAACATGGTTGCACAATTGGGGTACTGACTTGTGCGATAAAAAATGGCAGCTGGTAATTGCCCAGGGGTGATCTACGATTCCCAAAAGCTGCCAGAATGTAGGTTCTCCACGAAAGAGAAGAGCAAGAGGTCTGTTACCAAAGGTACGAAGTTCATTTATTGCCCTTTTTTTCCGATGATGTTTGGCAGAGAAATCGCATAAAAAATATGGGGAGGTGTGATTAAGGGTATATAAGTGGTAGTGGGGATGGGCAATAGGGAAACATTATAAGGGGAGGGGTGTTTGGGGGAAGCCCCCAATATATATTAAAACACACATTTTGATGAGTATTTCGGCCAAACATTTTCGGCAAAAAACGAATTGAAATAAAACTTGGGAGGAATGAACATAGATCTTTTACCAACATAATGGCAAGATTTCCGTTCGGCAGGCACAGATCTTTGTGTCCATGCTGAAATGCTGCCACGACGCTGGCCTGGCGCCATGGGATGCTACTGGTTTGAATGCTCTAGTACTAGGGGTCAGGCTTGGTGTCTCACTCTCAATCAAAGCAACCTAGCTAGCGTTTTCAGGGAGAAGTGGGCAGGTTGGTCATGGTATGCTGCTTGTCATTGTCCACGTGGAAGGATGTGCTTCGGGTCTTTGAAGTTCTTCCTATGTCTGTGAGTGGTGCTACATTAAATGGGTCAGCAAAGATGGGGTGCCCAATCTCATCTCTACCTACTACTTAGCACACATATTTCTCATTTGCATTGTATTCGTTCTGAAGTACTGCCACACTTTGGATTGTTGTTGTGTGCCAACAACACATAGGCTAGTTTATTCTGAATGCAGTGCCGGTGGTGGTGATAGTGTGGGTGGTGGTGTTGTTTTAGATGCTGCCTGATAATACATTGCACTTTCGGATCTGTGACAGGAAACACCTATTTTAAAGAGACAGTACACACATTGATTGCGTGCTTCTATGATTTTTGTCTGTGTTTTTAGTCACATTGTCGTCATCGCTAGTGTCACTGCTTTCCATCAGCAATGCATATCCCGGTCTGGACTGTGATGGATCGTATTATTTATCTTGGTCATCATTATCGTCATTCATGTTATCCCAAATATCTTGATTTTTGTCAGACCCCTCTAAGGTGGATTGCATTTGATGGGTCAGAGTCCCGGAACGTTCAATTACAACCTGCAGTTCAAGTGCACCATATGTTGATCTGTCCCCTCTTCAATACATGAGATCTGCATGTCGCCCCCTGCAATAATGGATGGGATTCAAAGTGCCACCTAATCTAAAAGTCTGGGTGCAAATTAACTTGTATCCAATTCCTGTGCATCTACTTATACTGCAGTCTCTTAAGAATGACTTGAAGGGGTGGTGTTGACATGTTTGATATCCTTCAATGGGCCTATTGATATCCTGGCATCTGCAGTGCACACAGAAAGGACTGCCGCTGCTGTGAAGAGAACATGAGCAGGACATCTCACCCTGCCTCTAGATTGTTTCTGTACTCCAGACATACCTTCTGAACCTGCAGAAATCACTCAATTGAAGACATGGAAGGTCACTGGTCATTATCTCATGCCTCCCATGATACATGTAACTTTCAGCTACTCCAATTGCCCCAGTACTGTCTCTCTCAGCACACAATAATGCAAGCTGCATTAAGGGGTTCTTTGCTCCTCCTTGAACCCGAGTGTGGCCCATGAGCACCTGCACAGTACACTCAGTGCGAGGGATGGACGGTCACTGGGTCGTTATCTCCTGCCGCCCAGGATATCTTCACATTTCTGGCACCCCAAGTATCATGTCACTGTCTCAGCACACAGTAGCACAGGCTGTGCTAAGGGAGTGTACCCCTTCCTGCAGGAGAGTATCACCAAGGAGCACCCAGTCAGTTCCCCGCAGTGCAAGATATGTTATCTTGTGTTGTGGTGACTCCCTGAATGTCTGCATCCAATCGTTCACCAGGGCACATTTACTATGTGTTAGTTCACTTGTAAACTCCTTATAACTTGCCTCCCTGCAGGACTGTCCCTTTACTGTGACAAGTGTCACTCTTATTTACTACAGACCGCAGACATGATTACAAATAATGAAAAGTCTTGTGTCCGTATCCCACACAGACCAGACCCCCAAGCTGAACTCACTCACAGAGATTATCTCCCCCTACACTGATGCCACTTGTTTATAAATGCTCTGACTTCCCTTTTATTACATCAGATATGTTTCCAAAGAACAAATCTGTTGAATGATTGAACAGAGGTGGGCACTAAGGAGTGGCCCTGAGAAAACCATGCACTTGTTTCTAATTCTAGCCTTTCTAAACCAAATCAAACAAAAATGAAACTCTTTTCAGAAATGAAAAATATTCCACTACACAAATAGATTACAATGGGTAAAGTGTATGTGAGGTGAAATACAAGATGGGTATGGATTAAGCAAGCCTCCAGGAATAGAAGGTTCTCTCTGCTGTGTCTGCAAATCAAATGGTCCAGGAAGGAAGTGCAGGCAGTATGACATAGCTTCCAATAAGCTTCAGTACCCCAAAATTCAGACATCATGCAATGGAGAAGTCATCTGAGCCAACTACGAATAGTTGTGAAACTCTATTGCTTTTGAATGTTTGAATTTGCCTTGAATCACCCCAATCACATACAAAGGACTCCTATGTAGTGGATTTAAACTTTTGGTTTAAACTTTGCATCATAAGCTCGACTTTGGTTCAAGTTTTTCTAACCCCTTGAAATTTGTATGGTTTGTAGTTCAAACAAATTAATTTTCCCCGGCTTAGGCAACATATGAGCCTATATCAATGAGCATGAGGTTTGACCATAGTGAACGTGTGTTTAACTGGCCTTTAAGGTTGTACCTGGGTGCGTGCAGGGATGAAGGGTAAGACAATTCACAGAGCCACTTAGGGTGCTCCCAACAGGGAGCATGAGATGGTTCCTCCATGTGGCATATGTAGCCCCATTGTTAATTGTAGTCAACATGTGTGGGCAAACATTCTTGTATTGGCCCTATGGTAATGCCCCCGGGGCCTCAAGTTAACGGTGGCCCTGGGGGCATTACCATAAGGCGGTAATGGACCGCCTGCAAGGCGGTTATTGCCATTAGTATTCCGGGGTCTGCAGGCTCGGGATACTGGTTTTCCCGAGTTTGTAGCCCCGGAAGACTAATGGTTTACGAAACCTTTTCAAGCGGCATGTTTGAAGAGGTTTCGTTGCAGTATGCGCTGGTTCTAGAAACACTAGTTTGCGCGTACTGCTTCATTAGTACAGAGCACCAGGCCGCCATTTTGGGCGAAGTTGCTCCGTACTAAGGAATGGGACAAAAATAAAAAAGGCCACCTTGGAAAAGGGAGAAGGGGCTACTTGTGGTCCCTTCTCCCTTTCCAGGGTTGCCTTGAAGGTTGCCTTGAAAAAAAGAGTGTACCCGTCACGCAAACAACGTTCGTGCATCCACAGGATTACACTGAGGTAGGGCTCGGAAATGAGACAATCATCTTTCAGTGTAATCCCGTGGATAGGACTGCCGGATACTAATATATGTGATGTAGTACATGGCCTAAAAACCTATCCGCAATCTTGGATGTTTACCTTTGCATATTGCATTGAGCAGGGTTATGCTTAACCAAGTTCTTAACATGCACAATTCCCTGTAGGCTTTGCACCCTGTGCGGAGTCTGTAATTGAATGGTGACTAAGATATGATGATATGTAATTGTCTCCCACTGTAATTGGGACAGATGAGGACCCTTATTTTATTTATGTTATTGTGCATTTGTAAGGTGCTTATACATCAAGTGAATTTAGTTTCAAAGCACCTACAGGGCAACAGGGAGGGAACATGGGAATGCAATGCAAATATAACAATTAAAGATAGAGGTGATCCTACTAGACCTTGTGAGCATTCAGAACATGCAAGTTCAGAGAGAGAAAGGAGGTGAGGGAGGAGGGGGTAGGTGCTAGGAGTACCCCAGAAGAATGTGCTTAGGGGTAAATAAGTGAGACTCCCAGGATCACCTATGTTTTTTGCATTAATTAAGTAACTTTGGGTCTCACCCTAAGTTACTAAGGGAATTCAGATGTGGACCCCTTGCTCACTATTCTTAGAAAATCACAGCTCCATCCTACTGATGAAGTCCAACTAGACTGAAAGAAATATCCTGGGTTGCTGCTGGTACTCTAGTTCAGAGGAGAATTGCCTACCATTTTCGTGCTGGACTGCCCCAGGGCAAGACCAAGACTGATATGTTTTGGATATTTTTTCTCTGTGAAAGATAGTGAGCTACAGAATCTGTGTAATTCTCTCTGAACCGGGACTAATCCCCCTTGTTTTTTGCATTATTAAAGTAAATTTGGGTCTCACCCTAGGTTACCAGTGGAATCCAGACGTGGACCCCTTGCTCACTATTCTTAGAGAGGCACAGCTCCACCTTACTGATGAGGTCCAACCAGACTGAAACACATGACTGGGGTTGCTCTTGCTACTCTTGTTTAGAGGAGAATTGCCTAGCATTTCAGTGCTGGACTGCCCCAGGACAGGACAAAGACTGATATGTTTTGGAAGTTTCTCCTCTGTGAAAGATAGTGAGCTTAGGAATCTGTGTAAGGCTTTCCTAACCAGGACTAATGTCTGGCAGAGGGACTCCCAGGAACCCCCTTGTTTTTTGCATAATTTAAGTAAATTTGGGTCTCACCCTAAGTTACTAGGGGAATCCAGACATGGACCCCTTGCTCACTATTCTTAGAGAGGCACAGCTCCAGCTTACTGATGAGGTCCACCCAGACAGAAACACGTGTCTGCAATTGCTCTTGCTACTCTTGTTTAGAGTAGAATTGCCTAGCATTTCAGTGCTGGACTGCCCCAGGACAGGACAAAGACTGATACGTTTTGGATGTTTCCCCTCTGGGAAAGATAGTGAGCTAAAGAATCTGGGTAAGGCTCTCGCAACCAGGTCTAATGTCTGGCAGAGGTACTCCCAGCCCCCTCAATTTTTTTGCATTGCATAAGTTAAGTAACTTTGGGTCTCACCCTAAGCTACTAGGGGAATCAAGGTGTGGACCCCTTGCTCACTATTCTTAGAGAGGCACAGCTACACCCTACTGATGAGGTCCAACTAGACCAAAATACGTGTCTGCGATTGGTTTTGGTACTCTTGTTCATAGGAGAATTGCCTAGCATTTCAGTGCTGGACTACCCCACGGCAGGGCAAAGACTGATATGTTTTGAATATTTCTCCTCTGTGAAAGATAGTGAGCTTAAGAATCTGTGTAAGGCTCTCGTAACCAGGACTAATGTCTGACAGAGGGACTCACAGGAACCCCCTTGTTTTTTGCATAATTTAAGTAACTTTGGGTCTCACCCTAGATTACTAGGAGAATCCAGATGTGAACCTCTTGCTCAATATCCTCAGAGGCACAGCTCCACCCTACTGATGAGGTCCAACCAGACCCAAACACGTGTCTGGTGTTGCTGTTGGTACTCTTGTTCAGATAGAATTGCCTAGCATTTCTTTGCTGGACTGCCCCAAGGCAGGACAAAGACTAATATGTTTTGGATAGTTCTCCTCTATGAAAGATAGTGAGCTAAAGAATCTGGGTAAGGATCTTGTAACCATAACTAATTTCTGGCAGAGGGACTACCAAGACCCCCTTGTTTTTTGGGTAATTGTGTTACTGCATTTTATTACTGCATACCACCGAACTCAAAATGAGGGCTAATTATTTTTCACTTTTTTCTGTTTTGTATGAATAAATACTGAAAAGGAAACAGTGATTTCTGTATGTTTTATGTGTAAGAATTAGTAAAAAAACAGAAACAGGAAGGCCTATTTTTAAATGAGCCTCAGTCATGAATCTTAATCTATTTATAGACCTTTGAGTCACATCTATTTGTTTTGGAATTACAATTCTTTTGAACATCAAATGATCTTATATCTTTGAGGAAGATTTTAAGTACATCTATGTACTGTGATAGGCCAGAAGAAGGAGTCGGAGAAATAGGTGCCATTTCTACAGGTTTGTTTATTCAAATAATAAATAAAATGCCTATCTATCCCCAGTAAAAACTAACTTAGATGCTCGCTGTCAGTGAGGTTGTCCAAATCAACAGTCCACCCTCAATCCAAAACTATCCTACTCTGTCCCTACCACTTGTCATGAAAACCCAAAGAAAAGAGAATGACTCCCTTATCCTGAACAGGCTTCTATTGCCTCAGCAGTGCTGTCTTAGGATGGCTCCTGAGAATGTTCATTATGAATTATTTTTGTTCTTCAAGGGGGCTTCTACCCATCCTGGGGTTCAACTTGCTCTCTACAGAAACATTTCCTTGATTCCACAAAGAAAGGTCTGATGTGATACTTCTCACATCACAGGGAGAAAGTCCCCTCTTGGGGACAAGGACTCCCGTTCCACCAGTGAGCTCCCTTGAACCCTTCATGAGGAGTTGACAAGAATATTTGAAGACCCCTCAATCATTCATAACCAGTCTCTATCTGTTATTGCAAAACCTCGGAGAATCCATCTCCTCGGGTCAAATGTACTGCGAAGAAGAAGAATGGAAGAACCATGCAGAGTATGCAATGGTTGGTAGCCAACCACACTGGGACGAAGAAGATAGATTAAGAAGCCATGAGTTGTCAAGCGAAATAACCAAATGACTGTGCATCTGTGCTGGGGAGTACCCAGTGTGGTCTAATAAAAACAGAAGAAGGACCAATGAAAAGTGTCACTGGAGCCCGGCAAGTTTGAACCAGGACTGTGTAAGAAGCCAGGACACGGCCCCAGTGAAGAGGATGCTGAAGAGCCAAAGAAGAAGACCCATGGAAGGCTGAGGGCCGAGCTGTTAACCTGGGAAGAACCTGGAGGCAGTGGTGTGACCGAGAGAGGGTGGACCGAGACCACAGCAGGAAGATCTCCGCCGAGCCACGTGAGGAAGAAGGCAGTGTAAATATGCAAATTTAACATCCTAAACATGTGCACAAGTATAAGTTGAGAACAGTATTTTAGCAGGTAGTAGACCCCAGGTAGTGTTGTGGCTGTCATGTGCATTTTGTGGTGTGATATTGTATTTAGGGTAGATGTAGTTTTGACGCATTATCAGAGTTTTCAGGCTGACTGTTGCCAGGGCTGACATTAAGGGGTCGCCAGAGGTCGTAAATGTGACCTCTGAGGTCTCCGTGGCGACCTCTGAGGACTCACTGACGACCTCTGTGGTCTACATTGCGACCTCTGTGGTCTACATTGCGACCTCTGTAAAAAGAAAAAAGTAAAAAAAACTTTTTTTTTTTTTAATGCACGCTTCTGGGCTGTGGTCACCACCATGTGGCTCTTTAGTTCTGGAGTGGCTGGCTTTCTTTTTTAGACCCCTTAAAAAAAAGAAGAAAAATAAGAACAGTCTAACACTTTCAGCACTGACCCTAAATAAGAAAGAATAAGAATACCAAATAATATGTCTTTCTGGAATTCTATACAATAATTGCTAGACTCCTTAAAGGTTTATTTCATGCACACTTCAGGGGGTGAGTCACTGATTTAGTCTGATCTTAAACGCCTCAACTTAGCCTTTCATCCTTCTGAGGTCGATAAATGAGTACCAACACAGGTTGGGTGACATTGGGTGTATATTTTTTCTATATAAAGCACTTAAGCGTAAGTGCTATATAATAACACATCAGTATCATTTGGTCTTGGACGTTTGCTTGCGTTCACAGTAATTTGGTAATATGGGCCTATTCGCACTGATCTTAACGATACATTTGGCGATCCATTCTTGTATGAAATGTACATCACATTATAGTGATATCGTAACCATATTTTTTATAGTGTACAATACTATGTGATGCCACTTCCTGTTTTGTCAACGAGTGAAAGGTCGTATTCCATCTCTTCCGCGATATCACTTGGGGGTGGGGTCAAATGACATCACTTCCTGTTAGGTCATCAAGGGTCGTGTGATGTCACTTCCGCTACCCCTGGCATTTTGGTGAAATGACGTCCCTGACTGTTGCATAGTAAAACATAAGGGTAGCAAAGTATTTCTTTTCATTCTTTTAACCACACCTATATATTAGAAAAGGTTATGTAGCTTGGATTTATTTTAGATGTGTAGATTGAAATTTATTAAGTATAGGTGTTGGTTGTTGTAATGAGCAAGAGTTCTGCCATGTTAGAATAGGCCATAGTTAAAGGCTGAAGATTTTGCCAATTTAGTGTACTGGGCCACATTTTTGAGCTATGGCCATTTACTTGAATTTTATTACTGCTGTCTGGCAGAAAGCTCCAAGCAGCCAAGGCCAGGATGTAAAGGGATGTAGGACAGTTTTTCAGTAATTGTTGTGAGGGACGAAGTTCTCAAGGGCCCGGAATGAGACTTCAGACATCAGGTGCCTTCCCAGACGATAGACAAATGAATACATAATAGTTGTCAAGGACACAGTGAGAAAAGCGAGAAGGTGCAGGGAGCAGCATTGTAAAAATGCAGAACTAGGATGTGAGGACAGCACCGCCACTGAAAGTTAAGACACTTGGTCCAGTCTTAAAGTGCCTTGGTGAAACACAAAAATAGGAGAAATTAATTTCCAGGAGCAGGGCCTCAGTCACATTTTTTCATGCAGCTATTCATTGTGAGAAGATAACTAGAATGTTGCAACATGTATCGAGATGGGATTTGCAGAGTGAGCAGGAAGCCAAGAGGTCTAATTATTGGGAAAGGATTGTGGTGTTCCAGGGATTGCAAGAAGGTTTTGACCTCACTGATTTCCACTCATTACATGATTGGTTTGTCTCAATGGGATGCTACAGTCCGGGCTGCCTCAGGTGTCATTGTCCAATTAGGATAGAGATGTTTTATTAATTACAACACGAAGGGTGCCAGTCGATTAAAATGATGCATTTTGTGCTGCCAATGAAATTATGTTATGTTTGAGGGGTGGTATTTTGATGGTCACGAGAAACTAAACTGCCAATTATATTGCTTAATGTATAGCGTTCTTTAGGTGCTTAATGACGAGTACCCAATGCATATGTTAAAATTAGTGTTACATTTGTAGAACATGTTCATTTTGTGGTTTTTCAGTTATAAATATTGCAGCCCAATGTGGGCATGTTGAGATGGTCATCAATTCAGTTCCACTCAGCTGTCTGATTCTCCCAGCAGTATTTTGCAAATAGAAAGCAGTTTTTTCTTGCAATTTGTGCACTCTATTTTGGATTACTTTTGCATTTCATTTGGATTACTTTGGGTACTTTACCTTTACATCTGGAGGGCCAGCGAGATCTTCAGTACCCCGGAAGCGATGTGGGCTCTTGCATGAAAGCATAGTGTTGTTGATGGTTTTTGTTCTTGGTTTCATTTGTTTTTAAATTGACTGGTAGATTAAGTTGAAGGGGAACCCTTCCATTTTGGGAAAGGATGACCTCCTAAGCAGAGTAGAGTTGTAAATTGATGTGGGAGCTCCTCTTGTAAGAGGAAAGATAGCGCTGTCTAGAGATTAGTGAATTCCCTAGCCTCAAGGGAAGGAGGATGAGGAAGGATTTAATTCATTGTTGTATATAGATATAGTGAAGTTAGAGGTTTTTTGTTGTAAGGTGTGGATGATTTGGTTGGAATGAGAACGGAGTGAGTAAGAAGAGTTGAAGTTGATGTGTGAGTGTAGGCACATTTAAGAGAAAACGAGTTCACAATTGGATTTTATGCAAATTGGTTTTTAGTTGGGATTAATTATTGTTGGGTCAAATTGGATTTTTTGCAAATTGGTTTATTGATGGGACGTAGAGTTTTGGGAGTATACAACAATCCTAGAACAGTGTCATTAGATATTCAGTAGGGCGGGTTGAGGGTTTTTGACATTATGGACACTCAGATAGAGCACATGTACAAGGCACTCCGACAGCTTTGGGATAACATATTAAAGTACCACCAGAGTGGATACAGGGTACCGCAGGAGGAATGTTTAAACAATGGCCCACAGAGGGCATGCAATCATAAGATGTTTTAGAACACATGTATGCATACTTATTGTTCACACACAGAGGGAAAAGGCTTAAGAATAGACAAAGCATATTGGAGTTGTGGTAAATGTTTGAAGAAAAGAGGAACGCCCCTAATGATGAGACAGACAAAACTAATAAAGAAATTACAGTGGCTTCTGCCCGCCCCCTCATGGGTCCTTCCCTCCACAGCCCACACCTCTAGAGCACGCTGCAGGTTATACCAGTTCCGGTTATGTAGCTATAGTTGAGGATAAAAAAAGGTCTGACAAAGAAACCAAAAGGAGCTAGTAAACCCAAATCAGCAGGGGCTAGTAGAACCACATCAACAGACACTATTGGTAGCACATTACTTTCAGAGAAAGGGAAACACAATTGAAGGTAGATAGAAGATGCACTGAAAGAAGCAGAGTAGAAGCTTGCAAGAGCAGCATGGGAGCAGAAGGAGGTATGGTGTGCAGTGGTAGCAACAGATAAGTGGACAACAGACAGATTATGTTGAAACTTGACAGTAAACCTGCTACAGATCTCCCATCCCTAGAACAAGTAGATAGTGACTCAGCATTTGGTGACAGACAAGCAAAAAACAATGATGGCCCATGGATAATGGAAGAGACAAGGTACAGGGTCTCATGGGAGGACAAAGATAGGATGCCATGATCTGAATGACTTATGAGACAGTTCACCTGAATAGCTGTAGCAAATATCATGAAGGGAGGGGAGACATCACTGCCTCAGATGCAGAGGACACAGTTGCCCCTATTACAGAAAGTTTGAGGTGGGTCTCGGTACATACCTTGACCAAATATGGATAAGGAAAACTTAATGAGCAGCTTGCCATCCCTCATTGTAGATGCAGGCAAGTGGAGTTATGCCCTTGAGAAACAGATGGCAGAGATTGCTCTGGCTGTAGGAGATATGAAGAGCTTGTTCGCCTCTTTATGGGGTGAACAAGAGGACATACCTTGGAGACAGGCAGGATATGACAGGGTGACGCGGGGCAGCAATTCCCATGATGGTGCGCTATTCAATAACTGTCAAGCACACATATGGAAAGTAATAAGGGAAATGTAACCAGACACATCAGACATGATGCCTATTCTAGCTCATACTATGAAACCAGATGAGTACCTTGCACAGCACATTAAACAAATACAGGAAATGAGGCAGTTAGAGATGCAGCAATCATGGCACAGGACCATCCCCATTTATTTTATCACATATTG
Source organism: Ambystoma mexicanum (assembly GCF_040938575.1). NCBI lineage: Eukaryota > Metazoa > Chordata > Amphibia > Caudata > Ambystomatidae > Ambystoma > Ambystoma mexicanum. Next base: position 393,300,245 of record NC_090930.1, on the reverse strand, counting down.
TCGAGGGGTCACCCCACAGACATACAGACAGAATTGGGGAAGGTGGTGGGCTTTGAGATGAAAGGATGGCCACACATGGTACATCATTGCAGAGCAAAACAGGTTAAAGTGAGAAGTAAATCAGACCTAGCTCAGAAGGCTGACACAAAGTTGGGAGAGAAAACATTTACTGCATTCAGTATGGAAGGAGCAGTAATTACAAAGACCACAGAAGGCCAACACATGTACAATCTTTTGCAGGTAGGGCTTGGAGGGACAGGTATTCTCCACAAGAGGGGTATTTCCCACAAGGAAGAAGGGGAAACATCCAGAGAGGTAGGATGACTGGATTTGTATATGGAGGAGTAAGACCCAGGTTCGAAGGACAGTGTTGAGCTTGTGGGAAAATTAGACATGTTGCATGACAGTGCAGGAGCAGAAATAAAGTACAGTAAGGCCCTGGTGGTATCCCAGCATTTCTGACTCTCATCTATCCACCACAGATGCAACCTCCACATATGCAACCCCCAACATTTACCCCAAATGCACAAAGCACCAACATCAGCTGCCCCCAGTTGCCTAAACTATACAGAGTACTGTCCAGCAGCAGTTGCCCCAATACCCACAACCAAATCCCCTTCAAGCACAGGTGCAAGCACCGGCTCAGAAATGGGACATAAATGTGTTACCCCAGGGTACAGTACCACACTACACAGGAGTGACAGTGTTGAGAGGTAGCCCTTTTACATTCCCAGACACAGACATGACTTCCCAATAGGATAGCGCACACGTGCCTCTGATGTGCCCAGTCCTTTTGGTAACTGCAGACCCGGATGAGGAACCACAGGTGTTTGTGAAAATAAGTTACAGGACATTTGCGTTTTTGAATGATACAGGAGCTACAAGGTTTCCTTTGTCGGACAAAATAATGGACACGCAGGAATTTTCTGAGGCTGCTTTAATGGTCCTTTCACTGAAGATGTACTTCTTAATATAGGCATGCACAAAGTTGTAGCACCCTTGTTGTATTCAAAAGAAACATCAGTTAACATATTGGGCAGATATATTATTAAAAAACTAAATATGACATTTTCAATGACCAAAAAAGACATAGGGCCTCATTACAAGTCACCCGGTATGGAAATAACGGTGGCGGTAAACGCGCCGCCACCGTTGTTTCCATACAGGGTGATCTCGAGTCCTGCAGGCGGAGGTGTCATTCCTGCCAGGTCTGACCTGGCGGGTTTAACACCGCCCGCCTACAGGCGGACGTGGAAACACCAGCACCATCACGAGATGGTGCCGGTGTTTCAATGGTCCCCATTCCCATTGAGTCCCGTGGGACTCAATGGGAATGGGGATTTACCGAATTCCGCCTCCGGAATTCCTGGGTCACCGGGGCTGTAATGCCCCGGTAATTCCGGGAATCACGGAGGCGGAATGGTAATACGAGTCCGGCGGTAACCGAGCCGGAAAATACGGCAGGTTACGGCCGGACTCGTAATGAGGCCCATAGTTTTTTCCACCCCAAGCTACCTGCAGGCTATTGCACTTATACAAGCATTCTACGCTCACAGAGCTCTCTCAGGTGCACTACTTTACCCTGAGCTATTCCTTATTGGGTGCAAGTGTTGATAGGATGGGTGCCCAGAATTGAAGAACACACATTTTCGATTATCCACAGCATTTTTGTTCACACCAGCAGTTCACAAGGAGGTAGCACTAGGCACCACTATTATAATACACTTAGAAGAAGCAATCACAAGGAAAGATCAAGGTAATTCTGTATGGTGCAGATGAGGATGGCATTGAATGGAGCACTGTCTTATTCATTGACCCAGCACAGACTTGACAGACTGGACTGACAATAAGCTTTTTACAGATGATGATGACATAGGGGAGATGCTGTTTCAGATATGCATACCATAGAAGCTGGTTGTAGAACACAGAGTGGTTCCCCAGAAGGTACTTTTTACAAAACACTATCAGGACACTTACAAGAGGATTTGGACAGGGTGCTTAAAGAAATATGGCCCAGCGGCCTGCATGATGTCGGTTTTTTAAAAGGAATAGGGGCCGTCTGCATAAAGCTAAAACCAGTGGAAATATTGATTTGGGTCAAACAGTACACCATGTCATGGGAAGCAGCTGTGGGAATGTATGGCACCATTGCAGCTTTATGGCGAAAGGGCATCATGAATTGGGGTTGTTTTACCGCTGCAGAAATAACTGCAACGGAGGTGACCGAATGAGAAATGTACGTAATGCAAAATTGCTCATACATTTCCCATTCAGTCATTCAAGGTAAAACAACACCAAATGTAAAGAAACCCTAACCCCCCTCCCATGCCCTACCCCTGCCCACTGTATAGTATAGTGAGCGGGGTGTTGCGGGGGATACCCTGCAGCCTTTTTTTTTTCTTCTATTGAGCAGTTCATCTGCAGGGGTGACCCCGCAACCCCCACTCGCTATACTATACAGTATAGCGAGTGGGGTGTTGAGAGGTACACCCCCGCAGCCCACGCAGCCTTTGTGTTTCTTTTTTTACCTACCCCACCAAAAGACCTAATATAGATACCACAAAAAGTTTGAGCTTTTGGTAGTTTGAACTTTTTGTGGTATGTATATCAGGTCTTTTGGTGGGGTAGGTAAATTGGATTCGGTCAGTTTGGCATCATATTACCATTAGAATCCCCATGTAACACCGCTATATACAGAGTGAAAAATCGAAAGGGGGGGTTTTGGAGTATTGTGGAGGCCCTCTACCCTTTAAACAAATCATAGAAACAGAATTCCCAGTGGTGCCAAATCCAGCCACCATTGTGTGTAATATACCCACAGGAGCAACTTACTTTACAGAAGTTGACTTAAAGAACGCACTCTTCTCTATTCCATTAAGTCCAGAGTCACAGCGCCTTACCATATTTACTGACCATGGGCAGAGGTTTCAACACACTTGTTTACCACAAGGGTATTGTGAATCCCCAAGCATTTTGAAGAGAGTGTTACAAATGGATCCAGTAACTTGCAAAAACAGATCACACTGATACAGTGTGTAGATGACCTGGTGTGTAACACTATGACTTGCAGTGTAGAAATGTTTCAGTGACACTCTTGACACTATTGGCAGAAAAGAGGTGCAATGTTTACAAAGAGAAGCTGCAATATTGCCTGAAAGAGATAGTTTATTTAGGGCAGATAATATTGTTAGCAGGGGGAAGGGTAATCCCAGAAAAGAGCAGCAAACAGTGCAAGGCACACCACAGTCAAATGTTCTGAAGCACATGCAACAGTTCTTGGGCCTGTGCAATTAATGCCGTTGCTGGATTTTCTATTATTCTCCTTAGACCAAACCCCCCTACAAGAGTTGAAAGAAGCACAGAAGGTGAAGGGCCCCATAATGTGAACACCCGAAATGATTGAATCATTCAAGGAATTAAAGAATGCACTCAGTAATGCACCTGATTTAGCTACCCCACATTATAATAAACCGTTTTTTTCTTTTTCACATTCTAATGGTCAGGTGATGTCAGCTGTCCTCAACCAGAAACTTCACAGGAACACAAGCATTTGGCTTATTACAATGGTCTTTTAGACTCATTGATGCAGGGACATTTTCCAAGGGAACAGGCACATGGAGCAGCATTTGCCATACACAAATAATTCACCATCACTATGAGCTGCCCAGTGACACTTTATGTGGAGCATGCAGTGTTTGCTATACTAGAAAAGTTTAAATCTATCCTTACCACCCAACGAGTTTCTAGGTTTGAACTAATTGTATCAAGTCACTCAATTAAGATAGTGAGGTTTGTGTGTTGCAGGCATTCACTCATTCCCCAGGCGATATCCCTTATTGTGTGGTAGTCTTGTCATCTGCCTTTAACTGACTCTTGTGTCTGCACAAGAGTTTAAAGTATTTCAAAGTTAATAATAATATATGATGATGTTTTGAATTAATCTAATATCATACATTTTCTTGGTCAATTGCACAATTTAAAGAAAATATATATGTGGATTATTGACAGTGTGTCTTAATAATTACAGACAATTCTTTTCTCCACCATTTTGATTCAGATAGGAAGTGTACTGCATTAATGAATTCAAATCTCTGTTCCGGATGATTAAACTGCCATCAATGAAACGTCTCCAATAAATTATTTTTCTGTTTCTGCAAATGATTTATGTGTCCAAGCATATTCCAGTTCAAAGTATCCCATGACTTTGCACCCATCGCTGTGGCCTGTTCTTGTCAAAAAATGTGCTTATATTTTTGCTTTTAGAAACACAGCCATTAACAACAGCCAGCACACATAGAAAGATAATACAAATAGTAAGCCACCAGAAAACTCAGGCTAAGCAAATTGAATCATTTCTATAATCTATCAGTTTAGAAACATAGTAAGAGGAGACTCAAACATTTAAATGCAATGTCCGAAATATCCTAGTCACTATCAATATTTACTTCACTTGAAACTGTTTATGTTCACAGATACAAAAAATAAGACTACTCCTTCTGATGAACCATGAGAAGATGGTGAAACATATGTAGAGGATGTGCTTTATAGAACATGCTTTATAAATAATTCAAGGATAAAAGGATAAGCACCTGAGGACAAGCTTCAAAGAATAATTTAAGGATAAAAGTATAATCAACCAAAAAAACCTAAGGATAAGCATTCACAAAATACTTGTGGTCAAAAATAGAGACTAAAAACAAAGACAGAGGGCCACAAACAGAGGCTCCAATGGTAGAACAAATAATTGTCTGTTATTATTAAGACATACTTTCAAGAATCCACATATATTTTTTCTTTAAATTGTGAAATTGACCAACAGCATATATGATGTTAGATTAATTCAGCATTTATAAATACATTTTTCTTTTTTAACTTTGAGAATTTGTTTTCATGGATTTTTTTGGAATCGACATTGGTAAATAAAAAACAGTCATTCAGGCGCTTTGCCAAAAATTAACTATATTAAATTTGAAATAAGATAGTGAGGTGTCACGCTGTTAATCCAAAATATTTCTTGTATACCCAGTGCAGCCAGGTGACTATATACACCAGTGTAGTACATATTTGGAGATATTAGATGACCTAGCCCATGTTAAGGAAGACCTCTTAGAAGAAGGAGAGATACTTTTTGTTCAGAATATGGGCTAAAGACACATGGGTGTAGTAGCATTACAATATGAAGATGGTTAGTTTGAGGTCATATCAAAAATGAGACTTCCACTACATTATTTGGCACAAACAGCAGAACTTGTGCCATTAATAACAGCAATAAAAATGTCAGAAAGGAAGTTGTGTCATGATTTATTCAGATTTGGCATATGCCACATCAATAGAGCACCCCTGGATGTCCAGATTGAAGAGGAGAGGGTTTAAAAATCAGATGGCTAGTGAAACATGCTGATTTACATTCCATATACACAAGGTGCAAGGGCAATGATGTAGCTGGTCAGCAGCAAAGGAGGCAGCATATTTACCATACATTACAGAAAACGTTCCCACGTTTACAAATGTTCCATGACAGCAAGTATACATTTCTGACCCCTATAGTGCCCTGCTCTTGACTCAGATAATAGGGTCACAGGTACATGCCTCTCAGAAAGAGCAGGTACGATGGACAAAGAGAGGCAGTCCTTTATTCCCCACAGATTTAATATGGAGACAAAACATTTCAGGGAAGCCTGTTATGCCCCAGGAGTCACTTAAAACTGTGCTTGAACAATTGCATTAGCCAGCACACACATCTAAAGAGTACACTGCAGCTTACTTGCAAGAGGAGTGGTTTATTCCACATTTGCAAGAGCACGTAATTGAGTTTATTAACAATTGTGTAGCATGTCAACGTTATATTGCTAGGCACACATTGAAAATGATAAAGTCATCATTACCTCACCCCTCAGGGCCTTTTCTTTTACATCTTCACACAGATTTTGTAGATAAGCTTAATAGATGCAATCATTTCCTCTAATTGATCGTTGTTGTGTGCCCATTATCACGTTGGCTTTAAGTTGGTCCCTGTGCCAAACATGATGCCACATCCGCAGCTCATTTCCTCATACACAAGGACTTCCCATGGTGGGGAATTTGCAAGGTATTGAGGTCCGATAATGAGTCACATGTTTTGAACGGCCTCTTCAAAGAAATAACTTCCTGATTGGCATAAAACATAAATTGTGTGTAGTTTACCACCCCGAGCCAACAGAGTGATGGAGCTTCTAAATGGCTTATTAAAATAACACTTTGCAAAGATGTGCAAAACCCTTCACAAGAGATGACTGCATTGCTTGTCTTTAGCTTTATTCGCTTTGCGGAACCAACCTGGTTCTGATCATCACTTAACCCTGCATTAGATTGTCACTAGCTGGAGGCTGCAAGCACTGCATACTCCTGTCCACACAGCTTCTAATGTTCACAGCTCAGCAGAGATTTTGTAAAATGAGTTTCAGGGATATCTTATTGAGATTACCAATTGTCTCAAGCTCATATCTAAACAGGTAGGGCCCTGTCAAGATTAGCTAGCCACACCAACAGCAGACACACCAACAGCACAAGACAAAGCATCAATCCTACAGCAACCATAACTTTACCCAGGCAATAAGATTTTCGTCAATAACTTTACATGAAAGTCTTTTCCCAATTGAAGTGACTTACAACACACCAACTGCTGTGGATGTTGCTGGTCGCAGGGCAGGGCTTCATTTGTCGGATGTCTGGAAAGACAAAGGACATCAGGAGAAGAAAAGGGGGGAGTGACAAGGGGAGTATCTGCTAGCTAACTGTGACTTCTTTCGCCTCTGTTTACCTTTTCGGATGGTCATACTCTCTTTTTTCAGCACCACAGCAGAGAAGACCCGCAGGAGTAATGAAATATATGTTATGTGTGATTGTTGTTGTCTTTATTTTCTCTCTTCCTTTATTTTGTTTAAACAAGAATGGGTTTTGGCTAAACATAGCAATAATGAAATAGATGTATCAAAGAATATAATGTGTCCGTGACCAAAAGCAAGAGATGTTTTGAATATAGAAATGGTCTTAAGAAGCACTAGGGATGAGCATCACACTGACACTGATAAAATGTGGTATAACCACATGAGAACAGTGGGAAGAGAGAAGGCAAATTATATGTGCTATGTTGTGTCATTAATTCCACATGCCACATGCACACCAAAACTCTTTATCCCACAGGAAGTACCAGCACAGGCCACATACTGTTTGGTTCACCTGGCTTTATTCAGGGTTAGGGGGTTGTTCCAAGAACACAGTGTCCAGGAGAAGGTGGGCAATGTTGTTTAAGAAGATAATTACATCAAGCTAAAGAGGATGGCAGAGAAGGAGGAAATTAACAATGCATTATCAAACAATGGACCAAGGCAAGGGGAGCTATCATTTACAACACAACACACGCGTTCTTGCAAAAATGAAACAGGACATGCTTTTTCTTGGTATAGGACAATGCCACAATTACATATAGAGGGTGCTGTTTTTTATGAGGCCGAGTGGGTGGAAGGGCTCATGGGATATAGGGCAGAAGAATTGGTGGGATTTTCAGAAGAAGTCGCTACGCATATCAACAATACTTGCTTTAGTTTTTGAGAAAGTAATGTACATACACTAACATGGATGAATGAAAAGTAGAAGAAACCTGTTACTATAAAGGCAATCTTCTTGTGTTTCAGGTCAAAGGGTAGACTTTAGATGGGAGTAAACAAAAGGTGCATAAGAGGAGCCTACGAGGAGGAACAGCAGCACAAATGTACCATTACTGGTGCATGTGGCACCCTGGCATATACCCAACTCCCACCATGTTGGGCCAGAGTTTGTTCCTTTGTTACCTTGCACTTACCAGCACTGGTGGTACCACATTCTGATCTTGTGTTATTTGCTCTTATTCGAGATTTGTACCACAAGTGGACTAGGCAGTCCCTGAACTTGCAAAGATGTTGTCACAATAATAATTATTTTTTCCCAGGAATCCTCTGATAGATTAGCAGAAATACTTATGGAACATCGCCTCTTCAGCAGAACAGCAACCTTTTTTACATCACTTCTTGAACCAGGTATCCAGGCAGCGGCCAATACCAAATGGATTCAAATTACATGAAGTGAGATTTTGCAGTGCAGGGTTTAAATGCTATCAGGGAAGTACGCTGGGAAGTCAGATTGACCACCCTGCAGAATAGGTATCTCCTCGACCTGATAACAGCTATGGAAGGAGGAGTGTGTGCAAAGATCAGAGGTTCCTGTTGCATGCACTTGCCCTGAAATGATGCTGAAAATGGAAGCTTGACTAAAGCTATCAATGCATGGCACACACTCCACACTACTATTGAGAAAGAAAGCAGCAGGGTGGTTGAAGAGGACTAGTACACTACAATTTTTCTTAGGTGCCCACCTGGTTGAACAAGATTGTAAAAACACCAGTTTCTATCCTCCTAGTGGTGCTCATTGCTCTTTGTGTCTGCCTAATGGTTTGGGGTTGTTGTAGAGGGGATGGGGCTATGGGAACATCCATGATGTCGCTTTCACTGAAGAATTCCAATGTTAATACACAGACTGATAAGTGGAATGGGAAGATTGAACATTGTATGGTTAGGATAGAAAATACAATTTGTTCTCCAGGAATGCTCTTTAGTCCTCCTCCAGATCTTGAACATTTTAATGAGCATTGGATAGAATGTAATGGCGATGGTTATTGCTTTTTTATGACCTGCATAACTGAGGAGTAAGCAGCATGGAGAGGAAGCTTACAAGGCGTCTGTAAGGCATGGGTCCCAAAAGATTATTGGGATAGAAACATTAGCCAATGGGTGTAGTGCAATTAACCAATTAACCAATGTAGTGCAATTAACCAATGGGGGCAAGCAATTTCAATGTCCTAAATATGTGTGCAAGTACACAATGAGAAAACCATTTTAGCAGGGTATTAGAATTGGGCAGTAATGTGGCTGTCACATGTTTTTAGTGGTGTGATATTGTATTTAGGGTAGACATAGTTTTGACACATTTCTGGGGATTTGTCAGGCTGTCTGCTGCATATTAAAACACACGTGTATCAAAATATCTTTTTGCATTCTTTTCACCACACCTACATTATTAGATAAGGTTATGTAGCTTGGATTTATTTTTGATGTGTAGATTGAGCTTTATTAAGCATAGTTGTTAGTTGTTGTAAAGAGCAAGAGGTCTGCCATGTTAGAAAAGACCATTGTCCAAGGCTGCAGATTTCACCATTTTAGTGTTCTAGGCCAGATTTTTGAGCAATGGTGAGTTTATTAAATTTGTGTTCTGCTGTCGGGCAGACAGTCCAAGCAGTAAAGGTCAGCATTAAAGGCGATGCAGAACAGTTTTCAGCTAATTCTTGTGAGGGAGGAAGTTCTAAGGGGCCTGAAATGAGACTCAAGATAGGTGCCTTCCCAGATGATAGATGAATGAATACATAATGGTTGTGAATGACATAGTGAGATATGTGAGAAGGCTCAGGCAAAAGCATTGCCAAAACGCAGATCTAGGATGTGAGCACAGTGCCCCCACTGAAAGGTAGGGAACTTGGTCCAGTGGTAAAGTGTCTTGGTAAAATGAATAAATAGGAGAAATTAATTTCCATGAGCAGGACATCATTCACAGGTTGTCATGCAGCTATTAATTGTGAGAAGATTACTCAGAGATTGCTTCCAGAGTTTGAAACATGTATCAAGATGGTGGTTACAGAGTGAGCAGGTGCAAGGGGCGGGGAGCCAAGTAGACCAATTATGTGGAAGAGATTGTGCTGTTCCATGGGTTGCAACAAAGTTTTGTCCTCGCTGATTTCCACTCACTATATGATTGGTTTGTCTTGATGAAATGCTACAGCCTGAGCTGCCTTAGGTGTCATTGTCCAATTAGGGTAGACTTTTTTTTATCAATTATAACATGAAGGGTGCTAGCCAATTAAAATTATTCATTTTGTGCTGACAATGAAATTATGTCCTTTTTGAGGGGTGGTATTTTGATGGTCACGAGAAACAAAGCTGCCAATTATATTGCTTAATGTAGAGCGTTGTTTAGGGGCTTAATGACGAGTAGCCAATGGAAATGTTAGAATTAAAATTATTGTTGCATTTGTAGAACATGTTCATTTTGTGTTTTTTAGCTATAAATATTGAAGCTGATGTGGGCGTGTTGAGAGGATCCTCAGTTCAGTACCACAGAGCCGGCTGATTTTCCCAGCACTATTTTCAAATTAAACACCGTCATTGTATGCAATGTGTGCACTCTATTTTTGGTTACTTTTGTATTTCCTTTGATTTCTTTGGGGTACTTTATCTTTACAGTAGAAGCAATCAACCAAAGCGGTTGCACCAGAAGCTGGAACTTGACCCGACAAGACCACCAGAGATGCCTACCTGATAAAAAAGAGGTAGCGGGAATGGAGAAAGACCCAGGTGGGCGACAGGATGGAAAGAGAGTGAAGATTACCAAAGGACTAATCCTACTGCTCCCACTATGGGTTTGCCTCCCTCTTCTTCACCCATTGGAAAGCTACTAAGGAAACAGACATTCCCTCCGTCCTTTCCCTTCCTGTGTTCCATGGTGAAGCAGTAGGCTTGAAGATCAAGGAGCCATCACATTATGCTGGGGTTGGTGTCCTTTTTAAGACTTAGTTAGGTGAGAGGAGAATAGTCAATTACTAACCTGCATCCCATCATATAATACTTTAGATACGTAACTGCCCACTCGATAGCAAGGGCCTCTAACTCAATAGTGGAATCGTTTTGTTATTAAAGGATGAGTTTCCTGCTAATGTACAGGACAGGATGTTCTACTGCCTCATAATCCTGTGAGAGACCTGCCCCAATGACAACTTTGGATGCATCTGTTTGCAGGATGAATTCCCTGTTACAATTTGGGACTTTCAGGAATGGCTTGCTACATAGAATATGTTTCAATGTATCAAAGCTATCTTGATCCTGCTCACCCCGCTTCAGTTTCTGTGGCTCTGCATTTTTAAGTTTGTCTGTGAGACAAGAATTAATGCTGGAATAACTAGGGATAACCCTGCGGTAATACCCAGTAACTCAGAATTCCCTTTTTGTTTATGGGGCTGGAGTCAATTTTACAGGTTTGACCTTCTCACTCTCTCTCTCTAAACACAAGACTGAATACATATTAACAACTTGACTTACAATACATAAACCTTTAGAACACATTTAGTATGTATCAAAATACGGAAGATTAAAAGTCCAATAATTATTTATGAGGATCCATTCATTGTCTGTAACTATAGTTTCTACAGCAGCTAACCAAACCAGAGCTAGATATACATGGATATACAGTTCATTTACTCAGGCCATGTCTTGGTACTAATAAACAGATATTTCGTAGAAATCTTACTACCGCGAGCTGCAATATGGGATCGCTCCCATATAACATATCAAACCATAGTCTTTCAAGATCCACATTATCCCCATTCACAAATTTTATAAAATGTAATATGCGATCACTATGCAATGAAACACATGTAATCAAAAGATGCTGTAAGGTTTCAGGCAGCCCAGAAATGCCACAAAACCTGCACAAAGATGGTATTCCTTCCCCCCTTTCCCGTTGGTCTATGATTTCCCCTGTCAACAACACATTATATTTAAAACGCATGAATTAATTTCGCAATCTTTTATCCGGAAACTTAACCAGGTATGATTCCATACTACCACAGATTTTGTACCCAGAAACCAAATGCTTGTATAATTTAGTTCGTACAAGCTTGGCACAAGTGATGTTCCAATCTAGTTGTTCAGCATATTTTTTTGCTTTGTTTGGATTAAATATAAGCAGCTCACACGTTGCACCAAATGAAGTTAAATACGCTAGGGATTCTCTTGTCAGTTCTTTTAAATATTCTGAGACACACATTCCAGTTCGTATCCGCTTAACTAGCATGTCGTAGATAATAATAATAATAATAATAATAATAATAATAATAATAATAATAATAATAATAATTTGGCATTTATGTAGCACTACAAACCCTCAGGTATCTGAGCGCTGCTTATTATTACCCACGGTGTGTGGTGCTCATTTATTGACCTCGGAAGGATGAAAGGCTGAGTTTGGCCCCACCGGGATTCGAACCTGCGTTAGCAGACTCTGCACCAATGTCAAAGCGAGCGCGCTACTCGCTGTGCCACTTGACCGGACGTATCTTTGGGGCAGACAATAAGTTTCCTAAATGAGGATACTCGTCGCCACATTACCATACTCCTAATGGAGCACAGAGCCAACTCATAACGTAAGGCTTCCAATGGCACACAGTTAGGTTTACAGCTAAACACAGATCTCAGTACCTTTGCCTGATATCTATCCAGTTCTTCAGTTGCCCACTTTGGAAACAGTTCCAACCCATAGCAGAATTGTGGTATCAATTTGCTTTTGTAATGACGCAAGGTCGGGACAAATGAACATTTCCTGTATTTTGCATCTATCTTTCTTAGATGTATAATTTGTGCCTGCACCTTTGTATCCATAAATTGCCTGTAATTCTGTTTCCTTTTATTTCCGAAAATTGGGTAACCCAGATAGTGCAGATGAGGTTTCATGCTCAACCTTTCGTGGTTCAGAAACCATACTAGTTTTCCTCTTATAGTGCTATAGTGAAACCGCAGAATTACGTTTTTTTTGCGTTTATCAAAAGTGAATTTGTGACTGTATAATCTCTAAATGCGATTAATAAGCGTTGCAATCCTCACGGAGTATGATTGATTAACATAAAAGCATCCGCATAAGCGGTCCAAGATACCTTAATTCCCTCGACTGTTGGTGGAATAAAGGCAACCGTTTCTAGCACCTCTCCAGCATCCGATACGTATAAATTAAATATTGTGGGAGCAAAACGCAACCCTGACGCAGACCATTAGTAGCACTAATCGCCTGTGTCAAGGTTCCCATATTACTCAGACGAACTTGTAATTTAGAACCTTCATGCAAATGATAGAGTATTGACAGTAGGGAAGATGGAAATCCCAATCGATGTAGTTTCCCCCATAGGATGCTCCTGTCCACCATGTCAAAGGCCATAGTTAAGTCTATGGATGCTAAATAGTCGGGAGCACTACCCTGCTTCCATGCTTTCCACTGCAAGATGTTTATTAATATCCCCCCGGCATCAGTGCCCACCTTTTTACGGAAACCAAATTGCTGCTTTGATAAGACCTTGTTTGACTCCGCCCACTCCTGGATGAGTTTCAATACTAGGCCCGAAAAGATCTTTGTATCCGCATCGAGGAGTGCAATATGTCTATAATTTGAGGGAGATGACCTATCACCCTTTTTGTAAATAGGTACTACATAGGCAATATGCCATGTATTCGGAATAACTTGCACCCTTACTATGTCCTTAAACAGAATGAACAGGATTTTTGCCCAGACATTTACACTGCCCTTAAAAGTAATGTTTGCTAAGCCGTTAGGGCCAGCCGCCCTAGAAAACGATGCCTTACTTATTAGCAATTTAATATCTTCTACTTCAAATTGAAAGTTCCATTGATGATCGATAACCGAAATCGGTAGCATATTTTTGATCTTAGACTGAGCATATACAATACCAAAATGACCATTCCACTGTTATTCAGATATGGCACAGGTTTGCATGTGCGCTTTTTGGGTGTTTTGGTTACTTATTAAAGCCCAAAAGGATCTGGCTGTAGGATCTCTTAAAGCAGCCAGCATCGCTTCACCATCCACCTGATACAACCTCGCTCGATGGGCTTTAATTTGGTTCCTCTATTTATTTATTTTTTTTCACCAGGGCCTCTCTCTGAGTGGACAGCAATTTCCGTTTACACAAATGCCTCAATTCCCTACTTCGGTTATTTTTGAGTGCTCTCATCGCAGCATCATAAGTATGAGGATGCCTTGAATTCCTTGGTTTGACTTTGTATACAGAAATAGTCTGCTTGATAGTAGCTTGTACATATTGATTAAAGCAGTCAGCACTATACAGCTAGACTTTTTTCTCAAAACTCATGTTACAAAATTCAGTTTGAAATACAGTGTTAAAGCGATCCACATTATCATTATGCCATGTGATGCAGGTCCCAGCTGTATTCACCACATATGTTTCCATGATTCTCACAGTTTTCACCTCATGCTCCATTTTTAAGTTTGTCTGTGAGACAAGAATTAATGCTGGAATAACTAGGGATAACCCTGCGGTAATACCCAGTAACTCAGAGTTCCCTTTTTGTTTTTGGGGCTAGAGTCCATTTTACAGGTTTGACCTTCTCTACCTCAAGTTACACCAAACCATTACCTAGGTACTTAATGGCTGACTGTGCCAGGTGACATTTCTTAGGATTGGAAGTCAAGCAGGCCTTCTTCAGTGTTCTTATGATCTCATATAAGTGCTGAAGATGTTCCTCACAAGTTTGAATATGTATAAGGATATCATCAAGATATGCTCAACATAAATGGGAAAATTATACCTTGTCCATCAAGTGTTGGAGGGTGGTTGGGGCCCTTCTAGTTCAAAAGGTATTACCTTTAATTGAAACAACCCCTGAGGAGTGGAAAAAGCAGTTTATTTCTCGATCTGAAGGGTTTAGCGGAACCTGCCAACATCCTGTGGGATGTTTTTACCCAGGCATCCGAGCCCTACCACAAAAACTGTGCAGTACTGGCATTGAAAACATCATGATGGCCAGAGCTTCCCAGAAAATGCCCAGGGAAATGCATGAAGAATAGGCTGCCACCCATTTTTGCTGATGTTATGGGCACAGAAGGGCACTGCCTAAAACCACCATTGGACTACCCACACAGTAGCCTGAAACCATTGGGAATGGCAATGCTGATTGCCAAAAGCAACCTAGAACTGTGGGGAATTCATTTCTTAAATACCAAAAATGGTTGCATTACCAGTACTCACCACTATCAGAAAGCCGGCGTTTTAAAACAACAGCAGACATTTGTGTAAAACTGAATAAATGAACCCAAAGCAGGCCAAAGAAAGACTTACTAAGAGGTGGATACAATGTTAAGTTATATTCTGAAGTGACTTGAAGGTTTATAACAAGACTGGCTGAGCTCTGCAGGTCTGCAGCGGCTTAAACTGAAACTGGATTTAAAATTACCAAAAATCGAAATGTGTAAATAAACTGAGGGACAGACTTGTGACTGCCACATAGTTTGTCACTGTTAAAAATGTCATAGTTTTGAACTTAGAATCAGCATTCTAGCTGCATATGTAAAAATTGTCTTGTCTTAAACTGGGGAACAAAAAGTGACATTTTATCTGAAACCTGGCTTAATGAAACTGAATTCTGCCCACCAGCTACCCCCGACAGGAGTTGAGACTTGCACAACAGCTGTGTTCCCAGACCTAGCTGCCTTTTGCTGTTCCCACCAAAAGGGATATGACACTTCTCTGATTGAATTACCTGGGCTCTGCAGGAAATTGAACAAAGCCCTGTCCTGACTCAGGCAAATGTTTTATTATGGGGGTCGTAAAAGTGGCTTCCTCCTGGAAGGAAAGGGGAGGAGCACTGCCTGTGAGAGCAAGCTGGCTTGGCAGAACTGGAAAAACCAGAAATTCAACCTTGTGCTGGGGGAAACCACACCCCTTTGGGGCCAGAACATAAATCTAAAAAGATGGATCATTCATAGAGCGGACTTTTGAAATTTTAAAAGTGATATCATTATTCATGATTTCTCTGTTCACATTTGAAGACGTGGTAGGACCCGGTGGTATGTTCAGGGGGGTTTTAGCGGAAAAGAGGATATTACTCTAAATGTATGTATGTTAAAAATCTGACACTCCACCACCTAATGCCCACACACCATGGGCACATCTGTGTAAATGCGGGGAAAAATCCAATATCGGTAACCCGACTAAAAAGTGAAATATGTTGTGATTTTTTTAACCCAAGCTCCTAGGAAGAGCAGATTTGGGACAGAGACTACCTCATGTGATAGGTAATATGTACATGCAATGACAAACCACTATGTATTTGAGAAATGTGCATTTTGAATCAAATATAGATTTTTGGGCAAACTGACCAGGGGAGGATCCTCTGACCCATAAAACCTACAGCATCACTCTGACTCACAGTTCCTTCCCCAATCATGGGAGAGGGGAGAATTGGGCCAATGACAAGTTGAAAGAGGGGCTGGCTAGTGATGCTGCACACACACCCACTTTCAAAACACATAAAAGCAGACAGTCAGGACAGATAGAGACATTCAATTCCATTTGCTGCGGAGCATGCTGATCGACGACTTCACATCTAGAGATCCAGACTTCAAATCCATCAATCTCCAGAACCTGTAGCAGTACCTAGAAAGCAGAGCAGTATCCAGAATCCAGAATCCAGAGAGGCTAGACCAGCAGAGCAGAGCTGACCCAGACCGCTGTTAGCAGAACCAGAGAGCTGACCCAGATCACTGTGAAGAGACCCAGACCAGACCGGAGTCCAGTCCAAAACCTGACCAGATCCGTGGCGAGGCCTAATTCAAAAATATATTGTGAGTACCTAGCAGAACTGTGCAGAACCAATCTCTTAGTTAAAATAATATAATTCAATCTATTTTAATCTAACCAGAACTGCCTAAAAGCTGTCACCTGTCATTTTCTATCTGCAAGCTGTAACCTGTCGCTTTGAACTTTTAAAATTTCAAATCCAAAAAACGACCTTTATTTAATCGTCCGTATCTCTGAAACCGTTTGGGCTAGGAACTTGGTTTAACTTTCCTCTGAAAGCTTAGAATCTTACCTTTTCAACAAGCCTAGAAACGACTTCCTACTCCTCATACTTCTGCCGTAATCACGATTCTCGCACTCGCGAATTTTACCGCGATTTGCGATTTGGTTAAAAATCCAGCCACGTGTGAAAACAGCAGCTTCCTTGCTTTCCTTGCTAAAAATTCGTTTGCCTCTTAAGAACCATCCATGAATCATTGATAGAGTAAGCCTGGACTAATATTAACTAGATACCACTCACCCTGAACCTCTAGAGGGAATCAAAAGCATGTTAGCATATTTTTCACTTCATTGCCAGCACATATAAAAGCATTTTAGCATATTTTTCACTTCATTGCCAGCACATATAAAAGCATTTTGGGCCTGTGTTTCAAACTTCTGTAGTCTAAGCTTGCTGGGGTGGACTGAATTACATTTGATTGCATTTCTGAGAACTGTGTGCTTTCCTTCCATTTCCTTGCATTGCATAAAGGGGGGAGTGGATTGCCAGAGAAAAGTGATTACATTGTTTTGTTGAAATCATATTGAGTATTTCTGTACTATAATTTCATTCCACCCTGCATCCATTTGAAACCATAAGTATTGTTGCTATCTTATCCATCCTATAACCACTCATCATTGATTATAAAGAAGTGTGCTAGTGCCGGACTATCCATTATTGATTACTGCTCAGATTAAGTGTGATATTCAATTATTAATTTATTATAAAGTGTGATATATATCTATTGTTTAAATTATCAAATAAACCCTTTAAACTTGCAAAACAGAACTACTTCTTGGCTCAGTGGGGTCAGGGGGATTCCAAGAGAGGGGTGTTATATAGGGGTAGTCATCCAGAACGCATGAACTGGACGTAAAGATATATCAATAAGGGTTTCCATTCAGTATCCCAGACTAGGCATTGACTTAGCTGTAGTGTTGAATTGAATCCTCTTACAAATTGGGGGCTCGGGCCGGACGTTTGGGTTAGATCTATCACTTGTGCAGATTAATACAGCGTGCCAGCTGACCAGATACACATATCCGGTCAGATCACCACGCTGTGTTACGCTGTAAAGCACTCCTCAAAGGAACGCTCTAAGGAAAAGGTCTGTTTTGCAAAAATAAAATATAAACTTCTGTAAGTCAGGACAGAGACCAATCTCTAGAATGACGACCTTGGTAGATATGAAAATAGCCAGAGAACACTTCTTACATAAGCTATTTGTGAGAGGTGAGTGGACTCATCAGGACCAAACGGTCTGGTTGCAGGCAATCGCGCAACAGGTCACTGAAACAGGGTCAGATACATGGGGAGATCAGGGTCCCCTACATGTGGCCCTGAGCGAACTATACATGGCCCCGAAGGCCAAGGATGAGCACCACAAGATTGCCAGGGTAGCGGCATATTTATATTTACATATGGGAGCCATGCAGGACAAATGTGCTGAAGGCCAAGATCTGGCGAGTAGGCAACTGCTGGCACTACAGAAGGTCCAATCTGACCTGGTCTCTTCTGAGCAGAAGCTGCAGGGGAGCCAGGAGTCAGAAAATGATAGTAGGCAGTATATCATTAAAATAAAAGAGGACATGGATATACTGCAACAGGAAAAGACAGACCAGGATACCAGAATTCTGGCTTTGCAGAAGGAACGCCAAGACAGTTTGGACTCCCTACTGTAGAGCCAGAAAAAGCTGGAGCAACAGATCAATTTCAACAGGGCATGCACAGAGCAGGTAGCCACCCTGCAAATCCAACTAGACAGAGAGAAAGAGGAGAGCAATAAACTGATCCTGAAAGACCTGGATACCCAGGCAGAGTTTGATCAGGAGCGCCAGAAAGCTGGTGCCTTCCAAAGGCAAAGGGACGACCTGGCGTCACAAATTCAAGCTCTTGGTCAGGAAAGGGACACCTTAGGCCAGGAAGTCTGCCACTTAAGAAGAAAAATGGAAGAAAATCACCTGGCCCACCAGGGCCTGGGTGACCTCCAAAAAGAACACCAGGACTTGCTAGAGCACACCAGGAGGGTGGAGGAGGCTCTGGCAAGACAGGAGCAGGCCAATAGGGACACAGCTCAGGAGGTAACCCTCCTGCAGCAAAGATTGGCCCAGTGCTCCAGGACCAATCAGGAAACGCAGAGAGAGAATGAGGCTCTCTGCCAGCACAACGATAGGCTCCAACAACAGGTAGCGATGCAGGAGAGACTGATAGAGTCTAGTAAGGCCTTAACTGAGGAACTGAAGGCGCAGGCTCTTGCATTGCAACAGGTAGCAGGGGCGGATAGAGACCAGGTTCGCTGGGAAAGGGAAACTCCTGAGCATAACCTCAGGAGCCCTAGTACCAGAGGCCTTTATCTCTCTCAGTCCCTGGACTCTGCCACCCCCATGTCCCCTGGCGCACATGAGCACCGGGCCACAGGGATGGCAGATTACTATCCAGCCAGAAGCATGGGGCTCATAGGCCAGTACCTCCCAGGAATGGATGGGCGGGCACCCGGGTATGGGCACCCAAGCACAGTGCAATTTAGTGGGGAACCCCAGGAGAGTAGGCCCATTAAGGGCATCCTGAAAACCTCTGCCCAGTTAGGTCAGTGGGGGGGGGTACCCATCAAATCCTGGCAGCAAAGAGGAATCTGAAGACTCCTCTGAACGGCGCAGGACACAGGAGACCAGATCCCCACATTCTGCCAGCCATTCGCAGGCTCGCAGAATCCGGGAAAACCTGGAAGATCAGACAGGAACCTCTGGGAGCAGCGCTTCTGAGTCGGAGGATGAATGGACCAGGGTTACCCAAACCAAAAAGGCCAATAAGGCAAAAAGGGCCTTGCTTAAGGACCCATTGAAGCAAATAAAGGCAATAAGGAGTGTCATCACGCCTTATCACAAGAACGCCAAGTATTCTGTTTGGGAACACTTGGAGCTTTACGAGCAAATGATGGAGACTTTCCATTTGAAGGACAGCAGTAGCTGCATCCAGTACGTCAAATGGACATTCTCCCCAGAATACTCCAGTTTCTTTGCGGGGCTGGAGGACCAAAATCATTTAAGATGGTCCACCTATAAGGCGGCCATCTTGAAACATTTTTCTGTTCACAGAAATCCTCAAGAGGCTTGCAAGGCAGCCTACAATTTGCAATGTGGGGAGGATCAGGCCCCACAAGAATTTGAAACGTGCCTTTGCGCAGACCACCAGAAGGGTGCGCACAGACAGCAGAGAATTTGTCAATACATTTTTCCATGCCTTGCCCAAATATATAATGACCCAGCTCGTGAGAGATTTTCATGAGAAAAGATCTTTAGACTGGGTCATTAAACAGGCTACCCGGATCTATGAGGTGCAGAAGCCCACAGAAAATAAAAGCAATACCCAGAAAAATCCCAAAACCAACAGCACCCCTGCTGCTGCCAAGGTGGCAGAGGTAAAGGTCACCCCCGTTTTGGATTTATAGATGGGGGGGCCTAAAAACCTACCTGCACCTAATAATTCACAGCCCAGAAATCCCTCAGGACAGTCACAGACAGGGAGTCGAGGAGGTAGTCCCACAAATGGGGTCCCCCGCTCCCCTGACTATGTAAGTCCCCGCTATAAGGGAAACCAACCAATCATGGGTTATGTGTGGACTCCTCCAGCCCAAGGGGGGGGATCAAGCCAAGCAACTGACCCGGGGAACTTCCCTCCTAACTTCCCCCAGGAGGGCAGAAATTCTCCAAATCCTGGGCAGAACTTTTTCCCCAGGTATCCACCCAATTTCCAGCCCCAAAATCATCCATCCTTCTTTCCCCAATTCCCTGAGCCCAGACAACCTAATCCGGGAGAGGGGAGGCCAAGGGTGGAGGGGTACCAAAATCTTCCCAACCAGGGGTACTACCAGAGAAGGGATAGCTACCCTTCCCAGGATCAGCCCAGGGGAGAATATAGAGCCCCGTATCAGCCTGAGCGGGTTTCCCAGTTAGAACGCCAGGTCCAAAATATGGCACGGGATCTGGGTCACATACTGAGGGCTCAACAGAACCCTCAGATGAGCATGCCACCGCAGAATGCCCCAAACTCTGGACCTGGTGCTCCAGAACAATGACGGGGGCAGCACCCCGACAACCCACCGGTTCCCAGGGAGGAGGCACAAGGGGAAGGGGGGTGTAAAGCCTTGGAGGAAGCTTCCTTCCCAACTTGTAAACAGCCCCTGGAAAACCAGGAACCGGAAACAAAATCTCCTGCCCCTGAAAGCCTGCCTCCCAAGGAGCAGAGGGGGGTAGGAGAAACAAAGGACCCAAACAGACCCACTTTGTGGAGGAAGTACAGGTCTTCCAATTTGAGGGAGAGGGATCCTCAGAAGATCCTGGGAAAAGGATCTTCTCCTTCAGAGATGGGGGAACTCCTCCCAAAGAAAAATGGGTCCCAAGGGATGTCAATTCAGACTGAGGAGATATGGAGACTGAGCTACCGCCGCCCATCATCGCATCCCAGAACCCACAATACCGAAATCCCCTGGTTCAAACCCATCCTGGTGACTGCCTCCAAAAAGGGGGGGCGGCCCAGAACCGGAACCAGGGGAACCCACAATGGCTCTGATCTCCAGTTGCCAACTTTTTCTTTCAGATTCCCAAGGCTCTCCACAGAATTCTGCCCAAATTTCTTCTCTTGCAATGTCCAAAACCAGAAAGTTAGCCCACCAGTTGTCCGAAAATGTGCATTATCTGTGCCCCCTTGAGGAGAAGGAGGGAAGATATTATGCCCCGGTAAAAGTACAGGGGCAGGGTACGATTTCAGCGCTGGTGGACACGGGATCTCAAGCTACCCTTCTGTCCAGAAGGGCCTTTGATGAACTGAATGCAGGAAGGGGAGGGAATTACCAAATTCCTCTCACCTCACTTCCTGGACAACTCCAGAACTTTGACGGGAAGGAAATTCCCGTCGAGGGGACGGCAGATTTGGACATTAAAGTTGAAACACCCGGTCATAGTTGTGACTCCAGAGGGCACCCCTTGTTTACTAGGGAATGACCTCCTGAGAAGGTTGTCACCCCTAATAGATTGCGTAAACAAGGTCCTCTGGACCCAGACTAGCCGACCAATAAAATTAAAACAGAGTGTCAACCATGTTAGTTTAAACGGCACCTGCCACATGGTTGAACAAAAATCTGACCAAGTAGAATTTCACTTCCAGAACAACCAAATTCCTGACGTGACAGTAATAGCAGTAGGACAACAGACTGGTGATGGAGGGTCCTCTCTATTTCTGAAAATCAACCTTCCTTCCAGTCTAAAGTGGTACTCCACGCTGGAAGGAAACACTTTAAAATTCTTTACTAATCCACAATCAGAAACTCCCACTCCTATAGTCCAGAAAGATGTGAAATCAGCTCAGAGCCTGGCTAATATTCAGCAAATTGGAGAGCAGTTGTTCATCCCTGTTCAGTTAAATGATGGGAAGGACTCTGTTCTCGCTCGAGTGTGTGTGAACAACGGTAAGAGCTTCATCAGCGAAGCCATGTTCCGCCAACTCCCAAAAGATCCAGCCATTCCCACATTCAAACTGATAGACAAATGGGAAATGGACCTGGAAGCACCTAATTCCAAACAGCTCCTGCCAAGCAGGTGTATGCTCAAAATCTCCATTGGCAACAAGAGCATAGTCCATAATTGTTGGGTCGTGCGAGACATCACTGCCGCCTTTTACTTAGGCAGTGACATTCTCAATCGCTTTGCCATTAGTTTGGACCTAATAAACTTCAAAGCTTGGTCCCGATTAGCGGATAATCCCATGGGCTTTGATGATCCAGAAAAAGCATTTAGGTCAGCTCAATTGCTACCTTATGCAGTTGAAATTCAGATCAAAGAGGAAGTCACCATCCCAGAAAGGTCCCGACAATTCTCCCTGGAAGTGAAAGCTAAAAGAGGACAACATTTGAAAAACCCTGATGCTTACATACATCTAAACGCTTCTCTCCAACAGCAAGGGTTGCGGGTAAACCCAACTCCATTAGTCAACATAGAACATGACACCATTCTAATAGAGGTGGATAACAGCGACTTAAAGAGTATTACTCTAGCCGCAGGCACCATTATTGGAATGGCGGTTGATGACCGACATTTTTCCATCGATTTAGGTAATGAACTGTTAGGGCCAATCCCCAAGGACTGCTTTGACAGTGACAGTGATGACAATACAACACCAGACAAGATTTTCACCCGGCATGGGGGGAACTTCCTGGTCTACACTTCTTGCCCTTATGGTAAGGAAGATGTGACTTGTGACTTCAGGAGGGATGAGGTGATTTTCCAGGTCCATGAGGGTTGCCTTTCCCACCTGAAGCCTCCAGTCCAAATCAGCACTCTGACCAGGGATTTCTCCACCCAGCTGGAGGAGGCCGCTGAGATAGCCAAACCAGAAGTCTTTCCAGGCTTCAGGCAGATGGTGGAAGAGAGAGTCAAGCTAGCTGATGCCTGTGTGACTCTGGAACAAAAGCAAAAGTTGAAACAAGTTTTCTTGGATTTCCAAGATCTCTTTGCGGTAGACTCATATGACTGTGGCCGCACCGACATCCACACAACAACAATCCCCACGGACCCTGGCATGACTCCAGTGTTTGTGAAGCAATATCGCTTGCCTCTCGCATCAATGGAGTCCCTTACTGAAATAATTAAGAACCTTGAGTCCCGGGGAATAATCCGTCCAGTTCACAGCACCTTCAATAATCCGGTGCCGGGAATATTGAAGCCAAACGGCCAGTGGAGACTCTGCGCCGACCTCAGGGAGCTCAACAAACGGGTCCATACTTCCCGATGGCCTCTGCCCTACATTGACCAAGGGCTGGCCCAGATCCAGGGGTCACAGGTATTCACTGCAATAGACCTGACCAATGGATACTGGACTGTGCCTGTCAGTAGGGAGGACCAATACAAGCTGGCTTTTACCTTTGGGGGCCAGCAGTACACATGGACCCGGACTCCCTTCGGATACCTCAACTCCGCCAATGAATTCAACATTTTCCTACACAAGGCCATGCCCGACCTGGGTGCAAGGGGTAACCTGGCTTATGTAGATGATGTCCTCATCAAAAGTTCATCTGTGCAGGAACACATAGCGGAGATCCGTTATGTTCTGACACAGTTGAGGGCCGCCGGAGCAAAACTTTCCTTTCAGAAAGCACAGTGGTGTAGAACCCGTGTTAATTTCTTGGGGCATGAGATCACTCCTCAGGGTCTCTGTCCCCAGGAAAAGAAAGTGGAAGCACTTCAGAAACTGAAAGACCCCACAACTCTGCGGGAACTAAGGAGCCTCCTTGGACTGACTAATTACAGCAGAAAGTTCATTGAGGGCTACGCAGAGATCACCAGACCCCTGATTCATCTCCTGAAGGGGGGGTCAAGTGGGAATGGGGTCCAGAACAAGCCGAGGTGGCAAAACAACTCAAAAGAAGCCTCTCACAAGCGCCTTGCCTAGCTTACCCTGTCAGAAACGAGGAGTTCTTCCTGGAGATCGGGTTCTCTAATACGTGCTTGACGGCGGTATTATACCAACAGCATGACAAGGTCAATAAAGTAATCTCCTATGCGAGCAAAACTTTATCCTCTGTGGAGGAAAAATTCAACGATTGTGAGAAGGCACTTCTGGCAACGGTGTGGGCATTGAAGAATTACCGCCCGTTTATCCATGGGGAACACATCATAGTGGAGACTCCACACCAGCCTCTGCAATATCTCCAAAGTGACAGAATCCGGGCCGGAAATGTGAGTAATTCCCGAATTACTTCCTGGATTCTGTCAATGCAAGGCTTTCCTGTGGAGGTCAGATATGGCCAAAACAAGAAGAGTCCCCTCGCGCAAGGTCTGGCTGATTTGCATGATTGTGCCAGAGAAAACTGTCTCGAGGACGAAAGTCTAAAAATCAAGGACAACACGGAGGCATACCTTAATTCCCCACACAAAGTCTTTGAAGAGGACAAGTGTGAGGGAATGCCCACTGTCTATGTGGATGGATGCTCGTACCATGTTGACAACGACGGGGAGAAAGAACTGGTGGCTGGCGTAGGGAATGCATGGGTGAAGGAGTTCCCAGAACCCTCCGCTGGATACAAAATTGGTCCTCAAAGTAGTCAGGTGGCAGAATTGATGGCTGTGCATCAAGCCATCCTCACTGCTGTCCAACATCAACTCCACGAAAAGGTCATAATCACAGATTCTGATTATGTACGGAACGGGTTTGTGGAGCACCTGGTTAATTGGAAAACCAGAGGCATGTTATGTGCTAACAACAAACCCTTGAAACATGGGAAGTTGATCCAAAACATTGACGATCTGGTCTACTCGAATGGGATGACCATCTATTGGAAATAGATCAAGGGTCATTCCAAAGTAGAGGGACCAGACAAAACTGGAAATGACTTAGCTGATCAGCTGGCCAAAACCGGGGCCATCCAAGGGGATCTAATTGAGATTGAGTCCCTGTTGGGGGAAATCCAGGTCACTGTTATCACTAGGTCCCAGACAAATGCTCACAATGATCTTTCCACTGCACAATGGAGTAAGGAGACCTCTGATGCTGATTTAATTACAGCTCAGAAGGGGGATCCAATAATTGATAAGTTTTACCAGCACATTGAGGACCCTGAGAACTTTCCCCTGATGGATACCGATTACATTGGGAAAGAGGACCTAAGAGTGCTGATGAAATGTCCAAAAATGTTCCAAATCCAAGACGGTTTGTTGGTAAGGAAATTGAAAGCTCGCCACGATCAGTGGGTGGTTCCTACCTCATTCCGAAGCCTGATGTTAAGTCACGCCCATGATGCGGCCACCGCCGGTCATAGGGGTTTCAAACAACACTGGAAATCTTGAGAGGTTGCCTACTGGCCACACATGGGCCAGGACCTCAACCAATACTTGAAGGGGTGTCTTGTGTGTGCACAATTTCAGCCATCATCCCTCACGCACCGTGCACCCCTCCAAAAGAGGGGGATGACACTGC